>NW_022437027.1:6630861-6952760 GCF_009761245.1 Sapajus apella
GGGTAACAAGAGCGAAACTCCGTCTCAAAAAAAAAAAAAAAAAAATTACTGCTCATTGACAATGCATCTGGTCACTGAAGAGCTCTCATGGAGATCTACAAATAAATTAATGTAATGTCTGCTGACACAATATCCATTCTGCAGCCCATGGTTCAAGGAGTAATTTTGACTTTCAGGTCTTAAGTGAAGAAATTCATTTCATAATGCTATAGCTGCTATTGGTAGTAACACCTCAGATCAGTTGGGGGGAAATAGGGGAGGGACGGTGGGGGGTGGGAAGCTGGGGAGAGATAGCAAGGGGAGAAATGCCAGATGTAGGTGATGGGGAGGAAGGCAGCAAATCACACTGCCATGTGTGTACCTATGCAACAATTTTGCATGTTCTTCACATGTACCCCCAAACCTAAAATGCAATAAAATAAATAAATGGGGGGAAAAAAAAGAAGAAAAAAAAAGAAAGATCTTGGCAAGTAAACTGAAAACTTTCTGGAAAGGATTTGCCATTCTAGAGGTCATTCAGAACATTCATAATTGATGAGAGGAGGTCACAATATCAGTATGGACAGGAGGGTGGAAAAAGTTGATTCTAACCATCATGGATGACAGTTTGAGGGGTTTAAGAGTTCAGAAGAGGAAATGGATGTAATGGAAATAGCAAGACAACTAGGATTAGAAGTGGATCCTAAAGATGGGACTGAATTGTTGCAATCTCATGATAAACCTGTACAGATGAGGAGTGGCTTCCTATGGATGAGCAATAAAAGTAGTTTCTTAAGATGGAAATCTACTCTTGATGAAGATGCTGTGAACATTGTTGAAATGACAACAAAGGACTCAGAATATAATGTAAACATGGTTGATAAAGTAGCAGCAGGGATTGAGAGAACTGACTCCAATTTTAAAAGTTCTATTGTGACCGGCCTGGCCAATATGGTGAAACCCTATCTCTTCTAAAATACAAAAAAATTAGCCATGTGTGGTGGCACATGCCTGTAATTCCAATTATTTGGGAGGCTGAGACAGAAGAATCGCTTGAGCCCAGTAGGCAGAGGTTGCAGTGAGCCAAGATTGCACCATTGCACTCCAGCCTGGGCGACGGAGAATGACTCTGTCTCCAAAAAAAAGGTTCTATTGTGTGTAAAATGCTATTAAACAGCATCACATGCTGCAGAGAAATATTCTGTGAAAGGAAGAGTCAATCCATGCAGCAAACTTCATTGTTGTCTTATTTTAATAAATTGTCACAAACTCCAACCTTTCGTAACCACCACCCTGGTCAGTCAGTAGCCATCAACATCAAGGCAAGACCCTCTATCTACAAAAATATTATGACTTGCTGAAGGTTCCAATGATGCTTAGCATTTCTTAAGCAATAAAGTATTTTTAAACATAATTATATATATTTTTAAGACATAATGCTATTGTATACTTATTAGACTATAGTATGGTGTAAACCTAACTTTCATATGCACTGGGAAACCAAAAAATCCATGTGATTCACTTTATTGCAATATTCACTTCATTGCAGTAGTCTGGAATTGAACCTGCAATATCTCCAAGGTATGCTGGTAAACAAATACAACTATCCTTCTGTGATATTTACTCCATTATTTATTTACACATTCTAACAGGAAAAAAAAATAGGGCAGGAGAAAAGAAAATGGCAAGAAAAAAGTTGAGGTAGTGGGAAAGAAGTTAACTACCTACCTAACATGATAGGCATGAATATTAAATCCTGGTGTATGTGAGCCTATACTGACAAACTTAGCCTCCTCTGCTGAACACATACACACACACACTCACCTCTGTCTCTTATCACTTCCTCCTCATCCTTTCTCCATATCCAAGTCAATCTTTTTGAGACACTGAAGCGTTTCTTGCCTCAGAAGAAATGCAGTCAGCCTGGTAACTGCAGAACTTCTTGGAAGCCAATCCTCCATACATAGATGTGGCTATATGTCATATAAATATAGTACCCAATCCAAACTAAATGCACATCCAATTCAATTTCCTCTTAGACATTTCCAAAAATTACTGATGTATACATCTATAGCTTTTTAAAGCTTGGCAAATAATTTAAAAAGATGTTTTAGCAGTATATGGCCTAATCAATACATATCCGTGGATTTCTGGCCCAAGGACCAGTTTGTGACCTTTATACCAGAAGCCAAAAGTAAGGGAGTGGGAGAACAAAAAATGCGATCAGTCTGGCAAAATTCAGGAAAAGAGAAACTAAACACAATAAGAAATCATGATGAGTAAAGGAAAAAGTTACATTGCCTATATAAAGCCAGACATGCCAAATGTATTTGGCTATCAAAAGATATGAATGCGTAGATTTAATAATCAAAAAACGTAACAATCAGCTAAAATAAAAATGATAGGGCAAAAAATGGAAATAAAAGAGTGAACATCAACATTCCAGGTCGATCTGGTTTGGCTGTGTCCCCACCCAAATCTTATCTTGAATTGTAACTCCCACAATTCCCACATGCCATGGGAGGAACCCAGTGGGAGGTAATTGAATCATGGGGGTCAGGTCTTTCGTATGCTATTCTTGTGATAGTGAATCAATGTTACAAGATCTGATGGTCTTAAAAACAGGAGTTTCCTTGCACAAGCTTGCTCTTTCTCTCTTTGCCTGCTGCTATGCATGTAAGATAGGATTTGCTCTCCCTTGCCTTATGCCATGATTGTGAGGCCTCCCCAGCCATGTGGAACTGTAAGTCCATTAAACCTCTTTCCTGTATAAGTTACCCATCTCTGGGTATGTCTTTATCAGCAGTATGAAAACGGACTAATACACAGGTAAAAGTTAACACAAGGAAACAAAAGTTGAAATATTAATATCAGATAAAAGAACTCAAGGCTAAAATATTAAATAGCTAATCAAAGCTAGATTCTACAGGAATGCAGCAGTTGTGAATTTTTATGCAGAGAACTGCAAAGTATCAAAATATGTTAAAAAAAATAATGTTAGAAAAAAAGACTCTGAAAAGCCATTGTCAATGTGGGAAGCTAACATATACATTTTACAACTGAATCAACAATCTATAGGTCAGAAGACTGAATGTTTAAATAATTAAAAGGTGATCTATAGGTACTTACATGTATATATACATATGT
Organism: Sapajus apella; assembly: GCF_009761245.1. Classification (NCBI taxonomy): domain Eukaryota; kingdom Metazoa; phylum Chordata; class Mammalia; order Primates; family Cebidae; genus Sapajus; species Sapajus apella. The sequence goes on from NW_022437027.1 coordinate 6,633,988, forward strand.
AGGCAACTGGCTCGAAGTGAGAAGGGAGCAACCTCCCTAAGCGTATGTGCAGGCAGGTTTCCTACTTGGAGCTAGCCAACTATTGCCAGGTGGATTACAGGCCTAATGTTTCCAGATGTTTCAGAAGAAACTAAAGATGTTTATAAACAGATACACACATGCACACAGGTATAAACTTTGTGTCCAGCTTAGGCAAAATATACATTTTTAAATGCCCATGAACACTTATAAAATTGATCATACATTGGATTAGAGTTTCTGATCACATGCAACAAAAACTGTCCCTAAACTCATCCCAACAATAAACACTAAACACCTAAAAATTAAAAAATGCTTCATAAATACTCCAAAATATTAGTCAGAACAAAACCACTACTATTAAGAAATGAAGAACAAGGAGGGCATGATACATCAATTCTTATGAGACACAATGAAAGCAGGTCTCAGAAAAATGTCTACGACTTTTAGAAGATACATTTATTGGAAAATGAGAAGCATGGAAAAATAAACATCAAGCATTTGATCCAATATATCAAGTAAAACCCACAATTTATAAGAAAGAAAATAAAAAGATAACAGCAGAAATAATAGAGAAAACAAACATGGTAGAAATAAAAAGAAAAATCCAGCTCAAATTTTAGAAATGTAAAAGACTCCAGTAATTTTATTTCATATATGAATATGCTTTATTGGTGAGGATATGTTGAATAGAAGACATTTTATAGGCCACAGAGTTGTTAAACCCTTGAGCAGCTCAGGAAAAGAACACACCAAAAAAAATTAAGACATATGAGTGTGTTATAGACTTTATTTTTTAGAGCAATTTTAGGTTCATAATAAAATTAAGGAGAAGCTGTGGAAATTTGCTGTATACCCACCTAACTCTGCTCCCCTTCCCTTGACAGCCTTTCTCATTGTCAGCATCATGAACCACAGTGGTACCTTTGTTAACATTGATGAACCTACACTAACATACCATAACCCAAAGTCCAGAGTTTATATTAGGGTTCATTCTTGGTGGTATATATATTCTATGGGTTTGGACAAATATGTAACACACATCTACCACTGTAGTATCATACAGGGGATTTTCATTGCCCTAAATATCCTCTGTGTTTCACCTGTTCATCTCTCCCTCCTCCAAGTGGCCTGACAATCACTGATCTTTTCACTGTCTCCATAGTTTTGACTTTTCCAGACTGTCATATAGTTAAGATGTGTTTTACTGTTATATTTCAAGTATGTGAATAAAAAAACATTATATATTAATAAGGATTATTATCTACAAGAATATATTATAAATTATTATAAGAAGACATTATAGATTAATAAGAAAACATTATAGATTAATAAGGATCAAAATGCTTCATGGTATGCTCATTTTCTGTATATGTCTCATCATCTCCAGAGTATCAAAAACAAATAGTTTCTGGACACAGAGGGAAAAGCAGCTTATCTCTTTTCAGACCAAATCAACCCACAGTTTCACAGGAATATAACATATATTCTCAAATTATATCATAGTAGGGATAATCCTATTAAAATCTAAAATACCAGCAGTAGGTGTTTCCAGAATTCAACCTTTACAACATTATACTTTAATGGGCACATCCTGCTTAGTGAGCCCTTAATCTAACTTGAAAAGAGCACAGCATAGCTCCGTCAGGGTGGGCTTCATGCTATACTCCCATCATTTATGCAGATAACAAGTAACCAGAAATTCATTAATCTCTTTTACTGGCTTGTGGAAAAGGAACTTAGATCTTGGCTGGGTGGGCAGGGGCAGGGAGTGAGAAGCAAGATTATGTAATATGCGGAGATTTGAGGTAGCAACTGCATACCATAAAGGGCATTCCCTTGATAATGCATGTAAAAATATAGGTAGGGTGGTAGGGTAAATATGAAATTTTTGCAATTCAATTCAATTCAGTTAACGCCAAAATAGGCCTTTTTTTTTTTTTTTTCTAGAATGAACTCTGTTGTAATCTTAAAGAAAATTCCAGACAATCACATTATTTCACCTTGAAATATGTCAGTATGTATCTCTTATAGATAAGGGCTTTAAAAAAAAACATAATCATGATATCACACCCTCCAAAATTAGTAATAATTTCATATTTGTAAGCTTGAAAACATATTGATCAGAGAAAGGGCTTAGTAAATAAAGTAACAGAATACAAGAAAGTCTTACAAAGGTCTTGCCAAAACTGCCAAAGTCTCATGTCAGTATATATTAAATACACTAGTGCACATCTTGCTATAGGTTGTTACAGGTCAGAGATATTTCAACTCTAATTAATTGGTAGTGGCTGATTAGAGAGTTAAGATTTAGATAACAATTACAAAGGCCAGTATATGGTCAAATGTAATGTAGTTGAGTTAGTACTACTCTCATATTTTATAATATTCATCACAAGCTTGACTATTTTTACAAATTCTAATTTAGATTTATATAAGTATTAAGACTGCAGATTTTATTACACAATTGAAATCAACACTAAAAAGCTTTATGTCACAGAAACTGTAGGCTTTCCTTGTTCATTAAAAATAAACTTTTTGAATTTCAGAATGATTATTTCATTTTTGCACATAAAAGCAACTGCTAGACTAAGTTTAATTATAACTAGAATGATGTAGGAGATATTTAAGCAGAACATCTCTAAGTTTCCTTCTGGCATAAAGATTTACAATTCCAAAAAATACTACTTTTATGTAGATCACTTTACAAGAGATTTACCAGGGATCAAAGTCATCTATCCCAATCTCATTTTCAAAGCAGGGAAACCCTACTCAACATGATATTAATGCTTTATAATTAATACTAAATTTTGATACCAAAATCAACTCATGCTACCCTTGTCTGTTCTAGTTTAAACGTTCTTAATTTGTTTAGCAGTCTAATTCTGCTCTAGTATTTTTAAAAATATGCCCAGGTTCTGATTTCTTAAATACTGACTATAATTGATTTCTTCAGGTCGATGCTTCTAACCCTGATCTGCTAATAATGCCTTAGTCCTAGGTTGCTTCCAGTAACTCATGGCTTTTCATCCTCACAGCTTAATAAGAAGAGTCTGGGTCTCTTCCCTGAACATCCAAGCTTTCAATGTAGCATATGAAAAAATGAGGTAAACTTAAACCATTGAGATTCTTGTTCCCAGGGTGCTATGGGATATTTTAAATTTTCAAGAAAATACAGCTTTGCTGAATATCTGTTGGATACCACACAGACTACTAGATGAGACAGTTCACAGTTTCAACAGCAGATCACACTATATTAATTTTATTGACATCATATTTTTTTGCAAAGTTGGATTTTTGGTAGTTGCTATAATAAAAGGCATAAGAATCACTGTGGAACAGGACATGAAAGGCAGTGTCCAATCTGATCCTATTGTTTGAGAAGTTATGAAGTCCACAACATAAGCATCTATTACGTGTGTAAATAAATGTTTAAGAATGACATAAAACATTATTTTCCTTAAATTTATGTATGTTTTTTCCCAAGGGCTACTAAGTTTTTTAGATATAAATGCTTACTAAGTTGTTTGGACATAATTATCTAATAAATGAAAAAGTTAGATAATTTCTTTGGTCTAGTAGTGCTATGAAAAAATTACCGACATGCTAAAAGTGAAAGTTTGGAAAGCTCTGACATATAGATTCTTCTATGTACTTGGAATACTGTGTTTATTCATTCAACAAAAGTGTTAAGTACCTACTGTGTTTCAGGAACGGTTTTAGGTTCTGGGAATCCAGTAGTGAATGAGATAGATAAGGGTCTGTTCTTTCATGGGGAGATAACAGACAATTTTTAAAATGCATAATTGCTATGAACTATTACATAGAATAACCTGATAATGACAGGACTGTGGAAGGACAAAGTTTAGTTAGGATGCTGGAGGCATATTTCTCTGAAGAGGTAACTTTTGCACTGAGACACATCAATGACATTCAAAGCAATTAAACACACACGCGTGCACACACACACACACACACACACACATTTTACTCATCAACAACCAAATAGTTCTGTATCTTATCATTCCTTGTTCCCTCTTTTTTTCTTAGTAGACTTCTCAATGTTTATCAGAGGAATGGCTGTCTTCAATTTCTGTTCTGGATTTTTTTTGGCTGTGAGAAAAATCAGTTCACTTTTTCTAAATGAGAAAATGCTTCTTAAGTACAGGCATAACAAATCATTGTTTACTAGACATATATTAGCTGTCCATACTTTCTTTAGTACAGTGATAAAATGATAAGAATGAGTGAATATTGGTTATTACTTCCTTTCAGCTAACAACTGCTCTGAAAATATAAAAATTTTAAAAAGGCAATGAGGGCAATTTGTGTTGCGTATATCCTTAATATCTTTCCACAAATCACAAATTGACTGTGTTCCCTTTTCTACTTTTCCCCCATCGCTCTGTAAGGTTTATTCTCAAACACTGGATGGAAATAAGCACTACTAGATCTAAGCACAGTGTTACTGCTGCCATTCACTTTTTCTTTTTTGCAGGAAGACAGGGTCTCCCTCTGTTGCCCAGACGGGAGTACAATAGTGCAATCATAGCTCATTGGAGCCTCAAACTCCCAGGCTAAAGTGATCCTCCTACCTGAGTCTTCTGAGTAGCTGAGGCTACAGGCATGACCACTACATTTGGCTAATTGTTTTTAGGTTTTTTTTTAAAGATAAAAATCTCCCCATGTTGCTTAGGCTGGTCTTGAACTCCTGGCCTCAAGTGATCCTCCCTTGGACTACAGGCATAAGCCACCATGCCCAGCCTTGCCTTTCACATTTTTAAATCATATTAATGCTCTTACTTGGCTTCAACCTATTTTATTTGCACCATAATGTAAATTATGTAAGGATTTGTAAAGCACACTGATGTCCATATCTAGCATTTTCTTAAAAATATGAGTTTATTGTAGAAGCACCTAACTAACAAATCCAGATCAAGCTGTGTAGTTTGAAGATTTAATTGGGAGATCTGTAAGTTAGTTGCTGTCAACATCCTAGTTCTCCTTTATAACCTTGCTTCTGTACTTGGCACAGATTTCCACCGAGTAGAAAAGCAAAACCAGTGATGATATCAAACTATTCTTTCTTCTCTGCATCTTTCCCCTACAGCAATATTATGAGTAATCTGGTGAGTTGTAGGGAATTAGAAGTAATTTGTCCTCCCAAAAGCTAAGGGTTATTATGTCATTAACTTTTTTTTTTAATGACTAGAGAAAATTCAAAAGAACAATGGACCGAGAATTGAGAGATCAGGAAGCTGGCCCTGCTTTGCCACTAACAAAATGAATGTATGACTGGGCATTTCACTTATCTGGGTCTCTGTGGTAGGCAGGATCTAAGGTACTTTCCAATGGTCCTTCCTCCTGTATGCACACCTTTGTGTAATCCTCTCCCCTTCATTATAGGCCGAAACTAGTGACTCACTTCAAATGAGCAGAATATAGTAAAGGGGATGGGATGTCACTTCCAAATTTGTTTAAGTTATAAACAGACTGTGAATTTCCTCTCTGGCTTGCTTTCTGCATGGCACACTCTGAGGGAAGCCAACTGCAATGCTCTCAGCTACCCTACAGAGAGGCCTATAGCAACTAATGCTCCCAGTGAAGAGCCAGTAAGGATCTGAGACCCTAATTCCAACAGTATTTGAACAGGATCCTGTCAACAGACATGTAAATGGACTTGGAAGTCAGTCCTCTCCAAATTGAGCCTTGTGATGAGACCATAGCCCAGCCTACAACACCGATTGTATAGTCTTATGAGAGGCTCCAAGCCAGAGGGCCTAACTAAGCCATCCTAGGATTGCTGGACCACAGAAACTGTGAGATAATAAATGCTAGCTGTTTAAATAGCTAAACTTTACAGTAATTTATTATGCAGCAATAGATAATTAGTACAGCCTGTGTTTCCTTTTCTGTTATATAAAGAGTTTGGTTTAAATGAGCTTTTCAGTCCCTTTCTAACTCCAAGATTCAATGAGTACACATACATTGGTTGCAAAGCCATAAAAAGAGAAAACACACATAGACACACAAACTCCAATTTCATGTCTTAATAATAAGCTTCACAGTTCAAAAACATATGGTAGTTTTAAATAAGGTTCAAGATTTGGTCACTTCCCTTTGAATACAAGTCGTCTTTATGAGCAGCACTGCAATTAAAAAGAAAACCTAGGAAAAAGGTCTTCTTATAAATGTCTTATTAATGGGGGTGTCCAAAATTCACATTTGTCCACTATAAGAACCTGACATATTTGGGTTAAGAAATATAACATGCTTTGCAGTCTTTGCATTTTAAAAAAAGCAGGGATAATACAAGAAATTTATTTAGTTATTATGAATGTCAATAGTATACAAAATGTCTTTATACTAAACAAACAAGATGTATTTTGTTAAAACTATGTGTCTGTTATGTACCTGCATTTACTTTATTCTAAAGCTCTGTCTGAAAATAGTGCTTTCAGGTAGGCTGTGATAAAGACGTACATCTTAGACCCTAAGGAAACTACTAATTTTTAAAAAATGAGATATAATCAATAAGTCAATAGTGGAAATAAGACAGAATCATAAAAAAATATCTCAAAGCAGGCAGAAAAAGAAGAAAAAAGAATAAAGAATAAGTGGGATGGGCAAAGGACAAAGTGGCACAAATCTAATGTTCTTTCCAGTAAATTTTAAATTATTACAGAAAATAGCACAACATAGTGGAATAATCAGTGCAACAGAAGAGAGGAAATGGACTTTGGCTCTGACTTTGCCATTTTTTAACTTCGTGACTTTTGGAAAACTGGTTTAACTATTTGTAAAATGGACAAGTAGAAATCATCTTTGGTAACTTCCAGTTATAAAACTCTATGAATCTAATGGACAATGCATGAAATATAACTTCTAAATATCTAAAAATTTAAAACAAATGGTGGTACACTATAATCCAATGGGCCATCATTATAAAGTATGAAACCATGGGGAAAATATTTCAGGAGGAAAAAAGGAAACAAAACATCATACACACTATTATCACTAATACAGAAAAATCCTCAAACCAAGTAACAACAATAACACAACTCAGTACTGAAAGCAAAAACAAAAACCTGTAAAGAAATTCAGAAGTTTTACAATGATTGTAAGATGAGGGATGATTATTTTTCTTTCTTTTACTTTGTCAACTTTGTAGTCAGCAAATGTATGTGAAGGTTATGATGTTCTAATGGAATAAATGTTTTAAATGTTTAGTTTCAAAATAGTAATGATACCAAAAAATTTTGCTTTACATAATTTCTATATTCCTGGAAATCTATTTGCAAACAAAAGTATAAATCTAGCTCTCAAAGGAGGAATAAAAGCTTTCAAACATTTCTATATTTTTGAATGCTTCTCATTAGTTCATATCTTTTTTTTCCATCAGTATCCTTTAAGAGAGAATCCAAGAATTTTCATGACTCTGAATTTATTCTCAGACTCTGAGAATATTTGAAGAACAGTTTATCCGTTTTCAAAAGGGACAATGCTGCTTCTCCCCGACACCCACCATTTTATAACTCTACTCTGTAAGCCCCAAAGTCGAATCACTCAAAATATGATGATCCGTAGAGCTGCTGAGTCAGAATCACCTGTGGTCACTGTTAATACAAATTCTGAAGCCAATTCCTGGCCTATTGATACATAATTTCTAGAAGCGGGGACTTAAAATATGTATTTTAACAGGCATCTTTGGTAAGCTTTAGCATAACAGGGACAACAGTCTAATAACCCAAAGCATGTCCCCTGAACCAACAGCACTGGCATCATCTGGAGACTGCTTAGAAAAGTAAATGTTTAGGCTCTACCCTAGACCTACTGAACTAGAAATTCTGGGATTAGCGCCCAGAAATCTGTACTTTAACAAACACCTTGTTGAATCTCATGCATGGAAAGTATGAGAACTATTGCTCTATGGCAGTGGTCTCCAAATATTTTTGAACACTTAACCTCATCAGTAAAAAAAATACGTACATTTTAAATATGTTCCCCATTCTCAGCATATGTAAATTACATAAATATATTACTGTTGATTGATATATCACATGTAGTACATACATGACCATTCATTGTACAAGTTTTGTTTGGGTGTATGTTTTCAATTCTCTTGGGTATATATGTAAGAGTAGACTTGCTGAGTCATATTATCATGTTTAGCCTTTAAGGGACTATCAAAATGTCTTCCAAAGTGGCTGCACCATTTTACATTCCTAATAGCAGTATATGAGGATGCTCATTTATCCACATGCTAGCCAACATTTGTTATTATCTGGCTATTTTATTTGTAGCAATACTATTAGGTGTGGAGTGGTATCTCATTATGGTTTTGATTTGCATTTCCCTAACTGCTAATGATGTTAAACACATATTCATATGCTTAGTATTTATCCATAGCTCTTATCTGAAGAAATGTCAACTCAGATACTTTGTCCATTTTAAAATTGGTTATTTTTCTTTTGTTATTGAAATAATTGCTTTATACTTTTCAGATACAAGTTCTTATCAGGTATAGGATTTGTAATAATAGTCTCACTTTATGTGGATGTGGTCTTTTCTTTGTTTGTTTGATGGCATTCTTTGAAGTATAAAATTTGTTTTTGTTTTGAGATCGAGTCTTGCTCTGTTCCCCAGGCCAGATGCAGTGGTGTGATTGCAAACTTTGTCTCTGGCGATTCTCCTGCTTATCTCCTGAGAGCTGAGACTACAAGTGTGAGCCACCACGCCCAGTTCATTTTCTGTACTTTCAGTAGACACAGGATTTTGCCATGTTGACCAAGGGGGGGTCTTGAACTCCTGTCCTCCTGCCTCAGCCTCTGAAAGTGCTAGGATTGCAGGCGTGAGTCAGACTTAAAAGTTTAAAACTATTGATCATGTCCAATTTATATTTTTAATTTTATTGCTTATGTTTTTGGTCTCATATCTTGGAAGGCTTTGCATAATCCAGTATCACAAATAATTATGTCTATGTTTTCTTCCAAGAGTTTTATAGTTTTACATCTTACTTTACATCTTCAATCCATTTAGAGTTAATTTATGAGAATGATGTAACATAAGGGTTATTGTATTATTTATTATAGGATTGTAAATGGGATTATTTTCTTCCTTTCATTTTCAGATTGTTCACTGCAGGTGCAAGTTCAACTAACTTGTATATTGCTTTTATATTCTGCAATATTGGTAAACTTGTTTAGCAATTCTAACAGTTTTTCGGTGGATGTCTTAGGATTTTCTATATAGAAAATCACGTCATCTGCAAATACTAAAGTTTTTTCCCTTCTCTTTTTTCAGTGTTGAGGCCTTTTTATTTCTTTTTATTCCTAGTTGTCCTGGTAAGAGAAGACGTCTTCATCACTCCTGATTTTAGGGAGAATACATTTAGCCTTTTAATACAGTTAAGTATGATGTTAATTGTGGTTTTTGGTAGATGTACTTTAACTGGTTGAGGATATTCCCTTCTTTTCCTAGTTTGTTAAGTGTTTTAAGCATGAAAGTATGTTGAGTTTTATCAAATGCCTTTTTTAGGTAGGCATTCAGGAAACTGAGTGTCAAAATCAGTTCAAAACTCATTGAATAAAATGAAAAATCCATGAATCTATATTGATATAAATAAATGTGGTTGTTGCCCTGTATACTATTGATATGATGTATTATTTTAATTGACTTCTGGATGCTATATCAACCTTGCCTTTCTGGAGTAAATCCAATTTGGTTATGGTGTATGATATATATTTTTTAATTTGGTAAACTAATATTTTGTGGTGAGTTTTCACATCTATGTTGATAAGAGATGCTACTCTGTTTCTTTTTTCCTGTGATGACTTTATAGTAGTTTGTTTTAAAAAGTTATATATCAACAATTTTGAAAACTTTGTATGTATTTTACAAATGAGCAAATTTCTGAGTTTTCTTACTGTTCAACTTGAGAAGATTAACACAAACTCTCTGGTGCTGGATTAGAATTAGAAGTATCTGCTTGATATGATTACACACAAACACATATACAAACAGACAGACATATTTCCTAATTGTGTCCACTGAGAAGGCCTAGAATCAACAGCATCCCAGTAGCTATTATTACACTGTACATCAGATCTTGAAATAAAGGATGCTTTCAGGGCTAGGTCAGACAAATGACAAGATAATCTTGGAACTTCTTGGGATGTCAGAAATTAAGGAAGTGCTCCAGGAACGATGGGAACATGTCAAAACAATGTAGGAGTTAGTTTGAAGGGGCTTTTACTGGCCAAATGTAGGAAAATTTGAGCATCAAATTAAATAATGATAATAATAGAATGTAATCCATTAAAAAAAAAAAAGAACCCATGAATTTATCCTGATACAGATAAAGAAAACAAATGCTAAGCGGGGAGGAAAATATTTCCTTAGTTTGCCAATTACTGAATGTAGAATAAATGATAGATTCTAGAAAGTCACAATTTACAAACATTATAGTAATTCATGATAGTTAATTCAGGCAATAATCATCAATGGATACTATTTTGGGTTGTATGTGTTCCCCAAAAGTTCATGTGTTGTAAATTTAATCCAACGCAATTTTGTTGGAAGGTGAGGCCTAATAAGAAGTGATTGGGTCATAAGGGCAATAGATTAATGTTATTATTGAGGGAATAGGTTGGTTATTGGGAGGGTTAATTGTTTTAAAGTTAGTCTGGTCCCTGGTGCCTTTCTCTGTCTCATGTGCTCTCTTCTGCCCTCTGCCATGGGATGATCCTCACCAGAGCTAGTGCCATGCTCTTGCATTTCTCAGCCTCAAAAACCAGGAGCCAAATAAACTTCTATTGTTTATAACTTACCTAGTCTATGATATTCTGTTACAGCTAAGAAAAACAAACTAAGACAGATGCTAAATGAAAAGCAAGTGAGGAATAAGATATGTACATAGTTTCAAACTACCACAAATTACTTAATTGCAAAGTAAAAAATAGTAACATTACAATAGCAAAATCTAGCAGGTGCCATACTAACTAGGTACTTAGCATCACCATTAACAATAACAGGATAAACTAACATCCCATGCCTTTTCTGTGGTGTATCACTTCTGTAGTATTTCTGCCCCAAACCCAAAATATGAATCTAATCAGATGAACTCAAATTGATGAGAATTCTTCAAATTAATTTGCTTGTACTCTTCAAAAATATCAAGATCATAAATGACAAAAGAGAAGCTAATTCCAGAAACTAAAGAAATTTGAAAACTTAATATAATATATTCTTGGACTAAATCATGAATAAGATAAATATAAAAGACGTTGGGACAATTGATGACATTTGAATATAGGCTATGGAGATAATAATATTGTATCCATATTAAAGTTATGGATTTTGATCATTGTATTCTGGTTATACAAAAGAATGTAAGGGTTAAAGGGGTACAATGCCTACAACTCACTTTCAACTGGTTCAAGAAAAATATATACATACATATACACACATATACAGAGGGAGAGAGATGGAAAAATAACTGCAGCATTGAATGATTAAAAAAAAAGGGCAAAATAAAAATTTAAACAATTAGTGAGTCTGGGATTTTTTTGTACTATTTTTGTATTTTTCTGTGAATTTAGATTACATTAAAACAAAAACATTTTAAGGCACATAGGTCAACAACAACCCCGAACCATCCTGAATTTTACCAAGAATGTATCAGGAAATTTAGTTTCAGAAAGAATAATGTACCAACTTGCTAAAGCAATAGAAAGCTACTTTTTTTGTAAAATGAAAAGATCCTATGTAGCAAAATGGATACAAAAAAAGCTAACGTTGTCTCCAACATATTCATTTCAGAAAGCTGTTTGTTCTAAAGAGTAAACAGAAAAAGTTCAATTTCCTGAAGATGTAATCTAGTATTATCCACACCAGGTGCAATATCCAATCTTATCCAAATAAATCAGTCCAAACTTATGCCTCTAGGAGGAAGAAAGGTCAAATTCGAACAAATTGTCCATCTCAGACAGAGGGAAAGAATGTGAGATGTGCTTTGTACAAATAAAGTGAACTTGTGTTCCAGCATAGTTATTATTAATGAGATGACTTTGACATTAAAGAAAAAAATTCCTTGAGGTTAGCCCAAATTGATAGTTATTTTTAAAAATATATGCTATATGCACAAAAACACAATAATTATTTTTATAAAACTTAAAGTGAAAGTCCTGAAATCAACTATCTGCACATTAAGACAAAAAATCAGAAATAATTATTAAAAATTCTCAAGTAAGCGTGGACAACATGGTGAAACCCTCATCTACTATAAATACAAAAATTAACTGGACGTGGTGGCGTGCACCATAATCCCAGCTACTAGGGAGGCTGAGGCACAAGAATTGCTTGAACCCAAGAGGTGGAGGTTGCAGTGGGCCAAGATTGTGCCATTGCACTCCAGCCTGAGTGACAGAGCGAGACTGTCTCAAAAAAAAAAAAAAAAAAAAAAAGGAATTCTCAAGTAATCATAATTCCTATGCATTATGAAGCCATGAATGATGTTTTTATCTTTTTCCTGGTGTTTTGGGGTGTGTGTGTGTGTGTGTGTGTGTGTGTGTGTTTCAGATAGGGTCTCACTCTGTTGCTCAGGCTGGAGTACCGTGGCACCTGCCTCAGCTTTCCACAGAGCTGGAAGGTGCACACAACATGCTTGGCTAATTTTTAAAATTTTTGTAGAGATGAGATCTTGCTATGTTGCCCAGGCTGGTCCTAAACTCCTAAGCTCAAGTGATCCTCCCATCTTGGCCTTCCAAAGTGCTGGGATTACAAGTATGAGGCACCACACTCAGCTTTCTCCTTTTTCCTTTTCTTTCTCTTCTCCTGCTCCTCATATTCTCTTCATTTATTTTTCTCTCAACTACCCTGCTTGTGAAGGTTAACCAGAACATTGCTTAGTTTTGCCAGCAGCACTCAAGAATTTATAGAAGTTGCTGACCTTGTTCAAGGTATGCACAAGACATTTCTTGTGCATTAAATGACAGGGCATTTAAATGAAGCAAAATATCTCTCCAAGCATCTCACAGAAAAACGATTCCTGCTAAGAAAAGAGTCTCTGGGCTTCAGAATATGAACTACCCCACACTGACATGCCATGCACCTTAGAAAATAGTACTATGGCAATTCCTGACCAGTGTGGGAAAGGTTGATTTTGACTTAGAAGTGCTTCACAGAAACCTGCATTATCCTTGTAAAAAAAAAAAAAAAAAAAAAAGATAGATAAGTTGTTAAATAATCTAAGAGACAGAATTATAAATGCAAAAAAAAAAAAATCCAAAAATTTAGATTTTTAAAAATCTTATAAAAAATATATTTGTGTTTTAGTTCTTCCTTCCCCTAGCAATAGATACATTTTCACTATTCCTTGCTTGTTCTGCTTCTGTTCTGCTGTAGAATACTCCCTAAGCATGCTAATAGATTCATGAGCCCAATTTTGTTTCTAAAGAAAGGAAAATTAGGCCAAGAAAGATGATTCATGCCTGTGATCGGGCACTTTGTAAGGCTGAGGCTAGAGGATTGTTTGAGACCAGGAGTTCCAGACCAGCCTGGGCAATAAAGCAATAGGTTCCATCTCTACAAAAGCTAAAAAGCTGAGCATGACGGCACAACCACTTAGGATGCTGAGGGGTAGGATCCATTTAGCTCAGAAGTTTGAGGCTGCAGTGAGATATAACTGTGCCACTGCAATCCAGCCTGGAAACAGAGCAAGACCTTGTCTCAAAAATTAAAAAGAAAAGAAAAATTAAATTTAGTAAGTTCAAAGAGAAACAAAATATCATGATGAAATAAAGTATCAGATAATGCTAACATTTATATTCCACTGTTTATGCCTCAACAAAAATATCAAAGTGTTAGGTGAGAGGAGAAAGTAAAGCTAGGCACTATGCAAGTTACTTTACACATTATTTTACTGAAGGATGTGAGGTAAATATTGTGATTCTCCAAGCTAAGAAATTTAAGGCTTGGAAAGGTTAGCTAATTTGCCTGAGATTAAGTAACTAGGATACAGCTTTAAATTCATGCCTGCTTGAAAACTTGGGTTTTGCTTATATGCCTCTTTACTGCCTCTCCGGAATTTTTCTACCAATGCTATAGCAATATAATCATATCTTGATTTTTCAAATAAAGCAGGAGGAAAATAATTCTAGAAGTAAATGAAAATTTCTGAAATAAGTTATAGGGATATAGTATACATTATACTTTCAGACTCTGCTAAATTAATTGATATTTGACTATTCAAGCAATTCATAAATCAAATATAAATTATGAATTAATACTTCTATTATAAAAGACTCATTCAACATCAATTAAATGTGGGAATCACTAACAAACTAATCTCTAAAAGTTAATGAAAAAAAGATGGAAGGTGACAATAGCACAGCATTTTCCCCTTTAGCATCCATAATATCTTCTGCAGTGAAAGATACGCTCATAATGACACACAAATATTTCATGCATTCATTCTCTGTTCAGTCAGTTCTTACATGGCTCAGATTTCTTATTATCAGCTGGGGAACAGGATATAGTAAAATTCCCTATAAGCTTTATTCTAACAATCTGGTTGCTAGCCAGATACAGTAGCATATACATTAACTTAGCCAGGAAACATTTTCCAGAGCATTATAAACAGAGGCCTTAGGGGAAACCAATGAGCCAATGAACAAGGCAGGTGAATATTGTGAGACTGCTCTTCCCTAGCCTGAAAGCTCAGTTCAAATTCCCTGTAGTGCCCATCAATTTCACAGTTCATCATCTGTGATGTAGGTTGCTGTTAATAAGTCATGGGGAACTGATGTGGTGAGGATACCATCTTTGATGCACTCCTGGGTCTATCCATCATGGGAAATGGCAGAAACACATTTTGTGTTGCTCTTGTTAAGGAAGGTTGATTATTCATTATTATTAACATGTATTTATTGGCAAGGCACAATATGGAACATGTAATTAGATTCAACATATGTACTGCAGGATTTGTAATCAGGCAGCAGTTTTTTCTCTCTTGAGGGGAAAATAAGTAAGAAAGAAAGATGAGGCTTAAAATCTGAGTATTATGTATCCTTCTATATAAAAGAGCATTGCTGATTTAAAATGAATTCTGACAATAAATTCCTTCTCTCAAATATCTGAAAAGCTAACTAATATTAAGTGAGCATTAATAGGCAATGTCTGAATCTTTTCCCTGTTAGTGGCCTCAGATTTGGGTGGCAAAATTTGACAAAAGTAAATCTGTCAAACCAATTACTTAGTTCAAGCTCTTTATTTATAACTGTCAAAAACATTATTGCTACAATGCTCCATTTCATATCAAACCCATGTTACTATTTACTACCATAGATAACTAAATTTCTTACTAAAGAGTGTCTTTCTGGCCGGGTGTGGTGGCTCACGCCTGTAATCCCAGCACTTTGGGAGGCCAAGTAGGCAGATCAGAAGGTCAAGAGATCAAGACCATCCTGGTCACCATGGTGAAACTCCGTCTCTACTAAAAAAAAATACATTAGCTGGGAATGTAGCACGCGCCTGGTAGTCCCAGCTACTTGAGAGGCTGAGGCAGGAGAATTGCTTGAACCCAGAAGGCAGAGGTTGCAATAAGCCGAGATCTCAGCACCACTGCACTCCCGCCTGGTAACAGGGTGAGACTCTATCTCAAAAAAAAAAAAAAAAAAAGAATGTCTTTCTATATTTACCTTCATTTAACAATAAGTATACTTGACAAACCAATAATTTGTTAGAGAATCTTGCAGGGAAAGTGTTATTTCATACTTAATATTTTATTGATTGGCTAAAAAATGAAAAATGTTAAAAATAAAAGAATTGAGAAATATGTTTGCAAACATTTTAAAAAATTATAAAACTGTTTCTTTTCCAAATTTCCAAAATTTATGTTTTACAAATGTTGTCCTCATGACATAATGCACTTAGAAAAATCACTTCTATGCTATTCCTGCTTCAAGTATATCACCTGATTCTAATAATCAGAAAACACCAGACAAATCCAAGTTGAGGAACATTCTGCAAAATAACTGGTCTGTGTTCTTCAACAATGTTAAGGTCAAGAAAGACAAAGCAAGACTGAGGAAGTGTTCCAGATTAAAAGAGAACCAGAGACGTGACAACTACATGCAAAACATAAATATGGAATTTTTTTGTTCCTATAAAGGACACTATTGGGACAAATGGCAAAATCTAAATAAGGCCTGTAGAATAGAAAATAATATTGCATCAATCTTAACTTGTTAATTTGATAATTGTTTTTTGGTTATTTAAGAAAATGTTTTTATTTTTTCTTATTTTTAAGAACCTCCCTCTGACATTTAGGAGTAAATGATGGCTGTCATGTCTGTAACTATCTCACATAGTTCAGAGAAAGAATGAGTATGTATAGGTGACAAAGGGACAGAAATAAGGTAAAGATGTCAAAATGTTAACATTGAGGAATCTGGATAAAAGGTATATTAGAGGCCAGGCGCCATGGCTGTCACCTGTAATCCCAGCACTTTGGGAGGCCGAGGTGGGTGGACCACGAGGTCAGGAGTTCAAGACCATCCTGGCCAAGATGGTGAAACCCTGTTTCTAGTAAAACTACAAAAATTAGCCAGTTGCGGTGGTAGGTTCCTGTAATCCCAGCTACTTGGGAGGCTGAGATAGGAGAATCACTTGAACCCAGGTGGCAAAGGTTGCAGTGAGCAGAGATCATGCCACTGCACTCCAACCTGGGTGACTCAGTCTCAAATAAAAAAAAAAAAAGGTATATTAGAATTGTTGTACTATTATTGTAACTTTCATATGTCTGGAAAGGATATTAAAATAAAAAGTTAAAAAGAGTATGACAGAAAAAAATCTTAGTTACATTGTTATGGAACATACTATAATTCAAGACATGTTTAATTAAAATAAAGCGACCTTGAAATTCACATAATATATATCCCTTGATTGTTTTCACATATCAAGCAATTGCAGCTGTTGTAAGCTGTTACTTATATAGACTTCTCTCAAATTTAGCTATACCAGTGGGACAATGGCATGATAATCCTTACCATCTGACAATTTAAAGCCATTTGCAAAATATTGTCTCACTAATTCGAACAAACAGGAAGAATAATACATAGCTGAAATAAACAATATTTAAAATAAATGTTTTGTTACTTTTAAACAAGTACTGCAAACAAAAATATTAACGAAATGTTGTCATACAGAACTCCCTCAAGCTACTGTGAAAGACACATATGTACTATAGGTACAAGGTGAGTTTTTGTTATTTAACATGTAGTCTATATATGGGTTGTTAAAACACCGGCTAATATTTACTATATTCTTACTATGCCAACACTTTAAATGCATTTATAAAACAAACCAACCCATCAAGAATAAAGAGCTTGAACTAAGGTTTTTTTATTAACGTAAAACTTAGCTAACACTTCTCTCTGAAATTGCATTGCATATCATTGGCTTCCAATGTTTTTTCGTTGCTCATTTCTGTCAAATCATAATTCAGACGTAAAAGTTCAAATGCCAACTCCAATAAAGCTTCCTTAATTCAATAATCAGAACTAATCATTCCCTTTTCTGAATTCCTATAAGCCTTTATTCAACAACATTCATTAAAGTTCTCCTGAATATAAGTATTAAACACTTGCTACATCCAAAACATTGAGTGATTTCTAAGAGTTCACAGGGTAAAAGGGATTGTTAATATAATTAAAATTATATAATAAAACAATGGTGTTATTAAAAATGCCTTGAATTTATTGAACACTTACCAATGTGACAAGCATGGTACTAAGTATGTTACAAACATTGTCTTCTTTAATTCTTACTGTTACCCTATAAGAAGTCATTACTAACATCCCCATTTTGCAGATGAGAAAACCAAGACTTAGAGAAAGGGAATAACTTGCATAAGCAGGCATAACTGGTAAATGACAGAGTCTGGTCTATTTGACTCAAAAGTTTATGTTTTTAAATTACTTCCTGCCAGCAAAATGTAGCAGTCTCATGGAGGGGAAAATGTGAACCTAAGTAAATTATAGTTCAAGGTTAAAACGTAATGTTCAACAAAAAGAGAAGGAAGATGTTGAGAAAGGAAGACTTGCTATCTAATATCTAAGCTGTATATTGAAAGATAAATAGACGTGATAAAGGGAGGAAAGTCATTCCAGATTGGCAATGACAAAGAGGTTTTGGGAATTCTGAGAATGCATTATGCCTGGAGGATCTACTTTCTATATAAGGAAATTAAATATCAGAAAGGTAAGCATACATACATGACATATATATATGTGTGTATATGTATATACATATACACACATATATATATCAGCTAAGAAGATTAAATACAAAATTATAAAATTTTAATTTCCCTACTAGTGTGATATGCATAAATACTGAATCAATTCACTATCTTTAGCTGCCAAAATGTACCAGACATAAAAATGTATCAATAAATTTTTGTTTAGCAAGTAGAATTTATTTAATCAGCTTTTAATAAATGGTAACTAACAAAACACCCATTGCATACAGAAAGCTATTAATATTTTATTATTTTCCATTCCTGAACAGATGCTTAATGTGATTAGGGTTCTATATTATGAAGAATAATCCAACAACCATCACAGACTGAGTTGGAGGGGTAGAGAATGGAAATGGGTGGGCAATTATAAAGTAATGGGACTCCCCAAAGCATACTGCAGCATAGTAGAGACAGATAGCCCCACAAAGCTTATTCAACAGTTTCCTTATCCTGCAGATGAGGAAATCAAGACAAGATGAAATCTTTTTTTTTTTCATTATTCAAGGTTTATTGGGGGTTTTAGTTGGTGTAACACTTGGATGGTTGGTTGCATTGTTTATATGTAGATCTTTTTACATTATAGGATAATGTACACTACTCATATCTGTATCGTTCACAAAATAAGATCCTGTGGAACAATTATGCACAAGACATGCAATATTGGATCTATACACTGAATGCCAGGATGTGACTTATTGGGAAAAAATGTTGGACTAGACATGTTCAGTGAAGGAGCCAGGAAGTTACATAACACATGATAAACATCCATCTGGCTCAAGGGGCAACTACAGCATGTGCAGCATTGGCAGTGGTGTCTCAGAAGTGGCAGAACTATTTCACACTAACCAGTTTAGGACTACACAAGATTAGTGTCATCTAGCATCAGGATATAGCTGTAGGACTCTAACATTCCTATTTCTAACTTCTGGAATTGATGTTTTTTCCACTCCAACTTAAAATATTACTGCTTTAATCACAGATCAGATAAAAAGGACAATATGCACAACCTCTAACTAAAATCCTGTTGTAGCCTAGACAGTGAAATGGTATGACATCAGAAGACTTTAAAATTGCAGCTCTTTTTGGATCCTCCAAAGAGTATCGGCACTCTTCTTCAAACTGGCCTCTTCCTCAGGAGTCAGAATCACCTTCAAAACGTCTGAGATTCCATTCTGTCCCAAAATGCAAGGAACATTAAGGAAGACATCATCCTTTATTCCATAGAGACCCTTAATCATGATGGAAATTGGGTGCACCCACCTAAGATTCTTTGTTATAATCTCTGCCAAATCTGCCACAGACAGTTCAATGGCCCAGGATGTGTAGCTTTTGAGTTTGATCGCCTCGTAAGAACTCTCAATCACCTGCTTGTGAACCTCTTTCTACTGTTCCTTATCAGTCCCTAAATCTTGGTGCAGAGTCTTCAGGGAGACACCAGCAACCAACATTCACTCGATTCCATAGAGGCATACTGGAATCTCCATGTTCCCCAAGGACACACCCATGACAGCTTAATGGGTGAACTCTCAGCCTTTCCCCATCAGGTAATGGAATCGGGCTGAATCCAGATTGCAACCACTTCCAATAACACAGTTTTTGGGAAAGCCACTTATCTTCCAAGCCACATAGGTCAAGATATCTACTAGATTTGAAACAATAAGCAACTTGCAGTTCGGTATTTTACAACATTAGGAATGATGAATTTATAGATGTTCACGTTACGTTGGACCAAATTAAGACAGCTTTCTATCTCTTGCTGACGTGCTCCATCCATGATAACGACCAGCTTGGAGTTTGCAGTTACATTATAGTCTTTGCTAGAAACAATCTTTGATGTTCTAAGGAAAAGGCTGCCATGTTGGAGATCCATCATCTCTCCCTCCAATTTGTCTTCCATGACATCAACAAGAGCAACTTCATCTGCCAAGTCCTTCATTAAGATACTGATGGCAGGCACGAGATCCAAGATGGCCTTTAGGAACAGCTCAGAGTTGCAGCTCCCAGTGAAAGCACAGAGGGTGAGTGGAAGCTGCATTTTATTGCCCACGGACCAGGAGATTCTCAGGCGGAGGAGCCCCACAGGTCGCCAGCACGGCTGTTTTGGCCGGCATGGTTCTTTTGGTCAGCGCGGCTGCTTTGCCCCATGCAGCTGCTTTGTTGGTGCCCCGGCCGGAGGTTCTCCGTACAAAATACACTGGTGCAGGTGTCCTTCTGGCTGGTGATTGGAGACCGGGGAAGTCGCCCATTCATCTGATTAAAGAGCGGACTGAACAGGGAGCCAGGCCAGGAGAGTCCTGGGCAAAAAAAGCGCCACGAATCTCAGCACTGCTGTTTAAGCCTGCGCAGTGAGTCGCCGCATGGGAAATCACAAATATCCCGGTGCCTTTTCAACATGCAACTAGCATAGAGGTGACTGTTCAGCTTAAAAAAAAAAAGGCTCTGAGGCAGGGAGCCAGGTGATCAGGCTTGGCTGATCCCACCCCCACAAAAGAATAGCAGTCAGAAAACTCTCTGGATTGAGAGTTTCACAGCAAGCGCAGCTGAATCCAGGACGGGCCAGCTTTGTGGGGGAGGGGCGTCCGCCATTACCAAGGTACTTCACCACTACGGAGGTAGTCCGCCATTGCTGAGGCCACCAGCCCTTACCAAGGCAACCTGCCATTGCTGAGGCTGCCTGCCATTGCCAAGGTAACCTGTCATTGCCAAGGCAACCTGCTATTACAGAGAGAGTCAGCCAATACAGAGGTGGGCCACCATTGCCAAGGCAGTTCTAACTAGACCCATATAAACAATACTGCAGGGAAGTTCACATGGCAGCTGGGTGGAGCCAACAGCAGCTCAGCAAAGCCTCTGCAGGCAGACAGTGACCAGGCTGCCTCCATGCTGGGTAGGGCAGCCCTGAAAAAAAAAAAAAAAAAAAAAAAAAAAAAAAAAAAAAAAAAAAAAAAGGCAGCAGCACAATGGAAACTCATAAATAAAGCCCTAACTCCCTGGGACAGAGAATCTGGGAACAAAAAGAGGTTTATAGGTTCTGCTGCAGCAGACCTAAACGTACCTGCCCAGAGGCTCTGAATGAACAAAGGAGCTCAGAGCTCAGCACTTGAGTTCCTATAAAGGACAGACTGTCTCCTCAAGCAGCTCACTGACCCCTGTATATCCAAAGAGTCACCTCATAAAGGAGAGATCAGACTGACATTTGGTGGGTATCCTTCTGGGACAAAGATAGCAGAAGAAGAAACTGGTAGCAACCCTTATTGTTTTGCAGCTGCTGCAGGCAATCCCCAGATAAGCAGGGCCGAGAGTGGACCTCAGCAGTCCTACAGCGGAGGGCCCAGACTATTAGAACTAAGAAACACAAATAACTTCATCATCAACAAACAGAACGTCCAAACAAAGACCAAATCTGAAAGCCAGCAACTACAAAGACGACAGGCAGATTAATCCATAAAGATGGGAAGAAACCAGCGCAAAAAGGATGAAAACACCCGAAATCAGAACACCTCTCCTCCTACAAGGGATCACAACTCCTCACCAGCAAGGGAACAAGGTTGACGGAGAACAAGTGTGATGAAATGACAGAATCAGACTTCAGAAGGTGGGTAGTAAGAAAGTTCTGTGAACTAAAACAACATGCTCTAACCCAATACAAAGAAACTAAGAATGTTGAAAAAGATTTGATGAAACGCTAACGAGAATGGACAAATTAGAAAGGAATATAAGTGAACTGATAGAGCTGAAAAACACAACACGAGAACTTCGCGAAGCATGCACAAGTTTCAACAGCCGAACTGACCAAGCAGAAGAAAGGATATCAGAGGTCGAAGATCAACTCAATGAAATAAAATGAGAAGGCAAGAATAGAGAAAAAAGCGTAAAAAGGAATGAACAAAGTCTCCAAGAAATGTGGGACTATGTGAAAAGACCTCATCTACATTTGATAGGTGTACCTGAATGCGACGAAGAGAAAGAATCCAAGCTGGAAAATACACTTCAGGATATTATCCAGGAAAACTTCCCCAACCTAGCAAGGCAGGCCAATATTCAAGTCCAGGAAATACAGAGAACACCACAAAGATATTCCTCACAAAGAGCAACCCCAAGCACATAATCGTCAGATTCACCAGGGTTGAAATGAAGGAGAAAATACTAAGGGCAGCCAGAGAGAAAGGTCGGGTTACCCACAAAGGGAAGCCCATCAGACTCATAGCAGATCTCTCAGCAGAAACCGTACAAGCCAGAAGAGAGTGGGGGCCAATATTCAACATACTTAAAGAAAAGAACTTTCAACCCAGAATCTCAAATCCAGCCAAACTAAGCTTCATAAGTGAAGGAAAAATAAAATCCGTTGCAAACAAGCAAGTACTCAGAGATTGCGTCACCACCAAGCCTGCTTTACAAGAGTTCCTAAAAGAGGCTATACACATAGAAAGGAACAACCAGTACCAGCCACTCCAAAAACATGCCAAATGGTAAAGAGCATCAACACAATGAAGAATCTGCATCAACTAATGGGCAAAACAGCCAGTTAGCACCAAAAATGCAGTATCAAATTCACACATAACAATATTAACCCTAAATGAAAATGGACTAAATGCCCCAATCAAAAGACACAGACTGGCAAATTGGATAAAAAGCCAAACCCATCAGTGTGCTGTATCCAGGAAATCTATCTCACATGCAAGGATACACAAAGGCTCAAAATAAAGGGATGGAGGAAGATTTACCAAGCAAATGGAGAGCAAAAAAAAGCAGGAGTTGCAATTCTCTTCTCTGATACAATAGACTTTAAAGCAACAAAGATCAAAAGAGACAAAGAAGGACATTACATAATGGTAAAAGGATCAATGCAACAAGAAGAGCTAACGATCCAAATATATATGCACCCAATACAGGAGCACCCAGATACATAAGGCGAGTTCTTAATGACTTACAAAGAGACTTACACTCCCACGCAATAATAGTGGGAGACTTTAACACCCCATTGTCAATATTAGACAGATCAAGCAGACAAGGATATCCAGGACTTGAACTCAGACCTGGACCAAGCAAACCTAATAGACATTTACAGAACTCTCCACCCCAAATCCACAGAATATACATTCTTCTCAGCACCACGTCACACCTACTCTAAAACTGACCACATAATTGGGAGTAAATCACTCCTCAGCAAATGCAAAAGAACGGAAATCATAACAAACAGCCTCTCAGACCACAGTGCAATCAAGTTAGAACTCAGAAGTCGAAAACTAATTCAGAACTGCACAGCATCATGGAAACTGAACAACTTGCTCTTGAATGTTGACTGGATAAAAAAAGAAATGAAGGCAGAAGTAAAGACGTTCTTTGAAACCAAAGAGAATGAAGACACAACATACCAGAGTCACCGGGACACATTTAAGCAGTCTCTAGAGGAAAATATATAGCAATAAGTGCCCACATGAGAAGCAAGGAGAGATCTAAAATTGACACCCTACCGTCAAAATTGAAAAAGCTAGAGGAGCAAGATCAAAAAAACTCAAAACCTAGCAGAAGACAAGAAATAGCTAAGATCAGAGCAGAACTGAAGGAGATAGAGACACAAAAAAACCCTTCAAAAAAATCAATAAATCCAGGAGCTGCTTTTTTGAAAAGATCAACAAAATGGACAGACCACTAGCCAGATTAATAAAAAAGAAAAGAGAAAATAACCAAATTGATGCAATAAAAAATGAGAAAGGGGATATCACCACAGATTCCACAGAAATTCAAACCATCATCAGAGATTATTACAAACAACTCTATGCACATAAACTAGTAAACCTGGAAGAAATGGATAAATTCCTAGACATTAGCCTCCTCCCAAGCCTAAACCAGGAAGAAGCCGAAACCCTGAACAGAGCCATAACAAGGTCTGAAGTTGAGGCAGCAAGTAAGAGTCTACCAACCAAAAAAAGCCCAGGTCCAGACAGCTTCACAGCCAAATTCTACCAGATATACAAAGAGGAGCTGGTACCATTCCTTTTGAAACTATTCCAAACAATCCAAAAAGAGGGAATCCTTCCCAAATCATTTTATGAGACCAACATCATCTTGACACCAAAACCTGGCAGAGACTCAACAAGAAAACAAAACTTCAGGCCAATATCCATGATGAACATAGACGCAAAAATCTTCAATAAAATACTGGCAAACCGATTGCAACAGCACATCAAAAAGCTTAACCACCATGATCAAGTAGGCTTCATCCCGGGGATGCAAGGCTGGTTCAACATACGCAAGTCCATAAACGTAATTCACCACATAAACAGAACCAAAGACAAAAACCACATGATTATCTCACTTGATGCAGAGAAGGCCTTTGACAAAATTCATCAGCCCTTTATGCTAAAAACCCTCAATAAGCTAGGTATTGATGGAACGTAGCTCAAAATAAGAAAAGCTATTTATGACAAACCAACAGCCAATATCATACTGAATGGGCAAAAACTGGAAGCATTCCCTTTGAAATCTGGCACTAGACAAGGATGTCCTCTCTCACCACTCCTATTCAATATAGTACTGGAAGTTCTGGCCAGAGCAATCAGGCAAGAAAAAGAAATAAAGCGTATTCAAATAGGAAAGGAGAAAGTCAAATTGTCTCTATTTGCAGACGACATGATTGTATATTTAGAAGATCCCATTGTCTCAGCTCAACATCTCCTGAACCTGATAGGCAACTTCAGCAAAGTCTCAGGATACAAAATCAATGTGCAAAAATCACATGCATTCCTATACACCAATAACAGACTTAAAGAGAGCCAAATCAAGAACGAACTGCCATTCACAATTGCCACAAAGAGAATAAAATACCTAGGAATACAACTAACAAGGAAAGTAAAGGACCTTTTCAAGGAGAACTATAAGACACTGCTCAACGGAGTAAGAGAGGACACAAACAGATGGAGAAACATTCCATGTTCATGGTTAGGAAGAATCAATATTGTGAAAATGGCCATACTGCCCAAAGTAATTTACAGATTGAACACTATCCCCATCAAGCTACCAATGACCTTCTTCACAGAACTGGAAAAAAACATCTTAAACTTCATATGGAACCAAAAGAGAGCCTGCATAGCCAGGTCCATTCTAAGCAAAAAGAACAAAGCGGGAGCCATCACACTACCCAACTTCAATCTATACGACAAGGCTACAGTAATCAAAACAGCATGGTACTGGTACCAAAACAGAGATATAGACCAATGGAACAGAACAGAGGTCTCGGAGGCAACACCACATATCTACAACCATCCAATCTTTGACAAACATGACAAAAACAAGCAATGGGGAAAGGATTCCCTGTTTAATAAATGGTGTTGGGAAAACTGGCTAGCCATGTGCACAGAGCAGAAAGTGGACCCTTTCCTGACACCTTACACTAAAATTAACTCCAGATGGATTAAAGACTTAAACGTAAGACCTAACACCATAAAAACCCTAGAAGAAAATCTAGACAAAACCATTCAGGACATACGCGTAGGCAAGGACTTCATGACCAAAACACCAAAAGCATTGGCAACAAAAACCAAAATAGACAAATGGGACCTAATCAAACTCCACAGCTTCTGCACAGCAAAAGAAACAGTCATTAGAGTGAATCGGTAACCAACAGAATGGGAAAAAATTTTTGCAGTTTACCCATCTGACAAAGGGCTGATATCCAGAATTTACAAAGAACTAAAACAGATTTACAAGAAAAAAGCAAACAAGCCCATTCAAAAGTGGGAAAAGGATATGAACAAATACTTTGCAAAAGAAGACATACATGAGGCCAACAAACATGAAAAAATGCTCATCATCACTGGTCATCAGAGAAATGCAAATCAAAACTACATTGAGATACCATCTCACACCAGTTACAATGGTGATCATTAAAAAATCTACAGACAACAGATACTGGAGAGGATGTGGAGAAATAGGAACACTTTTACACTGTTCTTGGGAGTGTAAATTAGTTCAACCATTGTGGAAGACAGTGTGGCGATTCCTCAAGGACCTAGAAATAGAAACTCCATTTGACCCAGCAATGCCATTACTGGGTATTTATCCAAAGGATTATAAATCGTTCTACTATAAGGACACGTGCACACAAATGTTCACTGCAGCACTGTTTACAACAGCAAGGACTTGGAACCAACCCAAATGCCCATCGATGATAGACTGGACAGGGAAAATGTGGCACATATACACCATGGAATATTATGCAGCCATAAAAAATCATGAGATTTTGTCCTTTGCAGGGACATGGATGAACCTGGAAACCATCATTCTCAGCAAACTGACACAAGACCAGAAGATCAAATATCGCATGTTCTCACTCATAGGCAGGTATTGAACAATGAGAACACATGGACACAGGGAGGGGAGCACTAGACACAGGGGTCTGTTGGGGGGAAATAGGGGAGAGTCAGTGGGGGGTGGGGAGTTGGGGAGAGATAACATGGGGAGAAATACCAGATATAGGTGATGGGGAGGAAGGCAGCAAATCACACTGCCACGTGTGTACCTATGCAACAATCTTGCACATTCTTCACGTGTACCCCAAAACCTGAAATGCAATAAAATAAAAGTAAAACAAACAAACAAAAAAACAAAACAAAACAACAAATAAGATACTGATGGCACAGGCCATACCAACAACACCAACCCCAACAACTGTAATCTTATTCTGGGGATCTGTTCTTCCTTTAGAAAATTATGAATCAGCTGATCCTTGAGAGTTGCCATTTTGGACTTGGAACCAAAAGGAACCATGAATGCACACTGGGCGGGCATTGGGGGCTCGCAGCAGCGAGATCCAGACTCAGCGGCAGCTGCCCCAGCACCTGAAGTTGAAATCTTTAAGAATATAAGGAACATCAGGCAAGATTGCTGAATAGGAACAACTTGGGTCTGCAGCACTCAGTGAGATCAATGCAGAAGGCGGGTTATTTCTGCATTTCCAAATGAGGTGCTCGGGTCATATCCCTGGGACTGGTTAGACAGTGGGTGCAGCTCACAGAGGGTAAGCAGAAGTAGGGTGGGGCACTGCCTCACCTGCGAAGCATAAGAGGTTGGAAACTCAATCCCTTAGCCAAGGGAAGCCATGAGGGACTGTGCTGTGAGGAAAGGTGTATTCTGGTCTAGATACTATGCTTTTCCCACAGTTTTCGCAACCCGCAGACCAAGAGATTCCCTCTGGTGCCTACGCCACCAGGGCCCTGGATTTTAAGTACAAAACAGGGTGGCCCTTTGGGCAGTCACTGAGCTAGCTGCAGGAGATTTTTTCATGCCCGAGTGATGCCCATAATGCCAGTGAGACAGAACTGTTCACTCCCCTGGAAAGGGGGCTGAAACCAGGGAGCCAAGTGGTCTAGTTCAGCGGATCCCACACCCAACAGGACCCAGCAAGCTAAGATCCACTGGCTTGAAATTCTCGCTGCCAGCACAGCAGTCTGAGCTCGACCTGGGACATTCAAGCTTGGTGGGGGAAGGGCATCGCCATTACTGAGGCTTGAGTAGGCAGTTTTCTCCTCCCAGTGTAAACAAAGCCACCAGCAAGATTGAACTGGATGGAGCCCACCAAAGTGCAGCAAACCCGCTGTAGTCAGACTGCCTCTCTAGACTTCTCCTCTCTGGGCAGGGCATCTCTTAAAGAAAGGAAGAATCCCCAGTCAAGGGCTTATAAATAAAACTTCCATCTCCCTGGGACAGAACACCTGGGGGAAGGAGCGGCTGTGGGCACAGTTTCAGCAGACTTAAACGTTCCTGCCTGCCAGCTCTGCAGAGAGTGGTGGATCTCCCACCACAGGACTCAAGCTCTGATAAGGGACAGACTGCCTCCTCAAGTGGATCCCCGATCCCCATGCCTCCTGACTGGGAGACACCTCCCAACAGGGGTCGACAAACACCTCATATAAGAGAGCTCTGGCTGGCATGTGGCCTTACTGTTAGAAGGAAAACTGACAAACAGAAAAAACAGCATCAACATCAACAAAAAGGATGTTCACACAGAAACCCCATCCAAAGGTCACCATCATCAAAGACCAAAGATAGATAAATCCATGAAGAAGAGGAAAAGCCAGTGCAGAAAGGCTGAAAATTCCAAAACCCAGAGCACTTCTTCTCCAAAGGATCACAGCTCCTCTCCAGCAAGGGAACAAAAGTGTTCAGAGAATGTGACAAATTGACAGAAGTAGTCTTCAAAAGGTGGATAATAACAAACTCCTCTGACCTAAGGGAGCATGTTCTAACCCTAGCTAAGAACCTCAAAAAAGGTTAGCGGAATTGCTAACTAGAATAACAAGTTTAGAGAAAGCCATAAATGACCTGATGGAGCTGAAAAACACAGCACAAGAACTTTGTGTAGCATATAAAAGTATCAATGGCCAAATGGATCAAGTGGAAGAAAGGATATCAGAGACTGAAGATTGACCTAATGAAATAAAGTGTGAAGACAAGATTAGAGAAGAATGAAAAGGAATGAACAAAGTCCCAAAGAAATATGGGACTATCTAAAAAGACCAAACCTATGTTTGATTAGTGTACCTGAGAGCGATGGAGAAAATGAAACCAAGATGGAAAACACTTCTCAGGTTATTATCCAGGAGAACTTTCCCAACATAGCAAGGCAGGCCAACATTCAAGTCCAAGAAATACAGAGAACACCACAAAGATATTCCTCAAGAAGAGTAACCCCTAAGTACATGATTGTCACATTCACCAGGGGTGAAATGAAGGAAAACATGCTAAGGGCAGCCAGAAAGAAAGATCAGGTTACTCAACAAAGGGAAGCCCATCAGACTCTCAACAGAAACCCTACAAGCCAGAAGAAAGTGGGGGCATATATTCAACATCATTAAAGAAAAGAACTTTCAACCTAGAATGTCATGTCTAGCCAAACTAAGCTTTATAAGCAAAGGAGAAACAAAATCCTTTATGAACAAGCAATTGCTGAGAGATTTTCTAACCACGAGGCCTGCCTTATGAGAACTCCTGAAGGAAGCACTAAATATAGAAAGGAAAACCAGTACCAACCACTGCAAAAAACATATCAAATTGTAAAGACCACTGACACTATGAAAAAATTGCATCAACTCACAGGCAAAATACTAGCTAACATCACAATGAGGATCAAATTCATATACAACAATATTAACTGTAAATGTAAATGGGCTAAATGCCCCAATTAAAAGACACAGGCTGGCAAATTGGATAAAGAGTCAAGACCCATAGGTGTGCTGTATTCAGGAAACCCATCACATATGCAAAGACACACATAGGCTGTGTGTCTTTGCCTGCGATGTCTTTGCCTAAAAAATAAAGGGATGAAGGAATATTTACCAAGAAAATGGAAAGCAAAAAAAAAGCAGGGGTTGCAATTCTAGTTTCTGATAAAACAGAGTTTAAAACAACTAAGATCAAAAAAGACAAAGCAGGGCATTAAATAATGGTAAAGGGATCAAGCTAACAAGAAGTGCTAACTATCCTAAATATATATGCACCCAATACAGGAGGACCCAGATTCATAAAGCAAGTTCTTAGAGATCTACAAAGGGATGTAGACTCCCACACAATAATAGTGGGAGACTTTAACACCCCATTGTCAATATTAGCCAGATCAACAAGACAGAAAATTAACAAGGATATTCACTTGAACTCAGCTCTGAACCAAGCAAACATAATACACAACTACAGAACTCTCCACCCCAAATCAACAGAATATACATTCTTCTCAGCACTACATAGCACTTATGCTAAAGTCAACCATGTAATTGAAAGGAAAACACTCCTCAGCAAATCCAAAGGAAAGGAAATCATAACAAACAGTCTCTCGGACCACAGTGCAATCAAATTAGAACTCAGGATCAAGAAACTCACTCAAAACCACACAACTGCATTGAAAGTGAACAACCTGCTCCTGAATGACTACTGGATAAAAAACGAAATTATGGCAGAAATAAATTAGTTCTTTGAAACCAATGAGCACAAAGATACAGTGTACCAGAATCTCCAGGACACAGCTAAAGCAGTGTTTAGAGGTAAATTTATAGCACTAAATGCCCAAAGGAGAAAACAGGAAAGACTGAAAACTGACACCCTAACATCACAATGAAAAGTAGGCAGGAGCAAGCAAACTCAAAAGCTAGCCGAAGACAAGAAATAACTAAGATTAGACCAGAACTGTAGGAGACAGAGACACAAAAAACCCTTCAAAAAGAAAAAAAAAAAAAAAAAATGAATCCAGGAGTCGTTTTTTTTGAAAAGACCAACAAAATCGATAGATCATTAGCCAGACTAATAAAGAAAAGAAAGAAGAATCAAATAGATGCAATAAAAAATGATAAACGGGATATCACCACTGATCCCACAGAAATACAAACTACCATCAAGGAATACTATAAACACCTCTATGCAAATAAACCAGAAAATCTAGAAGAAATGGCTAAATTCCTGGACACATACACCATCCCAAGACTAAATCAGGAAGAAGTTAAATCCCTGAATAGACCAATAACAAGTTCTGAAACTGAGGCAGTAATTAATAGCCTACCAATCAAAGAAAGTCCAGGATCAGATAGATTCACAGTCTAATTCTACCAGAGGTACAAAGAACAGCTGGTATCATTTCTTCTGAAACTATTCCAAACAACAGAAAAAAGGGACTCCTCTCTAACTCATTTTATGTGGCCAGAATCATCCTGAAACCAAAACCTGGCAGAGACACAACAAAAAAAGAAAATTTTAGCCCAATATCCCTGCTGAACATCAAGGTGAAAATCCTTAATAAAATACTGGCAAACCGAATCTGGCAGCACATCAAAAAGCTTATCCACCACGATCAAGTCGGCTTCATCCCTGGGATGCAAGGCTGGTTCAACATGCGCACAACAATAAATGTAATCCATCACATAAACAGAACCAATGACAAAAACCACATGATTATCTCAATAGATGCAGAAAAGGCCTTAGATAAAATTTAACACTCCATCATGCTAAAAATTCTCAATAAATTAGGTACTGATGCAACGTATCTCAAAATACTAAGAGCTATTTGTGACAAACCCACAGCCAATATCATACTGAATGGGCAACAGCTCGAAGCATTCCCTTTGAAAACCAGCATAATACAAGGATGCCCTATCTCACCACTCCTATTCAACATAGTGTTAGAAGTTCTGGTCACAGCAATCAAGCAAGAGAAAAAAATAAAGGATATTCAAATAGGAAGAGAGAAAGTCAAACTGTCTGTTGGCAGATGACATGATTGTATATTTAGAAAACCCCATCGTCTCAGCTCAAAACCTCCTTAAGCTGATAAGCAACTTCAGCAGAGTCTCAGGATACAAAATCAATGTACAAAAATCACAAGCATTCCAATACACCAGTAATAGGCAGAGAGTCAAATCATGAGTGAACTCACACTCACAATTGCTACAAACAGAATTAAATACCTAGGAATACAACTTACAAAGGAAGTGAAGGGCCACTTCAAGAAGAACTACAAACCGCTGCTCAAGGAAATGAGAGAGAACACAAACAAATAGAAAACCATTTCATGCTCATGGATTGGAAGAATCAATATCGTGAAAATGGCCATACAGCCCAAAGTAGTTTATAGATTCAATACTATCCCCATCAAGCTACCACTGACTTTCTTCACAGAAGTAGAAACAACTAGTTTAAATTTCATATGGAACCAAAAAAGAGCCCATATAGCCATGACAATTTTAAGCAAAAAGAACAAAGCCGGAGGCATCATGCTACCTGACTTCAAACAATACAGACATATACACCAATGGAACAGAATAGAGGCCTCTGAAATAACACCACACATCTACAATGATCTGATCTTTGACAAACCTGTCAAAAACAAGCAACGGGGAAAGGATTCCCTATTTAATAAATAGTGTTGGGAAAACTGGCTAGCCATATGCAGAAAACCGAAACGACGCCTTCCTTATGCCTTATACAAAAATTAACCTAAGACGGATTAAAGGCTTAAACGTAAGACCTAAATCCATAAAAACCAAAACCCAAGCAATACCTTTTAGGATATAGGTATGGGCAAAAACTTTATGGTTAAAACACCAAAATCAGTGACAACAAAAGCCAAAATTGACAAATGGGATCTAATTAAAAAGCTTCTGCAGAGCAAAAGAAACTAACAGAGTGAACAGGCAACTTACAGAATGGGAGAAAATTTTTGCAATCTACCTATCTGACAAAGGGCTAATATACAGAATCTACAAGGAACTTAAACAAATTTACAAGAAAAAAACAACCCCATCAAAAAGTGGGCAAAGGATATAAACAGACACTTCTCAAAAGAAGATATTTATGTGGCCAATAAACATATGAAAAAAAGGTCATAATGACCAGAGGTCATTAGAGAAATGCAAATCAAAACCACAATGAGCTACCATCTCACACCATTTTAAACGGTGATCATTAAAAAATCTGGGGAGAACAGATGCTGGAGAGGATGTGGAGAAATAGGAACGCTTTTACACTGTTGGTGGCAGTGTAAATTGGTTCAACCATTGGGGAAGACAGTGTGGCAATTCCTCAAGGGTCTAGAACCGGAAATACCATTTGACCCAGCAATCCCATTACTGGGTATATACCCCAAAATTATAAATCATTCTACTATAAAGACACATACACATGTATGTTTATTGGAGCACTGTTCACAATAGCAAAGACTTGGAACCAACCCAAATGCCCATCAATGATAGACTAGATAAAGAAAATGTGGCACATACACACTAAGGAATACTATGCAGCCATAAAAAATGATGATTTCATGTCCTTTGCAGGGACATGGATGAACCTGGAAACCATCATTCTCAGCAAACTAACACAGGAACAGAAAATCAAATACCACATGTTCTCACTCACAAATGGGAGCTGAACAATGAGAACACATGGACACAGGGAAAGGAACATCACACACCGGGGCCTGTTGGTGGGTGGAGGGCTAGGGGAGGGATAGCATTAGAAGAAATACCTAATATAGATGATGGGTTGATGGGTGCAGCAAACCACCGTATGTAACAAACCTGCACGTTCTGCACATGTATCCTGGAACTTAAAGTTTAATAATAATAATAATAATAAAAAAACGGAAAAAAGGAGTATAAGGAGCAGACTTTTGTTAAGCAAGTAATTCTCAAAAAGTTGCTATGGGGGGAAATACTAAAACAGAGGATGCTCTGCATAAAGACTAAGTAAAAGAAAACATAAGAAATAAAACAGAATTAACAGCTATATACATGCTGAACTTCTAAGATATTTAATTCCGTTTGCCACTTTGAGGTTAAGTCAAAATGGACTTTTCAAGCAAGCTTTTTCTTCTGCCAATCTGTCAAACCACGTGAAAATATAGATGATGTGTATAAGCAAACACATAAAATCTGGGCCAGGTGTGGTGGCTCACATCTGTAATTTTAGCATTTTGGGAGACTGAGGTGGGGAGCCTTATGCTCAGGAGTTGGGAGACCAACCTGCACAACATAATGAGATCTTGTCTCTATTCAATTAAAAAAAACTAATCAGGAACGGTGGCAAGCCTGTAGTCCACCTACCCAGGAGATTGAGGCTACAGTGAACTGTAATTGTGCCACTGCATTCCAGCCTGGGTGACAGAGTGAGGCTCTGTCTCAAAAATAAATAAAATAAAATCTGTATTCTGACTAATCCCAGCTACTCAGGAGGTTGAGGCAAGAGAATTGCCTGAACCCAGGAGGTGGACGTTGCAGTGAGCCGAGATCGTGCCATTGCACTCCAGCCTGGGTAACAAGAGTGAAACTCCGTCTCAAACAAACAAACAAAAAAAAAACAAGAATCCGAAAAGAGAAACTGGAATAAAAACCTGAGAAGGACAGGAAAATAATAGAAGATGAGGCTTCAGTTGATCGTAAACCACATCTTCCAATTACCATGGATAGGTTAATTTTATTCATGCTTTAGGAGCTGCTTACTTTATCAGCAAACCGTCACTGGTTCATAAAGACTGCCCCTCTGCAGAGTGAGCCTTATGGCTTTCTGTCCTCTTGGCCCAAAAGGCAAAGTGACATGAGAGAGAGAGAGAGAGAGAGAGAGAGAGAGAGAGAGAGAATGTGTGTGTGTGTGTGTGTGTGTGTATGCAGTATATTTTTAAAAAATAAATTCGAGGTCGGGCAAAGTGACATGTGTGCATGCTACGTGCGTGTGTGTGTGTGTGTGTGTGTGTGTGTGTAGAATATTTTTAAAAAATAACTTCCAGGCCGGGCACAGTGGCTCACGCCTGTAATCCAAGCACTTTGGGAGGCTGAGGCAGGTGGATCACAAGGTCAGGAGATCGAGACCATCCTGGCTAACGTGGTGAAACCCTGTCTCTACTAAAAATACAAAAATCGGCCAGGCATGGTGGCACGTGCTTATAGTCCCAGCTACTCGGGAGGCTGAGACAGGAGAATTGCTTGATCTCGGGAGGCAGAAGTTGCAGTGTGCTAAGCTCACGCCATTACACTCCAGCCTGGGCAACAGAGCAAGACTCCTCAAAAAAAAAAAAAAAGAACAATTTCCTATTTTCTCTAATTAAACAGAAAACATTGAAAATAAAATCTTGCTTAATAATATTTGTAAGTGGATAATTAATTAGTTGGTATAAATTTTTGCATGTTTTTACTAACTGTAAAACAATTTTCTCATTTAAATTAAAACATTTTAGAAAATAAATATAGTCTCATACTTTGATTCTCTGTTTCATACTTGTTTTATAGAATGGTTTATATGAGAATAATATAAAAATATAGTCTCTTATTCTATAAAATAATGAATAGCTTATAGAATAGGAAAATCCATTTTATAAGATAGTGAAAAGCTTATGTCACATGTTGAATAGCTTGTATCTCTTATTCTTATATTATTTTCATATAATCTATAAAAATCACGCTATTTTTTGTTCCATACTTGTTTTATTGAATAGATTATATAAGAATAATATAAATCCTTAATAATTTTCGCAAGTGAAGAATAAATCATACATAACAACACCTTATGACAGCTAGCAGTAGGAAAAAAGTCTTAAATTAACCACATTAACATTTAAGTAAAAATCAGCATATCTTAGCCAACTGTGTATCTTTTGAATGCTAATTAAACAATGATTGTGAGTTTAACTTGAAGTGTGCAGTCTAACGCTTTCAAAGGACAGAAATTAAAGCATTTAAGGGAGCTTAATTAAGCTTTTTATTGTTGCAAGCCTCAAATATATAAGAGATGTTTTATTTTTCTTACTAAACTATGACAGTCTCCTGTGTTAGTGAATATGGAAGAAAATAAAACAATAGGTCTGATTATCTCTAAGGTCCTTTCAAATTCTAAAGGAAAATCTTTACATCTACAGGCTACTAAGAGTTAATTTTCAAAACAACAAAGCAGTAACTCATACTATGCATAAAAACACATAGACACAGATTTAATAATATAATAATTATTATATTTCTTCTCAAAACATTTTTATTTGTAAAACAAAATGTTTTTACGTTTAAAAAAAGGCAAAAAGCTAGGATTCAATCATTTTCTCAAGATGACACTTCAAGAAATTAAGTGCTTGTTTTTTGAAAGACTGACCCTCCCCAATCCCTGAACCCCAGTTCTAAGGGCACAGAGAAGAAAAAGACAAAGGAAGCTATTATTGTGAATTTAAAGGGAACCAGTTAGGCTGGTTTAGGAAATGGACTTTAGGGATCTTTCAATACAGTGCATTCTTCTCCACCACCCAGGCTACATGGCTAAAGGAGAGATACAGGCTTATAGTTTTTGTTTTCTTCACTATGACAGTCCATGTTAAACTGTTTTCTGTCTTTAGGTCCACAGTCTTAGCAAACTTGTTAGAAGAATATGCAAAAATGTAAATAAATGATTTACGAAAGAAAAAAATGCCACTAGTCAATAAATTTGTGATAATTATAATGAATATCCTAATAATCAAAGAACCAACCATTGAAAACCAGTTACCATAACTCACCAACTAAATTAGGCAACAAGATTTTCTTAATGACATGTTTCTAATGTAGATAAAAGTAAAATTGGTTCTGTTTAAATTAAGTTTAACCTTAAGCTGATTCCTTATGTATTTTAAGTTTGACCTAAAGGTTTCTCTATACATAGTGAACTGTAACCTAACTGGATGTATAAGTAGTAGCCAAGTGTCAGCCAATCATTGCATCTGAATTTCAGCCAATCACAGGCGGCCAACTGTTCAAACCCTATTCAAATAAAGCAAACATTCAGCTGTAGGCAAGCCTCTTGTTTCTGTTCCTCACTTCCGTTTTCTGCACATCACCTTCTTTTTTCTGTCTATCCATAAGCTTCAATGGCCATGTGGCAGCCAGGTATCGCTCTTAACGTATTCTGTACCTAATGCATGAATCACTCTTTGCTCAATTAAATTCTGGTAATTCAATTTGTCCAAAGCTTTTCTTCTAACTTATCATACTTATATACTGGAACATCGGAACAATGCTATAGAAAAGCAATCCGGTAAAAAAAAGAGTCAAAAATCTATTCATGCTTTGCGATACTAATCCATTTTGTGAGTATGTAACTGTTAAAATAATAAAACAGTAAAGGAGAAAGTATATTTCCATGAATATAGTCACTTCAGAGTAATTTGTAACAGCAAAATGTCAAATGCAACCTCAATGTTCCATTAGAAGGAAATAAATTAAAAAGAAATGAGAAAGAAAGGCATATTCCAAAAGCCTAAAGCTTGTATCCTATGAATCTATACACATGAACGTAATTTACAAGGGTGAATTTTTACGTGGTTATTATGACAAAAATAAAATTTATTAAGAAAAAAACAGATGAGTCTAAGTATCTATACCAATCATTTGCTTAGATTAGTTGGTCTTAGATCCAATATCTGCCTCTCCTTGGTTCTATTCTATATAGCAGGAACTACATTTTTCTGTTTCCTTTGGTCTCTGGGCTTCCAGTAGTTTTGACGATTGAATGTTATTATTCATTCAAAAGGATAGAGGGTAGGAAAAGGGGAGAAATCAGAATATTTCTTCTCTCTTCTCTTTGTTTCCCATAGTGTCTCCAGCAGCTGCCACATTTCATTTGTTACTAAAGCTTATCCAGACAGCCCTCTCTGTGGTTCCAGCTTTTGCCACATGACCTCCAGCTCCTGGGTTTCAGTAACACTGTCTCCTGCCAGCAGCTTCCTGCTGTTGCCATTCTCTGTCATGAGTCACCATTCCTAGTTTGGCTTCTAGAACTTTCATCAGCTATATAGGTAATAACATGTATTAAATTATCCCTGTTTGAAGTATTTAGAATTGTTCCTATTTTCTGAAAGCACCCTGAATGCTAGAGTAACTCCAATTAATGTAAAAGGGACTGCATTAGTCTATTCTCATGCCACCATAAAGAACTGCCTGAGGCTGGGTAATTTATAAAGGAAAAGAGTTTAATTGACTCACAGTTCCACATGGCTGGGGAGGCCTCAGGAAACTTACAATCCTGACGGAAGGGGAAGCAAACACGTTTTTCTTCACATGGTGGCAGGAGAGACAAGTGCAGAGCAAAGCAGGGAAAACCCCTTATAAAGCCATCAGGTCTTGTGAGAACTCATTCACTATCATGAGAACAGCATGGCGGAATTGCCCCCATGATCTAATCACATCCCACAAGGTCCCTCCCACAACATGTGGGATTAAAGTTCGGATTACAATTCGAGATGAGATCTGGGTGGTGACACAGAGCCAGACCATATCAGGGACAAAGATCATTGATGACAAACATATTTAGTTACTTGTTGAATAGCTTCTATCACTGTGCATATGCACCTGATTTTCATGGGAACCTGGCTTTTAAGGAGGCCAACCTCAACAATGTAGCAATCTCCTAGTTCTCTTGTTTGTGCTGTTTCAAGATCTGAAAGAAACTGGTGCACCCTCTAAATGAAGGGTTACATTTTCTAGAGCATTTTCTTCCAGTCATTGAGTGCTTGAGAGTGGTCAACACCAAACAACAAAACTCTGTGCCAAAAATATGTTTAAAGTTAAATTCTACAGGAGTTATTAGGAAAGCACACACAGCAACATTGCTACCTAGAGACAATACTAATCAAATGAGTTTTATGTTGCAAGCAGTTTTTCGAATTTTGGTGTTAATTCATGAGTCAATTTAGTGAGTCATGACCACTATTAATTAAATTAACTAAACTAAATTAATGGAATTAAGTTTATTAAATTTAAAAATAAATGACAACAAAATGTAAGAAAAATACCAAGGTGTAATGCTTTTAAGAGGGTAACATTCATAATATAAATTCTTGTTTCAGTTATACAGTACATGTGTATGTGTGATTGTGGGTGCATCTGAACCGAGTTGTAATAAAAAAATCGATTTCTATATGTAGGTCAAGGTGAAAAAAACTATTGAAAGCTATCATACCAGTACTTTGCCTAAACTTAAAGATATGAAGTAAATATAAAACACCTCATAGTTTCTCTAAGTGAGATAAGTTAAAGAGAAATGTCTTCATTTGTTGCACAGTGCTAATTTGTTGAACATAAAAATAAGAGAATATGATCAGCAGAACCTGGCAGATTACCTACAATCACTGATGCTAATTGTTAGGAACTGAATGTGTCCCTCCAAAATTATGTTGAAGGCCTAACCTCCAACATTACTATATTTGAAGATATGACCTTTAGGGAAGTAATTAGGGTCACATGAGGTCATAAAGGTGGGGCTTAATTTGACAGGAAAGAAAGAGACATAAGGAATGTGTGTATACAGAGGAAAGGCTGTGTGAGGACACAGCAATATGGTGGTCATCTCCAAGCCAAGAGAAGACTTACCAGAAATCATCCCTGCTGGTACCCTGATCTTGGACTTCTAGCTTCCAGAAATGTGAAAAACTTAATTTCTATCGTTAAAAGCACCCAGTCTGTGATCTTTTGTTATGGCAGCCTGAGCAGAGTAATTGTCCCACATATTTCTCTAAATCTGTTGCGGCCACTCATAAAATAACAAATTCTTACAGAGTTTAAAATGAGTATGGGCAACTGGAGAGATGTAGTATAAATTAGCATTTATGTAATACTACACTTAGTATATCTGAGTTGGATATATAACAGTACCATAAAATACTTTAAAGCTATCGAAAGTCATTTAATTTCTGATAAATATTTTCTCTATAAAACTTATTCACTTTTTTGCTAATATAAAGCATATATAACTAAATATATTATTAGGTGATCAGTTGATATTATATGTGTAATTTAGAGGTACACTGTTAAACTTTTGATGTGACTTTCTGTCCTGTTTTTTTTTTTTTTATTATAGCCACCCTTCTTTAATTTTTATCACTGCTAGAGAAAAAAACTAACTGCTGAAATGTTAGGAAAAATATGTATAAGAAATAATACAAACAAATCCAAACAATGATTCTGAAACTAAATGTTGTTTTTTTTTTTTTTTTTTGTGACCAATATTAATTCTAAGATGACTTTAGAAGTGACCCTTGAAATTGATAGGTTACCACCCCCTCTGGGGAAAAATCAAATTATTTCTGAACATGTATTTTTTGATCAGTGTAAAAGCAATATAAAAACCTTGGAATGGTTTGAAGAGAAAAATGTGCTCAGAAAACTGAAAAGAGTACAAATTTGATTCAAACTTTTAATGTAGCATGTAACTCTATATACCTCAGACAATAGTTTAGATTTCTAAAAATACCAGAGTAACTATGTTATGTTTATAATTACTCCTTTGGTACTAAAATAAGATACATAATATACTAAACCATTGGAAAATAGCATGTAAGTTATTGCTTGTGGACACATAAGGGCAGCATAGTATAAATGGTGGTTAAGACAGTCTGGCTCTAGAAGCCATGATTTTAAATCAACTCTGCATTTTACTAGTTGTGGGACCTTGTGCAAATAACCCAATTTCTCTATATTTAGCCTGTACAATGGGATGACAGCAGTTCATACATCATCGGGTTGTTAATGTGTGCTCTATGAGTTAATAATAAGATAGTGTTTTCCACACAGTAAGCACTTTATAGATGTTAAAGACAATCATATATAAAGGCTGAGAAGAAAAATGCTTAACTCATATATTCTTAAGTATAGTTACGTTCTTTGCCGTTTTACTTATTTCTATTTTGCTTCATCCTTACAGAGATATCTTTCGTGGTGGAAAGATTAAATAATAAAGGGGTTCATAACAGACAAATTTCTAGGAGGATAGTAATATCCTCTGCACTCTTAAATTCTGATTTGCTTATGTGAAATTCCCAAGTTGATGAGCCATCTACAATAAAAAGAGAAACTGTGACAGCTTTCATATGGTACAAAAACATTTTGATGATGGTTCCTAATGTTTGTCTTGTTTATTAGGTTAAATGAGGGAGATACTATGTTAGGTATTCAATAGGTACAGTTATTGTTAAAGTACTTATCTCTAAAATATATTTTTTAAGTGAGATAGATTGTGCTTTTCTGGGGTGAATTAAGTCTCTTCAAATTGAAAGCAGCTGGACTAATTGTCCTTTCAAAATCTAAATTTTTTTTATTTAGAAACATATAGGAAAGAGTGAAATGAACACCATTCCCCAAAAGATATTATACTCAAGAATAAAACAATTCAGGGAAATTCAAACTACCTTATCTGAAAGAAGAGCATGAATCAATTTAAAACTGAGAATCAATATTTAAAAGCATCTTATGTGGGTCTGTAAGTAAAAGAAGCAAAAAGTTCATCAATAGAAACCAGTCACTGTAAATAGCAACGTGGAGCTCTGAAATGTCAATTTCACACTGCACTAAGCACATCCTACGAAACATGACCAATCTGCCATTTGGAAAAATATCAACACCTGCTACTACCTGCTACTACATTCCTTTAAGTAGTAGTAGGGCAGACACATGAAACAGGTCAGGTACAAAACTGCATCCACTTAGACTTATCTACATGGGAATCATTTTCCATTTATTTTAAGTGTTTATCACTTTTAAATCAGATGTGTTAAGTAACCCAGAACAAATAACTAACTCCATATAAACTGTAGTTTGGTTTGGTATAATTAAGTGCTAAGAATATTCTTAAAAAGTTTTAGGGAGAACCTAAAGCTTTTTAAGAATATATTCATTTAGGATTTCAGGCTGATAGCCCAAATACAGAACCTATTGTTATAATCTGCCACTCATATGCCTCCCGCAGTTAGGTGCCCACCATAGGGCTGACAGCCCCAATTGGAATCATTTATTAGGTAACAAAAATTATGCAAGGGAGGAATGACTATTTTCCATATGAGAAGTTCCTTTGGGAAAACACTTGAAATCTGGCCTGAGGGACGGAGAACTCACACACTTCCAATCTGACAACAAAGCAAATGAATGTGTCACTGTCTCACTCAAAACCTCTAGGGAATTTTCTCCCTTTGGAAGAGTTGGGGTGGGAAGACCAACCAATATCCAGTCTCTCTCTGAGAAGAGTAAATAAGGGCTGTCAATAATGAGCAAGTAAAGAGCAGCTCTAGAAAGAGAATTTTCAAATTCAAGCAGATTTTATTGAGGATGACAAGCTACACAGACACAAAAAGGTGGCTTTGATTTAAGGCACAGAAAGAGGTTAATGAGCCTTTGACAACTACAGATGATTTTCTCTGTGTTTTTCTTTCTATAGTATATCCCTACATTACTACACCCCAGAAGTATTAGCAAAACAAGCCAGTCAGTCAACTTCATGGAAATTCCAGGTTTTTATTATATTATGAAAAAAAAATGGTGGTCAAAGGAGGAGTCAGTACAAAATGCTACAGTCCTTAGGTGAAAGCCAACAGGCAAAGTAAACTAAGGGTTTGCAGAATCAAGGAGCCAAACTCTGCTTTATATTTGATAAATACAGTGAATTTACTAAACTGAGTCAGAGCCTTCTCAAGAATTACCAAGTAAGATAATTCTACTGTCTTAATAGACAAGCCATTGGTCTCTGATACTCACACTCTAGAAATTAAGAGATTGTAACTGTATTGATGCCTCTGTTTTCTCCAAAAACCGATTTTAGAAAATTACATTTAAAAGTATATTGAGTCCAGGTGGTGGCTCAAGCCATAATCCCGGCATTTTGGGAGGCCAACGTGGCTGAATCACTTGAGGTCAGGAGTTCGAGGCCAGTCGGGGCAATATGGTGAAACTTTTATCTTTATTACAAATACAAAAATTAGCCAGACATTTTAGCAGGCACCTATAATCCCAGTTACTTGAGAGGCTGAGGCAGCAGAATTGCTTGAACCCAGGAGGCTGGGGTTGCAGTGAGCCAAGACTATATCACTGCATTCCAGCCTGGGTGACAGAGCAAGACTCCATCTCAAAAAAAAAAAAAAAAAAAAAAAAACTTAAAAGTATAATGAGATAAACAAAATTATTAGAGGTTATTTGTTCAGGAATTCTGAGATCATGGGAAATGGTTTTGATATCAAAAGAAAACAATAGGCCATAACACCTCCCACTTAGAAAACACTGTAAAATTTGGCTTTCATTATTAAAAAAGAAAATTATAACATTAAAGCTTCTAAGTGAGCTGTTCCCAACTATACCAATCCATCCATAGCTGGCATTACTTCATTAACTATTTTTCTGACATTCACTTGAAATCCCCTTTCCACATTCATTCTCTCTAGTCCACTTTCATTTATGCTGTTCCCTCACTAAGATACTTTACATTCTTTCTTTCTAATCTAAGGCTTACTTTAATTCAAGGCCAAATTCAAGACCTGCCTGACCTGCTTGGACCCTTTCCCAACTAAGGATCAATCCCCCTCCTTTCTAGCCTTTCACAGAATCTACTGCCTCATTCTTTCCAACTTAGCAATCCCTTAAAAAACAGATAAATTATGTTTTTCAAATGCAATACAGTTGGTAAAATCTAGCTGCTAAGATCAAAGACTCATAGAGAAGAGAGGATTACGACAAAAAATATGATTTTAAGCATGTTTTCTTAAAAAGAAAAGTTC
Organism: Sapajus apella; assembly: GCF_009761245.1. Lineage (NCBI taxonomy): Eukaryota > Metazoa > Chordata > Mammalia > Primates > Cebidae > Sapajus > Sapajus apella. Next base: position 6,677,331 of record NW_022437027.1, read on the forward strand.
TAAAAGGCATCTATTCCAAAACAATATGGATTTATTGAAGTTACCTGCTCCCAAAGGCTTCCAAATAGAAAACTCTGCAGCTGAAGCACATTCTCCCACAGTTTAATATTAGAGGGCTTTATCTCTTGTCCTTGAGGCAGCTCTTACTGACTTCTAATTCACTGTATTTTATACCTGAATTCTCGATCTCTCTCTCTTTTTTTTTTTTTTTTTTTTTTGCTTTTTTCCCCCTCAAATCTTAGCCAAAAGTTCATTTCATTAACTTACCAAATTACTAGGCTGCATAAGGCACAGTGTTTTACTGGTCTTCTAAACACTGCAAAGGTAGAGGACACAGGTTTCCTGTCTTACACTGCTTTTCAGATTCAGTGAGCCAGCCTACTGAAGAGGACTAGAAAATAAATACCAATGTTGTGTTGCTTTAGGGCACAATTATATAAGACTGAATTATCTTGAAACATTGACCTTGAGGAATTAATGTGCTGTATTATATTGTACTAGCTATTCCATTAAAAACTGAGTGTCATTGTATTATAATGAAAAAGCCATTTTTTAAAGTCCATATGGATATTTACAGATATTCTAATTATCAGTGGATATTTTTAAAAATCAGATCTTAGAGATTAATTAAAAATTTTAAATTATTTTCTTCCTTTGATGACTCATGCTTGTCACATTCAATATTATAGCTTATAACTCCAATTGCCTCTCATACTATTTTCCCCTACAATTCATTCATTATTTCATCTCAGTATTCATTAAATCTCTGCCTTCTTTGTGCTGGTACCTCAGCTAGGCACTAAAGTTAAAAACATGAACAGCTGGTGCCTTCAAGTAGCTCAGTCTGTATGGGGAGGATCCAGTTGGTAAGGGCATCTCCTTTATTGAAACTAAACATAACTACTGACATTTAACCATCCAGGAGTAAGAGACAACTGGACCAACAGCCTCCACTCAGTCCCTTGAGCTTTATCTCTCAAGTTGGGTTCACTTGAACTACCATCACCACCTTCATGCTGCCTCCTAGATGTAGGTTCTTCTTTTAATAATAATAAATATTTCTGGGAATTCTGTTAGCACAATGTAGACAGCTTCACATTTTAAAGAGACTTTTCTAAATAGTTAAGGTTGAATAAATAGGAAATTAATAAAGATATAACAAATAACATGTAGCCTAAACAAATTCTCAGATTTCTGACGGTACCATTGCTAGCTGACTTACAGAGCTTAGGATCTATGTTGTTTAACCTGAGACTGTAAATTCTTAAGAACTAAAGGAAACTACCTACTTCTGCTATAGTTGTCTGTATACAAAGTGGAACTAAAACACAAAACCTGTCGAATGTCTCAGCTTTAAGAAAAACATGTTGCTAACTGAAATTTAAAAAGCAAATTATATTCTGCAGAAATATCTTCAGCAAAGATTAATATATTTATTTTGTTAAAGAATTCATTCAAATTGACAAGAATAATTCAGATATTAAACAAAATACCTGCACATATCCAACCTTGTGATGATAAAATAATACAAAATAAAACGAGTTACCCCTAACAGCCTGTAAAACTTACAAAAAATTGAATGAATTAATGTCATTGAAGGTGGAATGAAGCAGAGGTTCTTTAACATTGCTGATGGTAAAATAAACTAGTTAAACCCTATGGGAAATTAGTTTAGCAATATGTATTATTAGGAGCAAAAATTTCCTATCTTTTAACCCTATTATCTCCCTTCCAGAGTGTAGGAGGCCACTCTTGCACTATATAAAGAAATACCTGAGAATGGGTAATTTATAAGAAAAGAGACTTAATTGGCTTGCAGTTCTACAGGCAGGACAGGAAGCATAGCAGCATCTGCCTCTAGGGAGGCCTCAGGAAGCTTCCACTGATGGCAGAAGGCGAAGGGGAAAGAGGCACATTACCTGGTGAGAATGGGAATAAGAGTGAGTGAGTGACAGGAGAGGTGCTACACACTTTTAAACCACCATATCTCGTGAGAACTCACTATTGTGAAGATAGCACCAAGCCATGAGAGATCTGCCCCAATGACCCAAACACCTCCCACCAGGCCCCACCTCCAGCACTGGGGGTTACAATTTAACATGAGATTTGGGTGAGGACAAATATTTAAAAAACTGTATAACGGGGAATAACTGAAAGTATAGAAAAAGTTATGTGTACAATATTTTCATGGTAGTGTTTCTGCAGTAATGATAAGTTGAGGGCAACTTTATATTCAACTGCAGATAATCCAGCAAAATATATTAAATCTGCTTGGTGAAATATTATGGAATCATTAAAAATCAGAGGTTATATTGGAGTACTTATGTTTCAAATTTTTAAAATTAATTGTTTTAAAAGCAAACACTATAACCATGAGAAGTAGCTGAATTTTTTGATAGTTTGAATTAAATGGTAAGTTCTAATTCACTGTATAATAAAAAGTATAGTAGGGACATATCTAAAGACCTAGTAAACGCATTTGTAAAGCTAGAATATATTTTAGTTTATTGCTTTTTAAAAAGGAGGAAATGGTGCATTTATATTGAAACAGTCTTTTTTTGACTAGAACCTTTATATTCTATAGGCATTCAAACCTAACAATGGCATCTTTTTAACAGAATCAAGGAAATGCTTCTCCTTGTGAAATAGGTTGGGTACAATACAGCATTTACAATTAAATTTAATAATCACAACTGTAGCAGAAAAACTCAGCTGATATTGATGATTTCTACTTTTTGATATACAGATATAAAGACCTTAGCAAGAATCTATAAAACACAAGCTACATGAGAAAGGATGAAGAGACCCCAGAATGCAAGAACATTTGTGTGAAAAAGACACAAAATTTGCTTTTCATAAGTAAAATCTTTGATTTCAGAGCGAATGTTTTGACCAATGGTTTCCAGAATGTGAGCAGAGTTTGAAGAGATGCTTTATAGTCTCCCACAGAAACATTCAATAAGTGTAAAATTACTTGATAACTGCTCAGATGGTATTAACAGATTAGTGAAAACAATAAGGCATGAAAATGTTAAAAGGAAACATATTCCAACAACAATAGGTAGAATTCATTTTGAGAATGGGAAATTCTTAATACAGTAAAGAGTTTTATATGCTGCTTTTAATCAAATGAATTAATCAAATTTTAAGCCTCTTAAGCAATAACTCCAATAAAGGGTTATTTTAATTCTTCCTCCTGTCTGGCTTACCCCACAACTCTAAGATTTAAGATAATCACCTTAAATAGCAATTTTCTGTAACAGGTATGGTCACTGAAAGTAATTTTCAGAGAATTAGAGTACAGAGTGAAATAAGTTATGTGGGACCAACTACTCTTCCAAAACATTTCATCTAATGTGGCCAAACTCCCGCCACTTAGGCTAATAAATTTCAAATTTTATTAATTTTGTAGGTAATAGCAATGCCATCAGTGTAACTTCACACACAAGTGATTTGCACAGATGCTGTAAGTGGTGACTATGACAAAATTTTGAACTACAATGCATGAAGAGCTAGAGTTCTCAACTCCACTGATTGACAGTGTGTCTTAATTGTAAATTATACAATGTATGTTACTTACTCTTACAAGGTTACTCAAATTTTCTGATTTTACGTGATCTCTAATGTCTCCCCTGGCTCTGACTTTCCACAATTACTCTGCCAGATATCTGCAGTGTATTTGCCTCTCTAATTTAACCTGCTCTCTGCTTTGAAGGTTGATCTGTATGGGCTACCCAATTGGCTTCCTTGCCCTCTGGTCTCTGGATGGTTTTGGTCAGTGAAAAGCTGTGAATTAATAAGAAATGTATATGTACATATATGTCTGTGTATATATGTATATGCGTGTGTGTGTATATAAGTCTCTGCTACCAGTACCTGACACAAATTTCCTAAGCAATAACTCCTTGAGATTTTCAAGGTGATAGGAATGTATTGTGTTCTGAGGCAACTCTTGGTGGACTTCTGAACAAGGGGCAGTCACCAGAAAGGCCAAGACATGACTATAATCTGGGAACTTCAGACCTAGCTCCCATTCTCTGGAGAGGGGAGAGGGGCTAGAAACTGAATTAATAATCAATCATGTTTATGTTAGTGAACTCTCCATAAAAATCCCTGAAGTAGGGGGCTCTGAGAACTTCTGCATTGGTGAACACAACCATGTTCCAGAAGGATGGCACACTCCGACTCCACAGGGACAGAAACTCCTGTGCTCAGAATCTTTTCAGACCTTGCCCAATGTATTTCTCTATCTGCTGTTCATCTGTATCCTTTATTACATCTTTTATTAATAAACCAGTAAATGTAATTAAAGTGTTTTCCTGAATTCTCTTAGCTATTCTTGAAAATTAGTTGAACCTTAAAAGGGTGTCATGGGAATCATGGCCAGTCTGTCAGAATTACATGTCACAACCTAGGCCTTGTGATTGGCATCTGAAGTGGGGGGCAGTGTTGTAGAACTGAGCCCTTAACCTGTGAGATTTCACACTATATTCAGATAGATGATGTCAGGATTGAATCGGAGGATTCCCAGCTGATGTCGGTGGAGAATTTTTTGGTGTGTGTGGAAATCCCTTCATACATTCAGTGTCAGAAGTATTGTGTTGTGTTAGAGTATGAAAAACCCTTTGGTTTTTCCTCTGTCTCAGAGAAGCCACAGCCCCCGATCAGATAGTAAAGGAGATATAGGTCAGGGAATTTATTCCTTTGGCTTTTAGGCCTGAGAGTCAACTAGAGCTGCCTCTGTCTTGCCTGAAGGTTACTGTCCCTCTCAAAACAGCTTGCTTTGTGAGGTTTGCCTTTCTTTTCCCTCTCTCCGTTTGGTCAGACCCAGAGATAGAAACAGTTCTGTGGCTACTAATCCTAGGGTCCTACACTGTATCTTTTTTTTTTTTCCCTCAGTGAAACTTTTTTTTTTTAATACTTTTTTTTTTATATACTTTTTCTTTTTTTATATATATTTTATTGTGTTTTAGGTTTTGGGGTACATGTGAAGAACATGCAGGATTGTTGCATAGGTACACGCATGGCAATGTGGTTTGCTGCCTTCCTCCCCATCATCTATATCTGGCATTTCTCCCCATGTTATCCCTCCCCAACTACCCACCCCCTGTTGTCCCTCCCCTAGTTCCCTCTCATAGAACTCAGTGTGTGATGCTCCTCTCCCTGTGTCCATGTGTTCTCATTGTTCAACACCTGCCTATGAGTGAGAACATGCGGCGTTTGATTTTCTGTTCTTGTGTCAGTTTGCTGAGAATGACGGTTTCCAGGTTCATCCATGTCCCTGTATCTTTATGGTTCTGTCATCCTCACCACAACTTTGTGATCAATCTCTTTGCATACAAGTCATCCTCAAATAACCCCAACTTGAACGTGTCATCCTTTCCTTTTGGGAATTTGATTGATGCAATCATATTTTACAGAATTTGTTCAAGGGTCTAAGTCAAAATCTAATATTTCATGAAGAGTGGCTATATAATTGGAATATTGCTTATCAAAGAGATTTAAACTTAACAGAGGCACTTGTCTTTTTAAAAAACTTTTATTTTAGGTTTCAGGGCACATATGCAGGTTTGTTATGTGTAAACTCAGGTCACAGGCGTTTGTTGTACAGACTCATCACCCAGGTACTAAGCCTGGTACCCAAGTTATTTTTTCTGCTCCTCTCCCTCCTCCCACCCTTCAGCCTCAAGAAGGCTTCAATCTCTGTTCTTTCTTTATGTTCATGAGTTCTCATCATTTAGCTCCCACTTATAAGTGAGAGCATGCGGTATTTAATTTTCTGTACCTGTATTAGTTTGCTAAGGATAATGGCCTCCACCTCCATCCAGGTTCCCACAAAAGACATGATCTCATTCTTTTTTATGGCTCCATAGTATTCCACGGTATATTATGTACCACATTTTCTTTATCCAAATCTGTCACTGATGGCCATTTAGGATGAGTCCATGTCTTTGTTACTGTGAATAGTGCTGCAATGAACATACATGTGCATGTGTCTTTAAGGTAGAATGATTTATATTCTTCTGGGAATATAAATGCCAGTAATGGTATCAAAAGCACTTATAAACAAGTTACTTAATGCCATCTTTTCAGTCAGATTATACTCTCTAATTAGCCCAGAAATGACACGATTTTACAGTAAACCATCTGTATTAGATGGAAGCACATAGGTATAACTGGAAACAAACCTACCTTCCTTCCTTCCTTCCAACCTACTTTCCTTCCTTACTTTCTTTTTTCTTTTCCTTCCTTCCTCCTTCCTTTTCTCCCTCCCTCCCTCCTTTACTCCCTTCCTCCTTCACTCCCTTCCTCCTTTGGTATAACTGGGAGAAAGCAATTTTTTCCTCCTTCCTTCTTCCTTCCCTCCTTCCTTTTGGGACAGCGTCTCACTCTGTTGTCCAGTCTGTGTGCAGTGGTGTGATCATTGCAGCCTCAACCTTGCAAACTCAAGCAATCCTCCTGCTTAGCCTCCCTAGAATTAGGAACTACAGGTACATGCCACCACACTAGATAATTTTTTTTTTTTTTTTTTTTTGAACAATGAAGTCTCACTATGTTGCTCTGGCTGATCTTGAACTCTTGGACTTAGCCTCCTGTCTTAGCCTCCCTAGGTGCTGGGATTACAGGCATGAACTACTGCACCCAGTTAGGAAGCAATTTTCTAAGTCATTTTCTGTAATATTGTCTTTAACAACTAAGTTTTCTCTCCTTGTTTTGCTGAAAAAATATCAAAATGTGAATGTTTCCCTAGGACATGGAAGTATTTAGTCAATAAAGCTGTTAAAGTTCGGGCACGGTGGCTCACACCTCTAATCCCAGCGCTTTGGGAGGCCAAGGCAGGCGGATCACGAGGTCAAGAGATCGAGACCATCTTGGCCAACATGGTGAAACCCCACCTCTACTAAAAACACAAAAGTTAGCCGGGCATGGTGGCATGTGCCTGTAGTCCCAGCTACTTGGGAGGCTGAGGCGAAAGAATTGCTTGAACCCGGGAGGCGGAAGTTGCAGTGAGCCGAGACTGTGCCACCGTGCTGCAGCCTGGTGACAGAGCAAGACTCCGTCTCAAAAAAAAAAAAAAAAAAAGTTATTACAAAGGGGTGGGGCATGACCCTACTTCCAGACCCTCCAACCATTTTAATGTCTTGTTTATTAGATGTGCACACTGCCACAAAAATATTTTTGTTTTCTTATTTCAACAGATAAGTCAGAGTAAAACCTTCATATACGTAAAATAATTTGTTTTTAAGATAAGGAGTTGTCCTAGGAATTGAGACTTTGCCCTAGTTTTAGAAAAGATTTGTTGTGTAAGCAAATGCAAAATTTCTACTTTTTCCTAGGAAGCACATGTTTGCATTTTTGTGTACAGAATACAGTCAACTTTCAAATGTGACTAAAAATTTCGACATAAAAATAAATTTAACAATTTTCCACAAATAAGCATACAAAATTCATATCTATAAACATTATACTATTGATTACTAATATTGTTTATGCTATTTAAATAATGACAGCTGTCTATTTATGACTACATTTTTGCCCTATGGTTAAGGATAACTTTTTTCCCCTTCTTCTGATGATTCAATCTCAGACAACTCTATTGTTTAAGTGCCTGTGAGCTATTGTTATTGCACAGCTACTAAGGAAATTTCCTTGCTTCAGGTATTTCTTCAATGTGAGTTGGCCCAATTAAATAAAAATAATGAATGGGCTTGGGTGCTAAGAGGAGCTGGTTCAAAGCATGGAATAAAATAGTTCCTTGTATAGTTGAGCTGATTTTTATCATAACTGTCTGAAGCAGCACAGAGAATGCCAATTTCAACCATAATGAACAGTACTAATTAGTTCCCATTAACAGAAAAACAGAGATCCACATCATTAGTTTTCCCTTCAACTCCTTTAAGCATTTAAGATTTTAAAAATCCAAAAATTCTTGAAAGTTTAGCACTGTCAAGAGTTTTTAAGCTTAAAAACAGTATTACTTACTGTGAGATATTTAAAAGAAGTCTGGAAAGGTAATCCAAGAGATAAATTATGCAAGAAAATGCCTTTTTGCAAATGTATAAAATGGAATTAATACAGAGCTAGTTTTGCATTAATTATAAATATCTTTTAAATATCATTCAGGGCTTTCAGAACAGGTATGTATAGTTTATGTATAAACTACAGTCATCCCTCAGTATCAGTGAAGGATTGATTCCATGACCTCCCACAGATACTAAAATCTATGGATGATCAAGTCACTGACACAAAATGGCATAATATTTGTAAATAACCTATGCACATCCTCCCATATACTTTGTCATCTCTAGATGACTTGTAATACCTAATGCAATGTAAATACTATGTAAATAATTGTCCTGTTGTATTGTTTAGGGCATAATGACAAGAAAAAAATCTGTACATGTTCAGTACAGACGCAAATTTTTTTTCAAATATTTTTAATCCCAGGTTGGCTCATGAATACATCCAATTGTATATATAATTTATATATAACTACAAATAACTCTGCAAATGTCTTCCGTTGTTCATTCTTTTATCTTTATTAGAAATTGTGCTGAAGGCTGGAACTAAATGCTTTATTGCAACTACCTTGTTTTAGAGCAAACGTTCTTCTTTCCTGTCCCTCCTTGCTTCTGGATAACACTCAACAGTAAGTTTTGCTCTTAACGTGGTTTCTTGCTAAAAATTTACCCATTAATAATTTATGTAAAATATCTACAAATTTTCATCTAAAGTTGCCTCATTTTAAAACATCACAGTTTTTTATTGTGGTACCCAGGATTTGTAATCAATGGAAAAACTCATAAAGAAAAAAAAATAAAGTACTTAGGAAAAGTCTTATCTTCACGTGAGTACATATTTCTACCCCAAGATAATGCAGATACTGCTGGAAACATAATAGAACTGGGAAGTGCTCCAGATCCATTCACCAGGTAAGTCTTGCTAAATTAAAATGGCCCCACACAACTACATTTCAATACTAATTGAAGAGAGAGAATTTGCCCTTGGCTGGTAAAACTTTTCAGAAACAATTATTTCGTTATTCACACAAATCCTATTTTAACCTTTTGAAGAATTATGATCTCTGAAACATATTAATACTTAAGAATAATATTATTAATACTTAAGTATACTTTTGAATAGATAATTTGAAGTTTCTTACTAGTAAACTCATAATATTCCTAAAATAAACCATGGTAATTTTCAAACTTGCCTAGTGCTATGACAAACTACTTAGTGGAGTCAAAACCAAACCCAAATTTCTTTGATTATTCAATAAGCACTCAATTTGTTCATTTCCCACATAGACAAAAAAATCCAGACAATTTTTATACTCTACATATGACCTAAATAAAATAAATCTCAGATAAATTTGTATAATCACATAGATGTATCCTAATATCAAATAATTTTATTTTGTTTTGAAAAGCAATACTTCTGGAAGATTATACGTAATACACCCCTGATATTAGCCATTAAAACCTTTCTTGATAATCAGTCATTATGGTCTCTGTAAAGTACTTAAAAACATGGTCTATAAATAGGGTTCTTGAAGTGTAACCCTAGAGAAGAGAACAAAGCATAACATAATACTGAGAAGAATTACAGCAAATCTAACTCCAAGAGGAAAAAAGACTTTTAACCTTTGTCTTCCATCAATGCTACAGTTAGCATACTTTAAACAAAGGCATTGCATAAGACCACAATCTGGTTTCATGGCTCAAATACAGAAAAAGAGAGAGGGAAACTCAGTGAGCCATACATTATGTAGCTTTAAGGTACTAAAGCTGTAAGCCCATTTTACCAATGCTGTCCTAGCTAAAGAATTGCTGTCTCTACGGTAGATACAGGGCATGTGTGTATTTTTGTTGAGGACTCTAAAGCATAAAACTTGAATTTAATCTTGCTACTCTTTCAGGCCTTGCTTATGACGAAGTAGTTCCACGGCCCTGTACATATTTAAGCTAAATTTAAAGTTCAAAATGAACTCTTTCACTCGACCATTTTTACAGTCAAAATAAGATACTTAGTTCCAGTTTTTAGTTATTTCTAACAGAGATGTAATAATTGCAATTGGATACTATTGAGGTTTCGGTATGAAAGAACTTCCCCATGAACATATCATCTACAACACTGTAACATATATAACACCATAACATCCTCAAGATGTCTAGAAGTTTTCAGGGAGCCTAGGGTAAACTATCAGCCATGCTTAATTCTTGAGCTGTTCCTAGACTATATTAATCACTGTTCTGAAGCAATGTTTCAGAAACTCAAATTATGCTATGTCAATTTGACTTTCTCTATTTCTCTGTGAGCTTAGGAACAGCAACCTGTGAAGGCTGACTGACAAAGGTGAAAGCCAAAGTTTACCTGTGTATACTAGTACTGCACTGCTATTGATTACAAAGGAAATATATTCAGATGTCTTTACAGCTCTTGCCTTGTATTAAGCTATCTTTTGATTTACAAACCATCTCCCAAATTTTTCTGATAAAGATTTTTGAAAAAGGTAAGCTGAGAAGTATTTCAATAGTCTTAATTTCCCTGATTTTTCCCAATACTTCTGCTTGAATTGTTTTTAATTTTTTTTTATTTTGAAACAATTACAGACTCACAGGAAGTTGCAATAATAGTATAATACTCCCAAGAACCCCTCGCCCAGCTTCCCGAATGGTGACATCTTAAATAATTTTAGTATAATAGCAAAACTAGGAAATCATTATTAGTACAATACTGTTAATTACAGACCTTAGTTCTTACCAAGTTTTACATGCATGCACTTGTAAGTATAAGTATGCTTTTATGCAACTTGATTCCATGTATAAAGTTGTGTATCAAACCCCTCTCCACAAGGGGCACCTTGTTACCACCATTTTTTATCCCTGTCAAACATTAATCTATTCTCCATCTTTCTAGTTTTATCCTTTTGATAATGTTATATAAAGGCGAACAAACAGTATAGGTAACCTCAGATTTTTTTTTTTTCATTAAGCACAATGCCTTGAGATCTATCCCACTTGTTGCAAGTATTAATAATACATTCTTTTTATTGCTGAATAGTATTCCATGGCACAGATATACCAGAATCATTTACCTGTTGAAGAACATTTGGATTACATTCAGTTAGGGGGTTACTAAGAATTGCTATGAACATTCTTGTGCAGATTTTCACATAAATTTAAGATTTTATTTCTCTGGAATGAATACCCAAAAGTGCAATTACCGAGTCTTGTGGTAGTTGCATGTTCAGTTTTCTAAGAAACTAACAAATTATTTTCTAGAGTGGGCTGTACCATTTTGCATTCCTACCGGCAATGTATGCATGATCCAGTTTCTCTGCATCCTTGTCAGCATTCAGTGTTGTTACTTTTTACTCCTAGTCATTCTGTTAGGTGTGTAATAAAAACTCATTTTAGTTTTAATTTATATTTCCCTGATATTGCTAAAATAGAAGAAATTTTCATATATGCATGTGCCACCTTATATACTCTTTGGTGAAATGTCTGTTCATGTCTTTTGCTACTTTTCTAATTGGACTTTTATTTATTTGTTTAATTGTTGAGATTTGAGAGTTCTTTACATATTCTGGATCCAAGTTCTTTGTCAAATTTGTGAATATTTGTGGTTTGCAAATATTTTATTCCAGTCTATAGTTTGTTTTAGCATCCTTTTAATAGTCTTTGGCAGGGCAATGGTTTTAAATTTTGATGAAGTCTCATTTATCAATTTTTATAAAATGGATCATGCTCTTGGTGTCATGTATAAGAACTTATTGCCTACTCTTTGCTTAGGTCCCAAAGTATTTTGTGTATATTTTCTTCTAAAGTTTTATAGTTTAAAATTTTATATTTCATTCCATGATCTATTCAGGATTAACTTTTATGAAAGGTGTGCAATTTAGGTAAAGATTATATATACATATGTATATATATATATATTTTTGCCTATGAATGTCTAATTGATGGAGCAACAGTTGCTGAAAAGACTATCCTTCTTCCATTGAGTTACTTTTATACTTTTTTTGCTTCTCTATTCTATTATTCTATATGTCTATCTCTCCAATTACAGTAGCTATATAGTAAATCTTAACAGTGAGTAGAATGATTCTGTTATTCTTTTTCAAATTGTTTTTTCCATATAAAATTTAGAATAAGCTTGTCTACAGCTACAAAAAATCTTCAGATTTTGATAAAAATTATGTTGTGCTTACAGATACATTTCAGGAGAATTTGATTAAATTATTTTATATGTTACTTTATGTGAATTTTTAAAAAGCTTTTAAAATTTAAATAAAAATGTATTATCATACAATTATAATAAAATTGTGTATTTTATATAGTTCTTTTTCGTATTCAACCTTTTAATGTTTCATAAGAAGAAAGTAACACTGAAAAATAAAGATGCCTTTCTACTAGTTCTCTACCTCATTGTAACATTCCTCACCAATAAAGATTATATGGTATATTACTTTGTTTTTTATTTTAAAAAATTCAACAAATTAGTCATTCATTAAAACCTATTATAAAATATTCCTATCAACACTAATACCTCTTAATTGCCAAGCATAATTAATTAGTATTCTATTTTTTAAAAACATGTTAATATAAGGAATGTTTAATATCACAACTGGAATAATTTTGCCCAGTAAAATTTTATCCATCTCTTTGCCAGTTTAAATGCTTTTTACTGTTACTCTGGCTGAGTTCTCTAACTTTCTACCAGAAAAAGAAATGAATTTAACACATGGTTTGCTCTACATATCACTCATAGACATAATATATAATATATATAATACCTATGCAATATATCTCTATTTCAATTTCTATACTGATATATATTAACGTTTTAGCACTAAATCCAAAGAGGACTATTAAGTAAATAACAAACATGTTTTGGCAATCTTGTTATATTTTAAACCGTTTAATATGAATTGTGTCCATATTTATATATAGAATTGTATACAGACATTTAATTTCAGATCAAAAATAAGTTTAAAACGTATCCAAGATTGAGTAATCTATAAAGAGAAAAAAAATAAGTTTAAATAAATACTTTAAATAATATTTTGACAAAGCAACAAAATGTGTATTGAGAATTTCACTCTTAATAGAAGGGAAAATACTAAAAAATTGGTAGAGTTCTGAGTCAAATATGGGCAGGTTTTGAATTTCATAGCTAAGTATAACTTAGAGAAATGAAAAACATTTAAGTTAGGAAAATTTTTCCCAGAAAGTGAAACAATCAAACAAACAAAAAACAAACAAACAAACAAAAACCTCTTAGATCTCATACTATTGATATGCTTTTAGTATTTTTGTTTTCTTTATCTTTTTTTTTTTTTTTTTTTTTGGAGACGGGGTTTTTTTTTTTTTGGCCGGGGTGGGGGGGAAGGGGCGAACTCGGCCCACCCCAACCTCCTCCTCCTGGGTTCAGGCATTCTCCTGCCTCAGCCTCCTGAGTAGCTGGGATTACAGGCACGTGCCACCATGCCCAGCTAATTTTTTGTAGTTTTAGTAGAGACGGGGTTTCACCATGTTGACCAGGATGGTCTCGATCTCTTGACCTCGTGATCCACCCGCCTCGGCCTCCCAAAGTGCTGGGATTACAGGCTTGAGCCACCGCGCCCGGCCCTTGTTTTCTTTTTCTTGAGATGGAGTCTCACTCTGTCACCCAGGCTGGAGTGCAGTGGTGTGATCTTGGTTCACCACAACTTCCGCCTCCCAGGTTCAAGCAATTCTCTCATCGTAGCCTCCCAAGTAGCTGGGACTACAGGCGCGTACCACCACACACAGCTAATTTTTGTATTTTTAGTAGAGACAGTTTTACCTTGTTGGCCAGGCTGGTCTTGAACTCCTGACCTCAAGTGATCCACCTGTCTCAGCTTCCCAAAGTGCTGGGATTAAGGTGTGAGCCACCATGCCTGGCCACTTACGTATTGTAAATGCCAAAAAGTTCAAAATACAACAGCCTTAAAATCTAAAGTTATTTAATATAAACAACAACAAAACCCTTTGCACTGTCTACCTGAAAAAACTTTTAAAAGAAAACAAATGTTCTAGTTTTGAGTCTCATAGTATGGTAAAGTAGAAAAAATAAGAACCCAAGATGAGTATTTTAGAAAAAATAAAATTTTCTTGAAAGAGATCATTATTTTTATTTATATTATCAGGATACTTTTACTTCTACTATATGTCAGGACAATTGGTCTACAATAGAAGTTCTCGTAGTTAGCAAATGGCTCAGAGAAATGTACTTATATAAGACTTACTCTTTGCTAAAAACAGAAAAAGAATTAAGTTGTAAAAAAATATTTGAACAACTTTGATACTGTTTATATTATTTAGGAGTAAAGAGTGAAATCACGCAGCCAGTGTATGCATTATATTGTTTGCCTAGGGTAATACTTCACATGGTGTGGTTTCCAAAGTGGCAGAAGCAATATCACAGAGATATTTCTTAGAAATGTCATTCTAAGGCTCTACCCCAGACCTGTAAGATAAACTGTGGCGTAGAGCCCTGCAATCTGTTTTAACAAGCTTTCCAAATGATTTTCATGGATATCCTAGTTTGAAAAACAATGATTTAGAACAAAGCAGCCTCTCTATGTCCTGCCTACCGGCTTTAGAAAAAGCTTTTGTGTTTTGGATTTCCCACAAAGGAGAGGATTATTGACATTGTGGATGAGACCATTCTTTGTTTGCAACTTTCAGTATCCCTTGCCTTCTGGCAAGAATAGCAATAAATAATGTTCCTACATATTTAGCTTATACTCAAAGGTTGGTAAGAACCTAGTTAAAAATAAATAATAGGGGAAAAGGATACCTTTAGCCCTTTCATTCTTCACTTCATATCTGCCTCTTTCCAAAGACCTTGACTACACTCTTCCCTTGCTTCCCCGAATCACTTCTGCTGGGAGAAGAAAGAAGGGGTGCTGCTGTTGGTTTATAGAAACATATAACAAAGGGGTAGGGACTAGAGCACACAGACTTTTTATTGAAGTCAATTTTTACTAGTTATACATCACTATCTCGTTTAATATTTTTTCCTAATGTTAAGGGTCAATTCATTCTTTTTAACCCCAAATATTTTATGGAAAATAAATGGGAAAAAAAAGAATATTTATATAAATGATCCTCATAAGGATATGCCTTCAAATTTAAAACTTTAGTCACCTATAATAACTATACATAAAGGTTGATAAGAAGAAATATCTTGCTACTACGAGAGGATAATCTGCCACTAGAATTAAAAAATTTCATATTTCCTAGAAACATCCATCAGTGATCTACATCAAGTTAGAATGTACCAGTTCATAATTCTTGTTCTAAGATTTCATAAATTTTTATCCCAAGCAATGTCATCTGCTAGGATTGAAAGCCTTTAGAAAGAAGACATCTATAATATTTCCTTCTGATAAAACTCAGGCTCAAGTTTTTTCCTTGTATCTCAACTGAGAAGTATATACTCTTAACCCCTTAACAACACAGGTTTGAACTGCTCTGCCACCCCTGAGACTGCAAGATCAACCCCTTCACTTCCTCCTCATCCGTAGCTTAAGTAATATGAAGATGATGAGAATATACACCTTGATGATGATCCATTTCCACCTAATAAATAGTAAATATATTTTATCTTCCTTATGATTTTTATCACCTTTTCATTTCTCAAGCTTAGTTTGTTGTAATACATTTAACGTCTAAAATATGTGTGAATTAACTATTCAGGTTATTGGTGAGGCTTCCAGTCAACAGTAGGCTATTAAGTTTTTGGGAAGTCAAAAGCTATATGCAGATTTTCAATTGCATGGGGAGTCAGCGACCCTAACCCCCATGTTGGTCAAGGGCCAACTGTACTCTAAAGCAGATGGCACAGGGTAAGGGTGAATGGGTGGTAATGTTTAAGGTTTTTATGTACTCTCCCCATATCATGGTACTTTCATGCAGCTTAAAAGCAAAATTAAGGTCTCAGGTACTAATGGGGTCATATTTCTAAGACATTGAATGTAATAATAAAAGAGATTTTTACTGGAACAACACCTAAGCACCTATCTTCTCATCTTCTTTACCTTATGTAAGGTCATGCTTCTGACTATCTTCCCTCCTATATAACTGATATAGTTATTCTGAGCTAGTAGCAACCCCTAATATAGGAACCACCTACCTAAGAACTACTGAAGAACAGAGAGGGCCACAGGGAAATAATGCATGGATTGAGTGGCTTAGGCCAGCTCCATGCTAGGTCTTAAGGCAAAAGACCATAACCCTCTTTTATATCCAGAGGACAAAAATTCACAAGGCAAAGGCAGAGGGTGACTTTGGACTTAACCAAAGGAGTCCTCAGGCTCAAACAGGATTGATCCTCGTTCATCACACAAAATCACACAGGCATTTGAGGCCAAACAGTAAAAGAGTATGCAGTAGCCTGGATGTTCTCAGTGAAGTAGAAGACTATTAGTTGAATATTGATGATCACAGCCAAATCTCTTTGTATTAGGGAAAAGGATTAATACTAACTAAAACCTTTCATTGTTTACTTTATAGAATTCATCTTGTGTAGAATATCACAATTATCTGCACGAGAACTTTGACTACACATCCTCACTTCAAAGTTGAAAATAAATGTAAACCATCTGGAATTCAACTCAGTAGGTATATTTTTCACACAGATGTGGGTATAGTAATTCTGAAACTACTGTTCATATATTGCAAGACTCATAAAATGAGCAAATGCAATAAGGATGTTAACGGCTATTATTTTTACTATTGGAAAAGGCAGACACAGATACAGAATTTGGAAAAAGCAGGAAGAATCCTGTATTGTTAGATTTGAATTAGATGTATAAACTCATGATTTTTAGTATACATACATATAGATGGATAAAAGATGTAGATATATCAGATGTAGATATATCAGTAGACATTGATGTGTATAGTTGTATATACATGTGTATGCATACATGAATGTAGCCATACATCTATTTCCTAATAGATCTATACAGATAGGTCCCTACTGAGATGACCTAGAAGCTATATCAGTTCATTAACAATGAGCACACCTAGTACTTAAATCTTAATTTCTAAATGCCCTTCTCTAGAAAAGGGAACCAGAACTCCTTAGAGAACAGCTGACTCCAGGGCTAGGGCAGGTAAATGACAAGATCAGCCTGTAATATGTTGTTATGCCAGAACTTAAGGAAGTGGTAATAGAATGGGAGCATTTTCAAGGGATCAGAAGTCAGATTACCACTCACAACATGGGACAACTTGGGCATTAAAACCAATAATAATAGTGAAAAATTATAAGTCATTTAATAAAATAAAAAATTTATGAGCTGATACTGATGGTAAATAAAGAAATAAAAAGAGAAGAAAAACTTTCTTACAGGAGAGAGGAAACTAATAAATACAGAAGGATGACAGAGTTGAAAATCACCATTTTGTAACTACCATAGGCAAGAAGCATCTAATGAATGTAAACTGGTGAGTACAAGGTTGAAAAGAAACAAGGCATTACATAGTCTCAAAGTATATCTCTACAAATTACTTATTAATTCAATAAAGCTTAACCAAATAGCACTGTGTGCAAACTGACATAATGTGCCTCCTGATAGGCTGCACTGAGAAGGATAAAACATCACATCTGTGATATTCTTGCCAAAAATGCATAACTTGAACCTACTCATGAGGAAACAACAGACAAATCCAAATTGAGGCATTCTACAAAAATATGGCCTGAACTATTCAAAAAACGACCATATTATGAAAGACAAAGGCTGTGAACTGTTTCACCTTAATGCAACTAAATGTGCCAAAATCTGCCAGACTATAAGTTACATAATAATGTGTACTAAATTAAATATCCTGTTTGATAACTGTACTATAACTATGTGAAAGGATGTCCTGTTTTTAGGAAATACTTAAGTATTTAGGAGTGAAAGTGAACAATATCTGCAACTTACTCCCAAACAGTCCATTAAAAATATAATAATAATGCACATTAAATCCTCAGCTCTTTTCTTACAACTAAAAAACCTCAATTATTTTAGCCTTAGAAATCTACATGAGATAAACAAATTTAAAGAGTTGCCTAGATAAAGCAGAAATTTGGGAAGTTTAAAAAAAGGATCTATAGTTACAAGTCATTCAATTTAATAAAAAAATAATTGAATATCCAGCTCCAGGAGTCCTACATTCAAAGGGTTCACAGTCTATTGAAGAAGAAATATATGCCCACAAATAATTATAGTGTAACAGAGGCATAATATAAGTACAAAATATTAAGTATAAGAAATCACAAAAGGTCCAGCCTAGGCAACATAGTGAGACCTCTGTCTCTAAACAAAATAAAAAATTAGCCACGTGTGGTGACATGCACCTGTAGTTCTAGCGAATCGGGAAGATAAGGTGGGAAGATTGCTTGCACTCAGTAGTTAGAGGCTGCAAGGAGTAATGATTGAGCGACTACACTCCAGCCTGGGTGACAGAGTGAGTCTATGTCTCTAAGAAATAAAAAAAAAAAAATTAAAAACAACAACAACAAAGAGAAAGTAGTAACAGGATGTCAAGAGGCAGTGATTAACTGTGACTTCTATATGAGCTAATATTTAACATTTACAATTTCCTAAGCACTATACGAGTTGCTTTACACATTAATGCATTGACTGTACCAACAATCCCATAAGGTATATACTATAACCTCCATTCCACAGATGAGGCAACCAAGACACTGAGAAGCTGAGTATCTGGCCATAGGTAGTTAACTAAATTTCTGACTACATAGCAGAAGACTTAATGAAGGATGCAGCGTTTGAATTGATCCTTAAAAGAGGAGTATAATTACAAGCAAGGTGAGTAGAAAGAAGAATATTCAAGACTGGAAGAAAAAGGAAAGACATGTAAATAGTAAATATAGGTTGTATAAAAGAATCAGTAAAAAGTTCAAGGGATGGTAGATAAGATGTAGGGAGAGAAATGGGTAAGAGCAGAAGATGGCAGATTATATAGGCCTAAAAAATAGCTTCCATCATGAGGATTAATTAATACAGGTTTTATTAGTAAAAAGAATGACTATTACAATATGTACCAAAATCTTGATGTAATTCAATGAATTCAGTATAAAGAGTTAGTCTTTGAGACATCCAAATGAACCACTTACCAATAAAAATCTTAATACAATACAGGTTATATTAATACAGATTAATATAATACAGGTTATATTAATCTCTAATAAATATTAGAGATTTCTCTTGACAGTACAGAAACATAAATTTTTTTTGGTTTTCACAGTCATCCTCCACACCCCTACATAATTTTATTTCACAAAGATCCTATTATCATGCAATGTTTGAAATTACCAGAACTGAAAACAACAAATCTAAAATGCCATAATTCTACCTTACTTTAACAGACTATAAACCTTTTAAGAAACAGTGAATGTAATGGGAGTAAACCCTGTAGCCCTGCTATTAGAGTTGCTTCTTTGTCATAATATTATGAAAACAAGATGATCCAATTATAGGGATGTAATGAGTAATATATTCCATGAACTCTGTTAGATATGAACCTCTAACCAGAAAAACGACCAGCCATGAATGTTTAATGTGAGATCTCCTTCAGTTGGTAGCTGATGTAATTGATTGCTCATACTAATAAGTGAAAATATTATTTTAGCTCCATAGTAAATGAATCATGGATAAAGCAAAACGTGGCATTTAGAAAACCCTATTTTCATTTCTTGATAAAAATAAATATTAATGAAAATTGGATTTTTAAATTTAGTAAATTGTAAGTTTAACTTGTTCAAAATCTATATTATAACTTAATTGTATATAACCAAAATCAATTGTAAGTACCGTAAAACATTTAAATTTTTTGAAATGTCAGAAAATATGTAAAATTTAAAAACACTAGCAAATTCATTACTATCTTTGTATACAATTAATAAAAGACCAAATATTCAATTTCATTTTCATAAAATATCTTTTGGGCAGAAATATTAATTCTCCAACATGATCTTCTATTCTGGGAGAATTCTAAATATCTCCTTGATTGACAGAACAGCACTGACCCATGAGATACAGGCAATATTAAGCAGCATCACAGAAAAGAAGAATATGAAAAGGGAAGGAAACTACTTCAAAGAGGATTTAAAAATTAAAAGTCATATTAGGCTAAATAAAAGAATAAATTAGTAACTGAAGAAATAGGACACTGAGCTATTCTAAAGAATTCTCTATCTAAACAACACCTAAAATGGTATTTAAAAATGAACGAGCATCCTTTACATGTCTAGGTGGGTTTCTGAGAATAAAAAAATTTATAGGGCCTTAAGAATGTGAGGGGGTAAAAAGTTGGGGGATTGCTGAAAATTTGTGCAACAGTATTGTACTATAGCTGCCCTGAGGGTATTTGCTAATAATAGGGACTCAGACTTTAACAGTAGGACAAAGAGAGGCCAGTCCTTCAGCCCAGCATGATGAAGAGTGGGAACAAATATCTCTACCTGAAAGCAGAAACCTTGAAAAGCTATATTCCCTCTGAAAAGATGCATTTAAAAAGTTCTACCCAACAACAAAGGAAGATGATAAAAGGTAACTTGTCTGTTTAAGTCTCAGTTTTAGATGAGAAAACGTTTAAAGAATATGTGCTTAAGAAACCCCTAGCACTCCACATGCCCAAGCCTCCCAAGTTCCCACCACAAAAACAACCTAAACGACAAATAAATAAGTATATGATAATGAAAATGACTAACGGAGAGTGCTGGAGTACATCAAAGGAGTAACAGAAACCCAGGTGAACACAGGAACTCAGGACAGCCATACAGAGAACAGAAGAAAACACCTGGTCTCCAGAACCCCATTCCCTAGCAGGGATCAGAATTAGGAGGAACTTCTCCCTGTGGGGAAAGGCAAGCAAAACTATAGTCCTCACTCCAGTAGTCAGGACTATAGTTGTTCAAAGTGTTGATCGGGGTACCTAAGCCCAGCTGAGGGAGCTGCCTGTAGTCCACATAGCTGTTGTCCCACAGAGAAGGAGCTGACACTATGCCTTGCATCCTGGGGCCTATGTGGCTACTGTACAATGCCATCTTCAGACTGGAACTACTGTTGGAATGTTGCTTGGGGGCGAGTACCCACAATATCCCTTCATCTCTGAGGGTAAGCTACTGCCAAACCACCCCTGCCAGAGGCCTGACATCCCAAAGCTGTGACTAGCTCTTCTACCCTTCCCTGTGGGCTCAAGCAGTGGTGGAGCTGCTTCATGCACCCCTCCTAGCCCCCACTCACAGCTAGAGCTCAAGCTGCGCACTCATTCCCAGAGAAATGGTGCTTTGGCAGAACTGTTCCGTCTCTCAGTCATGCTTGCACCTGCTCCTAGGGGACTGAGCTGAAGCTGTACACTGCCTCTAAGGAAAATGATGCCCTGAAAAAGCTGTTCTAAAATCCTCTCACAGTCATTGCTACAATGTGCCTCTCTGGACCAGTACTGAAGCAACACAAGACACTCCAGGTAAATGGGGCTTTGACTGACAAGAGCAGTCACACCCCTCTGTGTCTGAGCTGAAAAGGTACACAGTCTCCTAAAAAAAAAAAAAAAAAAAAAAAAAAAGAGTACCTTGGCCACCAACAGCAGTCATGTCTTCCCAATGCCTATGCTGAAGTAGTGTCCTACTTCCTAGAAATGACCAATTACAAGTAACAAGATTGAATTAGTAATAAAAAGTTCCCATCAAAGAAAAGCTTAGGACCTGATGTCTCCACAGCAGAATTCTACCAAACATTCAATACCAGTTTTCTCAAACTCTTCCACAAAATTGAAGAGGGCGGAATTCTTCAAAACTCATTCTATGAGGCTAGCACTACCCTGATACAAAAACTAGACAAGAATACAACAAAAAATAGAAAATTATACAACAGAAAAAGAAAACTATAAGCCAATATCCCTGATAAGGAAAGATGCAAAAATCCTCAACAAAATACTAGCAAACAGAAAATCCAACAGCACATTAAAAGTCATTACCACGATCAAGTGGAATTTATCACAAGAATACAAGGGTAATTCAACACATGCAAATCAATAAATCGGATACATCATATCAACAGAATGAGGACAAAACTCATATGATTATCTTAATAGATACACAAGATGCATTTGATAAAATTCAACATCCTTTGTGATAAAAATTCTCAACAAACTGAGTATAAAAGGAACATACCTCAACATAATAAAAGCCACTATGCCAAACCCATAGCTAACATCATAATGAATGGGGAAAACTGAAAGCTTTTCCTCTAAGAATTAGAGCAAGACAAGGATGCCCACTCTGACTACTCTTACTCACTTAGTGAATCCTACTAAGTCTTAGCCAGAGCAATTAGGCAAGAGAAAACAATTTTTGGAAAGGAAGAAGTCAAATTGTCCCTATTTGCAGATGACAAGATCTTGTACACAGAAAAACCTATAAGAAAAACTGAAAAGTTCTACCAAGAAACTCTTAGAACTGAGAAACAGTTTCAGCAAAACCACAGGATACAAAAATCAACATACGAAATTCTGTAACATATGTATACCGGAAAACAAACAAGCAAAATAAATAAATAAATAAATTTAACTAGAGAAGTGGAAGACTTTTAGAGAAAAACAATAAAATACTGATAAAAAGTAATTGAAGAGGACACACAAAAAAAGAAATACATCATGTTCATGCATTAGAAGAATTAGTATGTTAAAAATGATCATAGTAACAAAAGTGGTCTACAGATTCAGTGTAATCTCTATAAAAATACTAATGACAATCTTCACAAAAATAGAAAAAAAATCCTAAAATTCATATATAAGTACAAAATAGTCTGAATAGCCAAGCCAATTCTGAGCAAAAGGAACAAAGCTGAAAGCCTTATACAACCTAATTTTCAAATACACTGTAAAGTTATAATAATCAAAATAGTGCAGTACTGGCATTAAAAACAGACACACAAGACCAAGGGTACAGAATAGAGAACTCAGAAATGAATCCACTTGTTTTTATGCATTTGCATATTGCTATAAGGGAATATCTGGGGCTGGGTAATTTATAAAGAAAAGAGGTTTATTTGGTTCACAGTTCTGCAGGCTGTACAAGTAGGATAGTGTCAGCATCTGCTTCTGGTGAGGGCCTTAGGAAGCTTCCACTCATGGCAGAAGGCAAAGGGGAGCAGGCATCACATAGCAAGAGGAAGCAGACAGAGAGAGAGTAGAGGAGGTGCCAGGCTTTTTTCAACAACCAGTTATCATGGGAACTAAGAGTGAGAACTCACACATTACCATGAGGATGTCACAAAGCCATTCATAAGGAATCTGCCCCCATGAACCAAACACCTGCCTTGAGATCCCACTTTCAACATATGAGTTCAAACTTCAACTTGAGATTTACAGAGGACAAATATCCAAAGTGACACCTCTGTATAGCATGAGTTGGCTATAAATATCCCCATTCCTTTATAGCCAACCCATGTTATACAGAGGTGTCAAGGTCATTCACTGGGGAAACGACAGTCTCCTCAATAAATGGTAGTGAAAAAACTGGATATCCATATGTAGAAGAATAAAAGTAGACCTCATTTTTCATCATATACCAAAATCCACTCAAAATAGATGAAGGCCTTAAATGTAAGGCCCAAAACTATAAAACTACTAGAAGAAAATATAAAGGGATTGCTTCCAGACATTGGACTGGGCAAGTTTTTATGAAGACCTTAAAAGCATAGACAACAAAAGCAAAAACAGACAAATAGGATTATATTGAACTAAAAACTTATATAGCAAAGGAAATAATCAACAAAGTGAAAAGACAATCAGGAGAAAGAGAAAAAATATTCGCAAACTATTCATCCAACAAAACATTAATATACTGAATACACAGGGAATTCAAACTCAATAGCAAAAACAAATAAGTAGTCATCGGGAAATGCAAATCAAACCCACAATATCTTCTCACCCTAGTTAGAATGGTTATTATTTAAAAGTCAAAAAATAAACATAGTGAGGATTCAAAGAAAGGGAAACTCTTATATACTATTGGTAGGAATGTAAACTAGTATAGCCATTATGAAACATAGTATGAAGTTTTCGCAAAAACTAAATTAGAGCTACTGCAGGATCTAGCAATTTCACTGCTGGGTATATCCAAAAGAAATGAAATCAGTACAGTGAAGAGATATCTGCACTTACATGTTTATTGCAGCACTAGTCAGAATAGCCAAGATATGGAATCAACCTAAGTGTCCCATCAACAGATGAAGAGGTAAAGAAAATGTGGTACATATATATGATGGAGTACTATTCAGCCATAAAAACAAAATAAATATTGTCATTCACAGCAACATGGATGAACTTGGAGGACATTATATTTTAAAAAAATAAACTAGGCACAGAAAGACAAATATCATATGTTCTCACTTATATTTGGAAGGTAAAAAAAGTTGGTCTCATAGAATTTGAGAGTAGAATAGTGGTTACTAGAGCCTGGGAAAGGTGTATAGCCAGAATTTGGTTAATGGATGTAAAATTACAGCTAGAAAAGAAAAATAAGTTCCTTGGTTCTACAGTACTGTAGGGTGATTATAATTAATAACAGTTCAAATAGCTGGAAAAGTAGATTTTAACTGTTCCTAATACAAAGAAATGATAAATGTTTGATGTGATGAATATGCTAATTATACTAATTTGATCACTATACATTATATACATGTATCACAATATCATACTGTTCCCCCTAAATATATATAATTATGTGTCAATGAAAAAATAATAAATATAATTAAATTAAAGCATTTTTTTTAAAGAAATCTGAAGCTGAAAAACCAAGGCTAAATGGTCTTAAATCTTAGTAGGTGTAAGCAAATATAATCCTTTTCTGTGAGAATTTACCCTTAATCCAAGTCCCACAAGATTTCCACAGATTGAGGTAACCCTAAATGAATTCACAGTGCAAAATTGCAAAACTCACAGGAAAATAAGTGACCAGAAATAAAGTCAACAGAAAAAACAAACAGCAGAATTATACCTCTATGAACATTAAGTATTAGAAATAACAAGTACAAAATATAAAATAACTATTAACTATTAGAAATAACAAATATAAAATAACTATGTTTAAAAAAGTATAAGGAAGAAACAGAAAACAAACCAAATATAATTTCTAGCAATGAAAAATACAACCATTTAACTTAAAACTTAACAATAAAACAGTATTTCTCAAACAATACTTTAAACAATTGAAGAAAATGGATTATGAATTGGACATTAGATCATTAAATTTTGGTAATTTTTATCAGTTATGATAATGGCATGATTATTTAACATATCAATATTTTTTAAATATGAGTACTAAAATATGTCATGTTACCTGGGATTTTTTTTTTTCCAAAATATGCCAGGAAAGAAAAAAACAGTAATAAATAAAACAAATGTAGAAAAATCTGGGAAATATTAAATCCAAGTGGTGTGTCTATATATAATTTTCATAATAAAAATAAAAAGAAAACTCAACTGATAGTGTAATCAGAATACTAGATAAAACCAAAGAGAAGTTTATAGAATTAGAAGACAGATCTTGAAGACAGTATCCAAATTGTGAATAAAACTTAAAGAAAAAAGAAAACTCACCTTCCTTAGGACTGACTGCTGCAGGGAGAACATTCCAATCAAGAGTCCAAGTAGGGCAAGGGTGGGGAGAAAACATCACTTCAATGCCATTTTCCTAGAAAAGAATATAGCCTCTTTCTAAATTAAGGAATTAATATAGTCTTACTATATTCTTAAAGGCTAAAAAATTACATTTTTATATTGGTAAGGAGGGGCATAAATAATAGTCTTCAGCTATTCCCCAAAATACATATTTTAATTAAATAAAAATACAATGTGTTGAGTATTTTGATATCACAGTTACTTTCCTATTTTTTATATTGAGATAATAAAAAGTAAAGCTATTTTAAAATGATTACTAGAAAATCCATAGAAGTGAAGTATACTGGATATCAAAGACTAAAGAAAAAAATGTTATCAAAAACAATCCACATGGAAATAATAAAAAAAACACTGCATATGTCCATCAAGGTCTCTCTTTACATACATGAAAACCGCCACAGCCTATAAGCTATATTTACATTACTAAAAGCTACCACTTTAACACATGCCACAAAACACCACTCATACTAGTCTTTTATAAGTGTCTTTAATGTCACTAGAGAAAAATTCCTCTGGTTTAACCAAATGTTCCCCATATTTTCAAGAATTAGGACCACTTTTCAATATATTAAAAATTTTCAGCCTTTTTCACCATCTTAGAAGTTGTACATTTGTTTATTTGATCTAGGTACAGTGGCATGGCATATGCATGGAATCACAGACCCCTTCCAATCACATTCTGGGTCCACATTCCACAGTGTATATATATCCATGGCTCAGTTATTTTTATCTTTAGGAATAACCTATTCAAATAAAAACTCTCTGAGGCTTCAGCAATAAATCTTTTGTATCAGTATATGATATTATTTTCCATTATGAAAACTAGCTGAATTTGTGTCCCAAAGGAAATAGTACACAGAATCTTTCATTAGGGCTAGAGATATGGCTATTGGCCCATAGGCCCAGAGCACTCATTTGCCTCCAGAAAGATAAACACATCTCTCTGACGTCATCTACCTCTCTTCTATCTTCTTCAATCTAGCCATACTGACTTTCTTGCTATTTCTTATTTCACTAAACTCATTCTTACCTTAGGATCTTTAAAAAAAACACAACTATATTGAGATATGATTTACATATTAATACCATACAATTTAGCCTTTTAAAGCATCTAATTCAGTGGTTTTTAGAATATTCACAATTGTTCAACTATCGCTACTATTTTAAGATATTTTCATCATTTCCAAAAGAAGTTCCATATCTACTCAAGAAGTCAACCAGAGATCCCTTGACAGTATAGTCATATAATGAAGACACATCAAAATCTAGATATGCCTCAATAACTTGTAAAATGAACTATATAATAATGTTTCATTACTTAATCTATAGGCTACAGAGCTTAGCTGAAGAGTTAAGGGATTGGTATCCATACCAAAGCCTTCCTGTGCATTTCTAAATCAGTAAACTCTGTTAACTAGAGAACTCAAATACTTCCTAAACCAAATAGGGAAATATAATGAATATTTTTCCAGTGCAACTTCGATGGATAACTTAAGTTACTTCATGAATTCTCTATTCAAATAAATCTTCACATCACCTATTAAAAGCAAAATACTTTTGCAGATTGTTTCAGATGTTAGGGAAAGGAAAGCCCATTGTTGAAAACTTTACAATTGGTACTACTGAAAACAAACTATGCCCCAATGAGAAAATAAAGCATATGCATTTTTTTTTTTTTTGAAACAGGGTCTTACTCTGTTGCCCAGGCTTGTTGTATAACGAAAACATTAAAAGCAAAGATTAAAATAAAAATAAAATTCAAAGAATTTAAAAATTACAAAGTTAAACAAAACTTTAGAAAGTCAATTGAGATATTCATCTTTATGTTTCTTTTTTTTGAGACAGAGTCTCGCTTTGTTATCTAGGCTGGAGTACAGTGGCGCAATCTCGGCTTACTGCAACCTCTGCCCTCCTGAGTTCACGCTATTCTGGTGCCTCGGCCTCCCCGGTAGCTGAGACTACAGGGTCGTGCCACCACACCCAGCTGATTGTTGTAATTTCAGTAGAGACGGGGTTTTGCCATGTTGCCCAGACTGGTCTGGAACTCCTGACCTCAAGTGGTCCACCTGCCTCAGCGTCCCAAAGTGCTGGGATTACAGCTGTAGGCTACCAGGCCAGCCTCATCTTTATATTTCCTTAACGTGAAATCATTACCCAAGCTAAAAAAGGCTGAGACCAAAACTTTACAACAGAAAACAATTATGTGAAAATAATACACTTGACCAGGTATGATGCTACTTTGGTCAATATCCTAAATATTTTAAAAATTTAAAAAAAGTTTTGAGACAAGTGCTTTTTACAATTATATATTGTGACATACTTGGCTCCAAAAATACATAATACTAAAAGTTTTCAATTCAGTAGATTTCACATAAATGAAAAAAAGTAGCAGAAATATTAACTGGTAAAGAAATATTAACTGGTAAATATTTTAAAAATTTAAAAAAAGTTTTGAGACAAGTGCTTTTTACAATTATATATTGTGACATACTTGGCTCCAAAAATACATAATACTAAAAGTTTTCAATTCAGTAGACTTCACATAAATGAAAAAAAGTAGCAGAAATATTAACTGGTAAAGAGTGAAGTAAGCAAACTACAAATAAAAGTTATAACAAAAATAATGTCAACAAATGATTATAAGTTGGAGTAGAATGCTCAGCAACATTATCACATAGAATTTTTCAAAGAAATTTTAACAAAATAATTAAGTACCATTAGCTTGGCCATGGTTGGTCTTGGTCCTCCTATAAATAAAGGATCGTTTTGTTCTTCTACACCTGGGACTTCACTTAAGTTTGGATGCTGTTCATTTGAGGTTGTCAACAACTCTGGTAAATGGAGAAATTGGATCCCACACTTAGAAGCTGCTGTTTTCACTCTTGGCACTTCCTGAATCCTCTGGTACCAAGAGGTTAGCAATGGAAATTCTACCAGCTTCTCAGAAAATTTTTTGCAGATAATTACCTAGGTAGGAAAATAATAAAACACATTATATCTTTTTTTTGTTTATAACAGCTATGTTGAGATAACTTCACAAACCACGAAATTCACATATTTAAGTGAATAGTTCAAATAATGAATTGTGATAAATATATGTAGTTGTGTAACTACCACCATCTAGTTCTAGAATACTTAAGTCACCCCCAAGATTTCCCTTGTGATTTGCAGTCAATCTCTGCTCTCACAGTTAGTTGCAGACAACCACTGATCGGCTTTGTGTTTGTAGTTTTTTCTTTTCTAGAATTTCATACAAATGGAATCATGAAATGTGTTTTTCTTTTGTCTCTTAGTATTATGCTTTTGAAGTTAATCTTTATAGCTGCATTGACCAATTGTTTGTTTCTTTTTATTATGAGTAGTAGTCATTATGTGGATATATTCTGTTTACTCATTCACTGGTTGATAGACATTTGCATGTTTCCAGTTGTTGGCTATTAAAAATAATATTACTATATATTATGATGTAGCAGTGTTTATGTAGAACTGTTTCTCATTTCTTTGGAAATCTAAGAGTTGAGTTGGTAGGTTGTATGGTAAGTGTATATTTAAGTTTTAAAGAAACTGTCAAAATCTTCTCTATGGTTGCCATACCATTTTACAATTCCCATAGCAATCCGTGGAGGTTCCAGTATCTCCACAACTTGTCAATACTTGGTATTATCAGTCTGATTTTAGTCATTCACGTGGGTATGTAGCAGTGTCTCATTGTGATTTTAATTTGCATTTCCCTATGATTAATGATGTTGAGCAACTTTTCATGTGATTATTTGCCATTTGTATATTTTTGTTAGTGAAGTGTCTTTTATGTTTTTATCATTCATTTTATAATATGAAAGTTGGAGAAACTCATCAACGAGAAATTGAAAAACAATTAAAATACGTCAAAGATCTGGGTAGAAGCCTTACCAAAAAAGATACAAAGATGGTAACTAAGTATATAAAAAAATGCCCATCATCACATAACATTAGAGAATTACAAGCCAAAACAAGGAAATGCAACTACACACTTATCATAATGGCAAAAATCCAAAACACTGACAACACCAAATGATGGTGAGTATGTGGAATAACAGGAACTCTCATTCATTGCTGGAGGGAATGTAAAATAGTACAGCTACTTTGAAAGACAGTTTGGTAGTTCCTTACAAATGTAAATATACTCTTACCATACAATCCAGTAATTGTGCTACAAATGAGCTGAAAATTTATGTACACACAAAAACCCGAACACAGATACTAATAGCATCTTTATTCATAATTGCCAAAACTTGGAAGTAACAAAGATGCCCTTCAGTAGATCAAAGGTTAAACTGTGGTACATCTACACAATGAAAAACAACAATCAATAGAAAAAGAAGAATATAATAATTCCAAAAAGAATTAATATAAATAACAATGGCATTTGCAAATAGCTATAAGTAGTACAACTGAAAATCATTTTGAAAAGCTTTACATTTTGTATTCAATTGTCTATCATCTTTCATTGGTAGTATGTTTTTAACCTCTCTAGGAACTCCTGTGTAATCAACTTCATTCCAATCAGGAAACCCTTTCATCTGTAATTCATGGCCATGAACACATTCCTCTCTTCTCGAACCTCAATATACTTGATAAGTTCTTAACACACTGCATATAGACAGTTAACTGGGCAACATTACATCAAAACCCTAAAATCCTTAACATATTCTTATGCAAATTAGGTTAAGTGGTTAATGGGGAAAGAATTAAAATAAGTATTAACTTCTTCAAAACAAATAATGTAACACTTAAATTATCACAATTTAATATCTATAGTATACAATCATTGATGCATTTTGACGGGTCTCAAGAGAAATTTTGCAGCTCACTGCAGAAGTGTAAAAATTGAGAGCCTGTATTATTAATAGTGATCTAAAGTTTCATTTTGTGTGTGTGTGTGAAGCTATCTTCTCTGTGTGAACTATTAGGCAGAATCTAAATGACATTCCTTAAAAATAATGTAAGACACACCCTTAAGAACCATATTTTTTAAAAATGACACAATGAGGTAAGGATAAAAGAGAAAATTGTAAAAAGATAAAAGAGAAAATTGTAAATATTTAAAACTAAAAAAAAAGAACTAGCACTATTTATAAGATTTTTTTTATAAAGCAGTCCTTAAAATAAAACTTATTTTTTCAAATTAGAAAAATTTTAAATTGTTCCTTCTGATACAAACTCATATATTTTTGTTTCCTCTTGGTCAGATGCTTTCTCCCTTGCACTACCACCAAACTCCATTTTCTTTAAAATTTAGAGTGCTCTTGCTTCTTTGAGAGGCAATAAATGTTGTTTCCACAGAAACCATTATAATGTCACAAACACATTATGACGTGAATACGAAAAGATAAATAAAAAGGTCAAGTAACAGGAAATCTCTACAAATATATTTAACAATAATACCAAAGCATGAGACAGAAAGGACAGAAAATAAAAAAATTCATACATATATATAAAATACTGTATTTTAAGCAGACTTTAAGATAAAATGAGCACAAGTAATTGATTATAAGAACAAGGACTGTATCTGACTCTTTGAATACTGAGGCACTTAAAACACTACCTTGCAAATACTCTGTTGAATGAATGAACAAATGATCAAGAATCCATTTATTATCTTCAGAGAATAACCCTCTCAGTATTTTTCAAACTGCTATTTATCACTCATTTAGGGGTCGTGAAATCAACATAGTAGGTTTTTAAAAAATGATATATAAAATATCAGAGTATACATCATGTAAGTTATTTTGCAATTATTTTTTTACATATTATTTAAAGATATACATTTATTTGTACACTTACTCAATTTGTAAAATGTATTACAATTGTTCCTCAGTATCCATGGAAGGTTGGTTCCAAAACCTCTATCAGATACCCAAATCCACAGATGCCCGTATTCAAGTCCTTGACATAAAATGGTGTAGTATTTGTATATAACCTATACACATCCTCCTCTAGGTTATTTCTAATACCTAATACAATATAAACACTGTGCGAATAATTGTTATTCTGTGTTGTTTAGGGGATCATGACAAGAAATAAAGTCGGTATGTGTTCAGTACAGATGCAATTTTTTTCCCAAATATTTTCAATCTGCGGTTGGTTGAATACATGAATACAGAACCCATAGATATGGAGGGCCATCTGTATTTACTGAGTTAAAGTATAAAAAAGTTTGAAAAATACTCTACATGGCACTCTGAGAGCCAAAAAGTTTATTAATTCCTTCCAGAATTCTTAATTGCTTGGAAATAGATTAGATGCTAAGGGCATTCCCTCAGACTGGATCTTTAGACATGATAATCACACCAGAAACGTTCTCTTTTCCTCATTTTTCCTGTACTCTTGTTTTTAGTGATTTATTCTTATTTGTTAGATGTACATGGCATCCTTCCTTTCTTTTGAAACTAAGTTGTGATTAAATAACAATAATTCACATTTAAAAGAAATTGAGGAGGTTTACCCTGTGCGACGGGTCACTCCATTTAATCAACATGCCAGGCCACTCTATTAATATTCAGATAGCTCAGAAGGTAATGAACCACATTCATTACACTTATGAAGATATATTTAAGAAAGCTGCTAATGAAATCTATATGAAATGAAAATTAAGTTTCTTCTTAAGAAATGATTACCAAATAGTTACCTGGCTTATCAGATCAAAACCATTATAAGTATCACAGAGTTCTTTAAGGACAAGAAAAAAAAGATAATTTTTTTAAGATAATGGTTTCAAAAAAAAATGTATTGCTACCTAAGCAAAAATAAAATTTTAGTAACTCTGTAGTTAACTGTCAAAAACGGGCAGAAAAATTTGTCTGAATAAAAAGAGAAGCAAGATGTTCCATCTATTCAAAATATCTCCTCCTTTGCAATCTCTTATTATATAAAATATTTTATTCTTATTTTATATCATTTCCTTAGTCATACCTACTTTTTTGAAAATATACTTCACAGATGTTCAGGTGAGCAGTGTAAGCACAGAAAAAATAGTAAATAACATATCTAAATGGAAATATAATCCCAGCTCTGTTTCTTACTTATAAATTAGAACTAGTGAGTTAAAGCTAAAAACTCTTGAGGACCTAACACCTAATGCATCGGAGAAGGCATAGAAAAACAAATTTACCACTAAATAAGTGGCATCCACCATTTTTGCAATATGCTAGCAAAAAGTGAGATGTCTATTTTGTTCCCAATTTTATGCCAATGGGGACACTGAAAGAGGTATTTAGTTTTGCTAAAAAATCAATTTCTAAAAGAGGAATTATTTTACCTAAGCTATTAAAGTGTGTGTGTGTGTGTGTGTGTGTGTGTGCGCGCGCACGTGTGTGTATGCGCGTGTGCGTGTGTATTTAATTAAAAGCATTAGAAGTTAAAATGTAGAAAATTAAATCATAAGTGTTAAAATTACAAAAAGATTTTATAAAATGATAAAATGCAACCTTTCTGTCTTATAGGAGTACAATCATGTTTTAAATAGTTCTGTCAAAGTGTACCTGCTTACTAGCAGTGATTGAAAAATAATATACAATCTTCTAGTGTCAGAACAGTAGGATTTTGCCCTAGTATAGCTATTTATTACTACTTCTCCCATGTGCTTATTATACTATCTACTAGAAGATTCCTGCAAATGAATTAAAGAGGGGAAAACATGAGTGTACATATTAATTTATTCCTTTTAAATATATTTCTAAGACTTTTCAGAGGAGAGTATATTGCCAGGCCCCTTCCATTATGAGGTGCTGGGCCATCAGAGTTAACTTTATAAAGTTATAAAGTATTTTCTGAAAAGGAAGAGCTTGAAGCAGGTTTATACCTAATACCTTAGCCCTTCCATGTTTGTCTCTGACAAGTTAAAAAAAAAAAACCTCATCCATTCTATTTGTTATTGTTTTGTATCTTTGGTTTTATTCTGTTTAGCAGAACTGGGTATTTTCCCTAGTTCTTCTAAATTTTGACCCCTGGTAATTCAAACCTTGACTATGCAAAATTGACTCTACTTTTTTATGTCCTTTACTTTTTATTCCTGTGACTAAATATTCTGTTCCTGGGTTCAGTTTTAGGCTTTTGGTAACTTGACTTTGATTACTGATTATGAACTTAATCCTGATTCTGATCATTTGCATGGCCACTCCATTCACCTCAATGTATGTTAACGCAAGCAAAAAGGCCTGGCAATATAACCACTATATGAATTAAAATGACTGCTTTATTATCCAAGGTGACTTAAAGGAGAAAAATATAACAAATACCAAGGCTTTAGCAAAGAAAGATGAATCCCTGAAAGAAAATATGTTAAATCCAGTAAAAATACAAAGGAACAAAGGAAAATATTTTGAGAATTTGCATATTCATATAATTTCAATAAATTTCTTTAATAAATGAACAGATATGCCACTTTCACTCAATTCTGATAAAAATGGAAACACAATTATTCAAAGAAGTCAAGAAGACAGAAGACCAAGTATTTCATAATATATCAAATGACTGCTCTAATGACTCAACTTGGTAATAGAGGAGAGGGATCAGGGAGAAGAATCAAGAAATCATTTGACAAGGAAAAAACTTAAAAATCAATGTTTTCTTCCCACTCAACTCCATGGACTTTATGAAGACATATGACATTTGGCATTAAAAATACCAATCAACATCTAAACAAGTCCTGGATCTCCCTCTTTGTACATTGTTTTGGTTGCCAATTTTCTGTTAATTTTGACGAAAAGAGAAATGTTCTTTAAGAAAAGACAATTGATCAATACTAGTGAAGCAGGGCCTTCGAATACATAGATTTTTGTTAGAAGTCTCTTCTGACTGTAGAGATACCTGAATTGCTGGTGACATAAAATGAGGATAAAATCTAATATCTGATTCCTTAGTAAAGAAAAGGGTGAAATTCTTCAAAGAAAAAAAACAAAACAAAAGCAAAAAGCAATGTAGCTCTTGAAAACCAATTGGAAGGCTGCAGAGAATTAAGCTTCCTATGTTCACTCTGGTATTATTTTCATCCTGTTCTTTTTATCTCAACAGAGGAAATGTGTGTGTGTGTCTGTGTGTGTGTGTGTGATGTGTGGTATTATTTTCATCCTGTTCTTATCTCAACAGAGGAAGTGTGTGTGTGTGTGTGTGTGTGTGTGTGTGTGTGTGTGTAAGACAGAGAGACAGAGAGAGAGAGATCTTCCTACTCAAAAAACTTTCTATTCTCCCCCAGCACATAACAGCAGAGCCAGCTATTTTAATCTCATAGAGAAAAGAGAAGTACACAGATCAGAATAAAATATTTTCAATTTGATAATATCTAACATGAGATTAATTTATGTGACTAGTAATTATAAAAGTTTTAGTTTTTTTTTTTTTTAATACTGGACCCCCTAATATTAGAAGTCCAATGTGCTATCCATTGCACCATAGAGCTGGCTTGGACCTTCTAATATTAGAAAATAATCACAAATAATTGCAAATTTGAAATTAATAACAGTTGTTAACATTTTAGCAACTTCACATTAAAAGTTATAATAATTACTAACTGATTGAGAGCTTACTATGTGCGGAGCACTGTTCTCCATACTTCACACAAACTTTAGTTTGCGCCTTACATTTTTCCTATTAGAAAGGTACTATTATTATCTCCATTTTACAGATAAGAAAATGGAGAAAGATATTAATAACTTGCCTAGCAGCATACTGACAATAAGAAGTAGAATTGAAATTCCCTAGGCAATTTCATAGATTGAAACTCATAGTAAAGTATACAGTTCAGATAAAACCTTACCAAGAAATGATGGATACAAGGCAATAGCACGATATCTGCCAGAGTGAAGTAAAGCCCTTCTGCAAACACATGCTCCAGAGGTGGAAGGTCGGAGGCTTTTGCTTTTCTGATGTGAGACGGCTCTCTGTTGGTAATAGCTGGTTCTTCCTGTACCGTGAGCTTTGAGAATGCCACTTTCAGTTCCAGACTCTTGGATGCAGAGTCCAGCTCTTCAGATGTTTCCTGTGTGTGGACCTTGCTCTTTGCCTTTCCCTTAGTAAGAGGAGGCCCAGCTCCATCAGCCTTCTGTTGCTTGAGCTTCTGCCTGCGGAGTTTATCATCATTATGCACTCTAACAGGCTCACTAAGCTTTTTCTCTAGCTGTAGTATTTCTACAGGTATAGTTGGGGGCTGGTCAAAAGACTCTCTCAGAAAATTCTCAATAGCCAAAGGGATGGTGAGTTCACATAGCCTGGTCCACTGACTAACCTACAAAACAAAAACAAAACAAGAAATGAAAGTTTTTTTTTAATTTCAGCATAACTTGAGAAAAATAACTGTCTTATTTGGAAATAAGCTTTGAGCTAAATCATCCCTAGACTAGACTTTTATGCTATATCAAGAGATACATCACAGTGCTTTGGAATTAAAAACATTAAGCAAAGGAGGTTTAGCATTCCTGTATTCCCCTTACGAAATAAATCATTACTTCCCAAAGCCTTTAAAATACACCTTCCCTGTCCTGCCCCCATCCCAGCCCCCACAAAAAGCAGGGCTTCCAAAGCATTGCTATTTGAGCTCCTATTTATATGTAAACATTCCATTTAGAATTCCTCAACATAACTAAAATAAAGAAAAAAAATTATTCTCTAAAAATGTCTCCAAATTTTATAAATTAAAACTTAAATTTTTATTTTTCAATAATGCACTGAAATATTGCACACATAAAGGGTATATTAGCCCATTTTTCATTGCTGTAAAGGAATAAGTGAGGCTGAGTAATTTATAAAGAAAAGAGGTTTATTTGGCTTATGGTTCTGCAGGCTATACAAGAAGCATCTGCTTCTGGTCAGGACCTCAAGAAGCTCTTAGTCATGTTGGAAGGCGAAGGGAGAGCAGGTGTGTCAACATGGGGAGAGAGGGTTTAAGAGAGAACAAGGGGGAGGTACCAAGCTCTTTTCAGCAGCTAGATCTCTCCTGAACTAATGGAACAAGAACTCACTCATCCCAGTGAGAGCACCAAGCCATTTAAGAGGCATCTGCCCCCAGGACCCAAACACCTCCTACCAGGCCCCACCTTTAACAACAGTGGGGATCACATTTCAACAGGAGATTTAGAGGGGATAAATATTCAAACTACATCAAAGGGTTACTTTAGTTCACTGGTTACTGTGGGTGTTTTTTTTTTTTTTTAATAAATGAACTTTTATTCCTAATAGGAAGTTAAAATATTAAATGGTCAAGTATCACTGTGTAGCTTCAAATAACAGAAAAGAGACATTATACTTACTTCGGCACAGGCTTTCAAGCAAGTCTTTTTAAAGCCCAGAAGTTCCAAAAGTTCCTTCTTTAAGGGATCTGCTTCATATGATTTCTGGATTATGTGTCTTAATACAACAGCAAGTCCTGCTCTACAAAAATTGTCTGATCGTTCTACTACTGCAGGCAAACAGCAATTCTGGACTATTGGTGGGAGCTCTTGCCTTGAAATAATCTGTATTTCAACATCTTGGATCAGATCATCTCTTAGTAGTAAACTATCTGTACTCACTTCTTTGGTGACAACTAAGCAAATTTTAAAGATTTTGCAGTCACAGTAAGATAACAGAAATAAAGTTACAGATGTATGAAGAGGAAAGATGCATCCTTTTGTTTGGTGAGAAAAGTCCAGATACAGGTATTCTTCTTCTGTAAGATTTTTCTTGATGGCTTTCATTTTCTTCTTTCATTGGATCACCTAAGATATAAATTGAAGTGATTATGGTCTTAGAATATAATCATTTACAAGCTAAAATAAAAGATAAATGTTTTAAAAGCCTGTTCTAGGAATCAGTAAAAGTTTGCAGTAAATAACGATGCTATGAGATTTGTTTCTGAAGACCAAATGGCTTCCAAAAAATTTTTTTTACTCTGTGTTATAACTAGCCTTAGAGGAAATTTTACACCCAGCTCCTTTAAAATGAACATACCTCAGTGCTTTGCAATAAAGCCTTCCCAATTAAGCAGTTTGGAATCTCACTATAGGTGAGAACAGGAGATCAATAGAAGGGGAAACAAATCAACTAAGAATACTGAGAGCTGTCTAGGTATAATATCCTTGAGAAGTTTTGACAGTGTTCATCCCTCCATACTGCTTCTTTTTTATGACCCTACGAAATAATAGATAGGGGATATTCATTCTTTCAGAAGTGGATTCTTCTCAAGTAAGTGACAGCTGTTTGTTGAATCATAATATAAAAATATTAAAATTTCTCCATAAAAGATACTGATAGCTATCTTACAATTAACATGTCCAAAATCTAGTTTCTTATTCTCTTCCACCCCTCAAAGCTGCTCCTTATGTGTCTTCCCCATCTCAGTTTACACCATTCTTTTCCTTCACACCCCGATAACCAAACCCTCCAATGTCTTCCCATCCTCCTAGAGAAACGCCAAAGTTTCTACACCGGCCTACAAAGATCTCCTTGATCTAATCCTCCTTTATGTCTCTGAGTTTGTCTCATTAACTCTCTTCATTGCTCACTGTTCCAGCCAAAGTAGATTGTTATTCCTCTAAAACAGCCATCCCCAACATTTTTGGGACCATGGACCAGTTTCATAAAACACAATTTTTCTATGGGGGTTGGTGGGGGATGGGGATGGTTTCCAGATGAAACTGTTCTGCCTCATATCATCAGGCATTAGATTCTCATAAGGAGCATGCAACCTAGATCCCTTGTGTGTGAATGCATGTGCAGTTAACAGGGTTGGAACGCCTATGAGAATCTAATGCCGCTGATCCAACAGCACAGTGCTCAGGCGGTAATGCTGGCTTGCCTGCCACTCACCTCCCGCTTTGAGGTGGGGTTCCTAACAGGCCACAGATGGGTGCTGGTCCTGGGCCCAGGGGTTGGGGACCCCTGCAAAAACACGAGGTACATTTCCACATGAGGGGCTTTGCACTTGGTGTTTCCAGTACCTAGAACACTTCTTCACTTCCTTCAGGTATTTATTTATTCAATGGCAACTTCTTACTGAGATCCTCCCTGACTACTCGATTTAAATTGCAAACCCCAATCCCTGCTCTCTGAAAAAAAAAGCTTTCTATTTCCATTTATGTTTTTTCTCCATAGTGCTTATTGCTATGGTGATATACTATACTTTTTTATTTGATTTCTCTTCCCCAACAAGAATGTTTCATGAGAAAAAAATTTTTTTCACTGCTTTATATATTTACTATATACATAAGCAAGCAGTATTTGACAAATGAATGCATAGATAAATATACACACTGGTTAAAGGTGCAAACACACACAGTCTTGAGGTCAGATTCTTCATGGCTATTTTCAAGTCATATTCCTTAAGGCTTTTATCAATTGTCATGACTTTTTATGTTTAATGCATGCATTTCCTGGGTCCAAAATACCCAATGTTCAAATCCATAAATTAAAATTCCAAAACTGACACTAGATGGCACTCTTTAAAAGCATTCACCATGGAAATACATACCAGAAAAGTGACATATTAGAAGGAAAATTACTTTAAAAGCTTTTTAAAAGTATATATGCAACTTTTGTCTTTTAAGTGCATTCAAAATGTTAGCGCACACTTAATTTTAGAAAACCTTCACCATACTAAATTTTCTTTTTATAAATTCATTTTTTAAAAAAATCCAAAGAGCTAAACACTTTAAGCTTCTTACACCTTTATGCTGTAAGTCCTTAAAAAGAATCGAACAAAGTGAGGTCTGAAACAACAGTAGGGCAAAAAGAACCTACCACACTTTCCAGGAATTAACAGTCTTTTTGAGGAGTTTGCTATGGACTCACTCTCCTGACAGTAAGATAGTAAAAAGAAGACCCCTAAGTGTTTCAAGACAGCAGATTTGAAAAACATATGACTGATTTCATCATTTTCCCAGCAGCATAAAAAATAGTAATTATGAGGCTCATCCTAACACTTTTTAAAAACTGGAAACAAAGCCATGCTATTTAATAGCTTTTAAGATACACAGAAATATTTTTAAAAAATAAAGTACATCTATATTTGCCACTTTGCAAAGCACATAAGAATACGAAAATAGGGTTTTAGACATATTCTATAAGCTCTTCTCACTATTAGCACTTAATAAAATGCTAAATGTCAGCAAATTAGAATAGCAATAACCTGCCCATGGTGATACTAAAAACTGATGAGATGCCTGAGAGAAACTGCAACAAAATACTGTTG
The DNA here is from genome assembly GCF_009761245.1 of Sapajus apella. NCBI lineage: Eukaryota > Metazoa > Chordata > Mammalia > Primates > Cebidae > Sapajus > Sapajus apella. The sequence continues at coordinate 6,717,261 of NW_022437027.1, forward strand.
ATTCTTAACATATTTTTTTAATATAGATATTGGTTTTTCCCCTGGGAGATTAAAAATGTCACTTAATAATCTTAGAGTAAAAAAAAAAAAATTACTTTCCTTGAGTAACGTCTCCCTATTATGTACTAATGCAATTTTTTAAAAGAAATATTAAGTATTTAGTAAACCGTACAAATGTGGTGTTTTTGGCTTACACTGTGTCTTTTTAGAGGTAGAACACAGTATTTGCTCCAAGTAGGCAAATATCGCAGGAAAAAAAAAATCCCTCCTCTTTTTTCTTTTCTAGCTTGAGAATGCCCTAGTTCATTAATTTTATGTCACGAGCTTTAAGAAGGTAGGTACTATAGAATAAACTTCTGTCTCTAGGGCTTCTGGAGGATAGCCCTTATAACTCTATATTGCATTCCTGCCACAGAAATAGAGTAATTTGCTCTTTCTCGGCTTTGATAGGTGCCACTCTACAGAGAGAGAGAGTGAGAAAGTCGCAGACAAAACCACCAACTTCAGGATATTAAATAGAGTGTGCATCTCTTTCCTGGACATGCCAATTTGCTTTAGAATCTTGTTGATGGAACAAATAGGTATAAAGAAAATATTAGGGCTTTGATTTCATGACTTGAAAATATTCTAATTTTTTTTTGTACTTTCATTCTAATGAATATATCTTTGCCTTGATGAAATACAGAGAATGAGAGAGAAATAAACAGTAAGCATATTAAAAATAAGCATACTTCTCCGAAGTCCAGAAAAAAAAAGCTTGAAAATTTTGCGATCAAATTTCAAGTCAAGATCTATGGCATTATGTATAACATTACATAATAAATTATATGTTATATAATGAAGACCAAAATGTGTATAACTGCTGCAAATTATTAACCTGTGTTTTCCTTTTTTTTCAAATAACTTCTCTTTATGGCTACGATTTGATAGGAGCTCAATAAATCTTAGGCAAATAACGTTTTAAATGTTACATACATCTTATTGTCTACCTACTATGTGCTGAGCACACAGAACATGTGCATTACTTTAAAGTATTTTATTTCCATTATAGAGATGAGAATTGTACATCAGTCCAAAGTATTAAACTTATAAAAAAATCTTAGAGAAATTTAAGAATAGGTATTGTTCTAATATAATAGTACTATTTATAAATAAAATTTCATAAATTGAAGCAATTTTACCAAAGTGAAAATCACTAGATATAGTGTTATTCTAAGCAAGTATGCTGGTCTCAGTTATCCTTGATATAAACTTGCATTCCAAAGGCTAGGTTATTTGACAAGTTTCTGCACTGGATTAAATTATTTGGCAATTCTTTCCCGATTCCTTTCATTGGCTACTCTGCAGATATCTCAGTGACCCACACCTCAGTGTTTTGCCCTCTTCTCAATCCACACTCCATCCTTTGAATACATACTGGGTTTCAAACTTTTGATCATGCCACACAATTAGTTACATATTTTATAATGTAACTCACAATACACTGAATAAAATGCAAACAAAAATGTCATGAAGCAATATTTACCCTACTCTATGAGATAAATCCGATATTTTTTTCTCTGTGCTTGTTAGTTTTTTTTAAATGCTGGTTGTTGCTCATTACATTGATTTCCTGACTCATTAATGGGGCACAACTTATGATATGACAGCACTGTTCTGGGTGATCTCCAGTGCTATAGCTTTAAATATTATCTGACTCTTACATGTATATCCCGGCCACATCTTCTCCCCTAACTCGAGACGCCTATATTCTACTTGACATGTCCCTATGGATGTTTTCTTAAACTGCTCCCCTTCCCTTAGTGTTCTACTTCCAGTTAAAATGGCAACACCAATCACCCAGATGCTCAAGCCGAAAACTTCAAAGTCCCACTCAACTTTTTATCTCTCTCTCACACTCTGCCATCTCTACCTTTGAAATATATGCTACATCCAACTCCTTAGCACCTCTACCACTATCACCTTAATCTAAGTCATCACCAGTGCTTACAAGGATTACTACAAAAGCCTATTAACTATTTTCCTCCATTTTCCATAAAACAGTCCATTCTCCAACAATAGGGTGATCCTGAAAAACATAAATCACATCATGTCTCCTGCTCAAAAACATCCAATGGCTCTTCAGCACACAGAGAATAAAATCCAAATTTCCTGTTATGGCCTATAGGCCTACTGTGACCCTAGCTATCCCTTTCTGACCTCATCTGTTATCCTTCTTCACTCCCTTCTAGCCATAGTTGTCCTTGCTGTTTTTAGAAGGTGCCAGAAATGCTCTCACTTGAGAATTTTTGTACTTGTTGTTCCTTCACCTAGAATGCTTTTCTCCAAGAGATTCGCATGGCTTGCTCCCTCATTTCATTGATTTATCTGCGTAAATATCAACACAGAACAGCCTCTCCTAACTGCCTGACTTGAAAAAGCACTCCCTAGCCTCTTACCTAGCTTTCCTTTTTCTTCATAGCTCTTATTACCTAACACTATAATACCTCCAGTGCTTAATGAACTCAAACTTTAGTTCAAGGAATGGGTATGTACATACATGAATGTCAGTAATCACTGGGAGTATTAAGAACTTTAGTCTTGGTACAACATGAATCTCATTCTTCATGACACCATTCTTTCTTTTTAAGGACCAAGTATAAACTAAAATGAAGAAACAAGATAATCTTTGTGAGGTGAACTGAGAAAAGTATAAACGGAATCTAACCAAACTCATAAAGAAAGCAGTGAAGTTTTTATGTACACTGATGTCCAGGGCAAAGGAATTAAGAATCTTAACTAGATTCCATACATGTGCCTAGCAAGATTATTTATAAAACAAGAATTATAAAGTAATAGATTAGACCCAAGACTGCTGAGCCAGACTACTGGGTGCAAATCCTGGTTCTGATTCTTAGAAGCTATAAAAAACTTTTCTACAGATGTGTTTCCTCACTTACATAACATAGAGACAATAATAACTATACCTACCATGTAGTGTGCTGTACAGATCAAAGTTTGTCACATATTCAGGTTAAATAAATACCAGCTATATTCCTTTATAATTTATAACCAAATTCCTTACCAATTGGCACTATTAAAATATGCAAACTTTGATGGGCAAAACTCAATTATGCTTTATATTTCCAAGCTTCTTTCCATAAAAAGGGGTTTATACTGATTGAAAAGTTTTTCCCAGCCAAATACTGAAAAAATATATTTGTTACTGAGGCTGAAAGTCAGGTAATCATGAAATTATAAAATATAAATGTGAAACCCTTAATCCATGCACATATAAACCTATTATATTATACAAAATAAGAAGTTCAACACAGTTTATAAGTATGAAAAAATTACAAACTTTTCTTAAAGATTAAAATTTAATATTGCTTAAATTCTCTCCTACATCATATGTTCAACATTTTGAATTTTTTATAACTTAGCTTGTGTTTTATGCTTTTCATAAAACACGATTTGGTTGAATATTGAACCCTATTACAATAATATAGATTTAACAACAACAAAAAAGACAAAACTTACCCCTACATGGATAGATAGCAGCCAATTACCTTAAATATTTAAGGTCAAAAAAGATAAGAAAAAAACAGATTTTTCAAGCTCATTAAATATGTAATATGGGATGCAGTTAATTCCTAGAGAACAAAAGCTATAATTAAAATTAGCTGTTTTCTTACCCAGTAAAGATGTAGGAAAAAAAGTTTTGAAGTGAAAAGTTTACTGTAATCTTAGCCTTAAATGAAGTGTGTAATCTCTCTGGAGAATCACCTGTTGCCATGGAGTCATAATGCCTGCAGCTAAACCTGACCTCATAATTAACAGGGATCCAGAGCGCAAATGGCTAACACCTTAGAAATATCAAGTATGAAATAAAATTATTGAATTTTCACAGCAAACAATACCTGCGCTTGTTTTAATCTAAATGGTTTAAGTATCTGTATTCCAAGTATTCCAGTATTCTGCATAACAGAATTCCATAGGCTACCTTAAATACCTTATAATAAAAACAACATATACCCGGGAACTGTGTATACTACAGATGTATTGGTTAGCTGGCTCCAGAACTTGTTAATTTTGAGGCCTGCTAAATTGCTGCTGTTAGAAAGGCTATTTGGATACTCAGTATTTATTCTTATTTAAAAATCACAGATGATACAAAAGCTACAAGAACAGGTTAAGAAAAAAAAAAAAAAAAAACAATTCAGGTTCATGACTCACGCCTGTAATCCCAGCACTTTTGGAGGCCGAGGTGCGCGGATCATTTGAGGTCAGGAGTTGTAAACCAGCCTGGTCAACATGGTGAAACCCTGCCCCCACCAGGAGGCTGAGGCAGGATAATCGCTTGAATTTGGGAGAAAGAGGTTGCAGTGAGCCAAGATTGCGCCACTGCACTCCAGCCTGGGTGACAGAGCGAGGCTCTGTCTAAAAAAACAAAACAAAATACAAAAATAAGCCGAGTGTGGTGGTAGGCGCCTATAATCCCAGCTACTCGGGAGGCTGAGACGGGAGGCAGAGGTTGCAGTGAGCAGACATCGTGCCATTGCACTCCAGCCCAGCGACAGAGCGAGACTCCATCTCAGAAAAACAAAAACAAAAACAAAAAAAAAACTTGATAGGCCCACTATTACAGAAGCTCAAGTTTGAGCTCTGTTTAAAGCAAACACGTAGAAGTGCAAAATACAAAAAATAAAAAAAGAACTGGTAAGATTATTCTCAAATCTCATTGACTTTTTCAATCTTATTTTTGAAGTGAGACCTCATAAGACGATACCTTCAGGTGTAATACAAACAATTTTTAGTAATGAGTATGCTTAAAACAATCCTCTCAGTGGTGTATGCTCCCCATTAGGCAGTTAAAAAAAAACCACCACCCACATAGCTTAATGTTTGATTTATTAAATATGACAGCGAATCACTTAGTTGTGTTATAACAGTTTATTTTCATGGATTTAAATGACCATGTTTACATGTTTAAAATTATCACATCACTAGTTCTTGCTAGCTTTTGCTAGCATCTCCTGTAAACGTTGCTTCTACAGATAAACTTAGAAAAAATAGAAATACACCGCTTTATCAATAATGTAGCACAAGATACATTACTAAAGCTGACACTTTTCTTGATACTCAATAACTTATGACAAGGAATGAACTCCTGGCATTAAGAATAAAGGGGAAAAAACAAGTCACCTAATCCCAAAACCAGGTAGAAAGCTGGGATGGAAAGTACGTGTATTAGCAAACGTTTCCGAAGCCAAAGCAACTTTCATGCAAGTTAAATTTTCTATGTAAGTCAAGAACCGAAGAGATACTGCTGTGATGACAAAACATAAGCAAATGGCCCAAAATGATGCAAGTCCTTTGGAGTAAATATTAAGTAGTATTCACATAGAACTGCTTTCTGCAATCAGAAAGGGCTGGAATGGAAAACTCAATGCCAGAGAAAAGAAGTTTAAAGTGTGACCCAAGAGGTCATGACATGAAATTACACTTAACAGCAAACATCAAACCACCCCACAAACGCCTCCAACTGGAAGCTGCCCCATTCCTCCATCGGCAGAAGAAGGCATGAGGGATTAGCTAGGGGGAAACTGGGAAGCGCGAACTACTGACGAGCCCAGAGCCCTGACCCGCACCTTCGGCAGGAATGGGCAAAAAGGAGTTGGAGGCGGCCCCATGGCTAGAGAAAAATCAGGACGATAATACCATGCCCTTGTCCTTCCCACTCTTCTCCCCGCATGCTCAGCCCTGCAACACCCGAAGAAAAGAGTACTCCTTAGAGGGTCGCAGGGGCTAATAAGCCGGCGGCCCGAGCGCCCTCTTTACCTGGTCGCAGAGGCGCGGCCAGGCAGGGAGGGTGCGTGAGCGTGTCGGAGACCTGGGCCGCCTGCGCCTTCCCGCCCAGCCGGAGCTGGAATTCCGAGGCTGCCTCTGGGAGCTGCTGCCTGCAAACCACTAACTTCCACAGAAGCCGAGAGAAAAACAACAGGCTGTTTATCTGGAAAATACTCCCGCCGACCGTCATTCATAATCCGGCGGACCGGAAAAGGCGAAGTAACGTCACTTCCTACTGTCTCACTGCCAAACGTTTCCCCCGGCCCTACTGTGGGAACCTTTGTTTTCCCGCTTTCGGAGCCCGCCAGTGTGGGAACCGTTTCCGAAGAGGCCACCGGGACCAGACGGATCGGCAGGGCGGGGCGGAACGGTGAGTTGTGCTGAGCGACTCTGCTCCCGGCAGCCTCCTGGAGGCTCGCGACCTCCCCTCCCAAACCCGCGCTAGGGGTTAGGTGGGAAAGTAGCTACGTGGGGTATTAGTTAACTCGCTCCTCGAGGGGAAACATCGTAATTTGCGGGCGGTTGCGTGCCCTAGACTAACTGCTCTCCTCTTTCAGTGAGGACCGGGCTTCCTTCGAGGGAGTTGCGGGCCGGGGCATGCGGACTGAGAATATTTCTAGGTCTAGGGACTAGGGACTTGGAACCCTGCCTCGGACTTTGTTAGAGGGTTTTTGTGACTTCTCTACGTAGCTCCCTCCTTGTCTCTCATCTTTTGGCTTCCCTGTCAAGGACCATCCCTCATTCTAGGCCTTCGGTGTGTCATGCTTTGATCAAAGGATTGACATTCCTTTTCTGTTTGCTGTCAGCTTTCAGCCACTTGATTGGTTTGGAATCGGAGCCTTTTCTCCTGCGATTCCAGGTGTCCCTAAGGCATCTGTTATCCAGAACCAAGTGGAGGAATGAAAGCGGCAGCATCTTTAAAAGAATGTTTATTGGAAGGGGTTGCAAGAGCTTGCGAAGTCATGAAGGAAAAAGTTTTTTAGAGTCATTATGAAATGGAAATGGTAATACTGCACTCTGTGTGAATAGATTCAGTTTCCTTCATCTGGGGCACATGCGTATGATCAACTTTGGACTTCTTTTGAGATTGGCAGGTAGGGTGAAAAACAGATCTAGGGGAAAGCACATACTTATATTTATGTATGAATGCCCAATTTAGGTTGAGAGGTCACAGAAGCCTCATAAGGTGACATTTACCCAAACCTAGTTCATTCAATAAATATTTTAGAGCCCTTATTAAGTTTGAAGCACTAGGGATATAACAGTGAACAAAACAAAAGTTCCTGCTCTCATGAAGTTTACAGTCCAGTGGGATTAATGAATTTAAACAAGCCAGGTGAAAGATTATGAGAGTATTACAGTTAGGAGGATTGTCCTACAAGCCCCCAGTCATGAAAGAGGTGATTGTCTTCCTTTGCTTTTGCTTTTTGATGTTTGCAGATTATTTTGTGGGGGTAGGGGCGAGTTACTTTTGTGATTTTTGCTAAAGGGACCTTGGAAATGGCTATAATTGTATAGATGGAGACATAAGACCGCTATATTTTGATCACTTAATTCCAGTAATTCTATAGCTATTATTTTTGCGGTACTTTGTAGACTGGTAAAGAGATAGGCAAAAAGATATGTATAGATTCTGCCCTTAAAATACTCAGAGTTTTATAGGGGACATAACACTTGTGCCAAAAAAAAAAAAAAAAATGCTTCAAGGTAGAAAGTTGCACTACCATGAAAAATCACTATGAGATATCCTTGAAGGGAGAGATTATTAACAGGATTTGGAGTGGAGAGGGGCACAACAGCTCTCAGTAAAGTCTTCATGAGAAGTAGTATTTGAACAGGTCTTGATAGGATGTAGAAATATAAAAATGAGTGAAAAGCTTCCCAGACAAAAAAATAAGAGTGGGAAGGCCAGCTAGCTATTAGGCAGATCTGAGGATGATAAATGATAATTTTTGTGCCAATTACTCAATCTTCTTAAATGCTAAGCGAAGAAATTTAGGCTTTATTTAGAAGGTGATAGAAAGCCCTAACTTCTTAGCATGAACTTTTTTTTTTTTTTAATGAAAAAGAAGAAAATTGGATTTCAGGAAAATTAGTGTGGCAACAATGTTGAAGTCAAGGAAAATAACATGGCTATTGCCATAGTTCAAATAAGTTAATAAAAACTGAATTCCAGTAGTGGCTGCTCAAGTGAAAAGTAGGACAAGTGTGAAAAATTTTGCTGTCAAAATCCACAGGAGAGGCCTGCTGATTATTTGACTATAAAGAATAGAGAAGGACTCAGTGAAGGAAAGATTTGGGTCTCAGACCTGACTAACAGAAAGTTGTATCATTCATTAAAAGTAAGAGCAGGACAAGGAACTTTTCGGGAAGATAATCAGAATCTCAATTTTAGTTATATCTGAATTTGAGATGCCATTAAGGAGCCAGATAGACACATACACTAAGCATTTGGAAACATGGGATTTAAATTGAAAAGATTTGGCTTGCATTTGTAATCCCAGCACTTTGGGAAGCCACAACAGAAGTTTTGCTTGAGCCCAGGAGTTTTAGACCAGATAAGAACAACATAGTGAGACCCTGTCTCTACCAAAACTTTAAAAAAAAGATTAGCTGGGTGTCGGTATGGTGGTGCATGTCTGTAGTCCTAGCTGCTTGGGAGGCTGAGGCAGGAGGGTCACTTGAACCCAGGAGTTCAAGGCTGCAGTGAGTCATGATCTCAGTGCACTCCAACCTGGGTGACAGAGCAAGACCACATCTCAAAAAAAAAAAAAAAAAAAAAAAGAGAGAGAGATTATAGTTGAGGTAAAACATATTAAATCATCTGTCCAGAGATGATAGTTGAAAACCTGATATGTGTAGGATTACCAAGAAGAAACTGCCAGCAGAACTAGGAAGATAGCCAAGGACAAAAACTTGGGCAATACCAAAAGCAACAAAGATCAGAAGATAAGCCAAAGAAAGAGTAGTGAGAGATAGAAGAGGACAAACAGAAAAGTTGAGTGTAACAGAACTCAAGGGAAGAGAAAGTTTTATGAAATTGGAAGTAGATAACAAGTATTTACTTGGCCGACATTTACTGTTATCTGCTGTTTTCCAGGAATTCTGCCAGACAGGGGTTACAGCAGTAGGTAAAACCAATCCACTGCCTGCCTACATGGAACTTAAATTCTATTGAGAAAGAAAGATTATTTACATAATTAACAGTGTGATTAATATTTCAAATAAGTACAGAATGTTTTTGGACTATAAAATGGTAAAACTTCTAATTTTGTTGAGGGAATGTGCAGGAAAAACTGAAACTTCAGAGGTGACTTAAGATGGAGGTGGGGGTGGCACTCTTTCTACTGAAGTGCTAAGGTAAGAAAGAGTATCTTGGAGGACTTGAAATAAGTCAGATAGCTATAAAACAGAGTGGGAATGGCCTAAGATACTACATAACATTTAATAAGTGTGAACTATGTGCCAGGTACTGTTGTAACTTCCTTATATGTGTTACCAGATCATATAGAGCAATGGTCCCCAACCTTTTTGGCACCAGGGACCAGTATCATGGAAGACAATTTGTCCATGGACCCTGGGAGTTGTGGGGAGGTGGGGTGATGGAGGTATGGTTTCAGGATGGTTCAGTGAATTACATTTATTATGCACTTTATTTCTATTATTATTATTACATTGTAATATATAATGAAATAATTAGAAAACTCACCATAATTTAGAATCAGTGGGAACCTTGAGCTTGCTTTCCTGCAACTAGACAGTTTGATTTGGGGGTTATGGGGGAAACTGTGATGGATCATCAGGCATTAGATTCTCATAAGGAGCACACAACCTAGATCACTGGCATGTACAGTTCACAAGAGGTTTCATACTCCTATGAGAATCTGATTCTACTACTGATCTGACAGACAGAGCTCAGGTGGCAGTGCAAGTGATGAGCAGCGGCTGTAAATACAAACGAAGCTTCACTTTCTTGCCTGCTGCTCACTTACTGCTGCATGGTCTGGAGGTTAGGGACCCCTGATGTAGAGAATTAGAGACCTTGTTAAGAATCTTATTCCTTAACCTTTGGATTATAAGAAGTGATAAAAGGATTTTAAGCAAGTGAGTGATATGAAAAGGTTTAGAGGATGACAAGAGTGATTGTGGGGAGACTGATTAAGTTATTGCAGTGGGTCAGAAAATAGATGATGATAGGTTGGTCAAAGGTGATGGCAGTAAAGATTGAAAAGGGTGGATAGATTTGAGATATGTTTAAGAGATTTAGTTATTGAATTGGGGGTGGGAATTAAGGAAGTGGGAAGAGATAAAGCTGCTTCCGAGTTACTGGCTTGGGCATTAGGGTAAATATCATTTGAAAAAGGGATTACTAGAGGAAGAACTGGTTAGGAGAAAAGGGAAGAGCGTATGAGTGGCTCTGTTGAAGACATGTTCAATAGGAGGCACCGATGAGATATCCATGTCAACCTGGCAGTTAGATCTTGGGAGAGAGGCATAGACTGCAGAGATATATTTGTAATCACTGGCAAAATATTATATCAGATTGTCTGGGGCAATAACTCCCAAACTTTAGAGTAGTAGATAGAATTGCCTGGAAGGTTTAATACAGATTTCTGGACCCTACTCCTGGAGTTTTGTCTTCAGTAGGCCTAGAAATGGAGACCAAGAGTTTGCATTTCTGAGTTCTGACATGATCCCTATGCTGCTGACCCGGAGAACACATTTTTGGAAAAAGATAGAACAAATCAAGGAGAGACCCAGAACCTAGCATTGAGGATCTCATTTTGAATTGGATAGGAAGAACCTACAAAGATAACTGACAAAGAAGTAGGAGGGAAAATTAGATGTATTAGGTTTACCTGACTAAGGCTGCGAATGACTCGTGAGAGCATTTTTATGGAATAGTGGGGACAAAGGCCAAATTGCAAGAATTGCTGTGTAAATAGAAAAAATGAAGAAAAAGAGTACAAAAGTAGATGATTTCTGAGAAAGTTTTGTTATAAAAGAGAAAAGATAGAAGATATTTGAATATATTTAAATGTCAATGAAAAGATGCCAGTAGAAAAGGCTGAAAAAAAAAGATATGGTAAATAATTCATAGATCAAGGTTTGAGAGATGACAAGAAGAGATAGGATCAAATCTAGGTGACATTGCATAGAGAGCCACCTTCTCCTTTTTTATTAGATGGGAAAGAAGAAAGGATGGGTGCAAGTAAATTTGTAGATGTACTGGAAGGAAATTTACTTAATTACTCTCTGACAGCTTCTCTTTTTTTTGTGAAGTAGGTGAGGCCATGTATTGAAACACAGAAGCGATTTTAAAAGAAAAGTATAACTGATCTTTGCAGAAAATACAGAAGTGAGTTGACCAGAGAATTGTGAGAGAATTGCCAAGTTGTATTGAATGCCAAGCTGAGATTGGTGATTCTGAAGATACAGAGTGTATATGTATTCCTTTCAGTTGGACTTAGGTTTGGGTGCAGGCAGAGAGAGAAAATAGCTAGCAGGGTGGATGTCTATAAAATAGGTAAAACTGTAAGGCTTTAAGGTGCCTAGAGTACTGAATGAGTTATTGAAAGGTTGAACAACAGAATGAGCTGGATAGGAAGTAAAATGGCATCCTGCAATAAATCAAGGATAATAAGAGATAGAGAGAAAGATCATTGTTTAGTAATGGGGATTTCTGTGTTATATGCATTTGACACAGCTAATTCCTAGTATCACCTAAGAATTCGCTCCTATCAATAATACTACTACCACTTCCCTAGGTCGTTGAAAGTTTAAAGTGGTAAATATTAATTTTCTGACATTCTTCTTTTTTTAAAGCAACACCTACGTTTTAAAATGAAACCTGCATTTAATATATTAAATTTCTTTCATGTATACATTTTTCTTTCATATACACACACACAGGACTTTGTGTTTTCTAGAACACTAATCCATAGTAAGAATGATATGGCTATTTTACAGTCTGTTTTGGCCATGGGTGTAGGAATATACAGGAAAGGAATATACAGGAACTATATGGAAGTAATGTGATTTGGTGTAACTCCAGGAAAATATTTTTGTATGTACAGAGCAACACAGTTACACCAAGTTGCCAACCTCTTGTGACTGCTGTAGAAACAACTTCTTTCACTATACGGATATTTGCCAGTAAGGAAGGAGAACTAACAGAAATTAGAGAAGGCAACAAAAAAGGGGGAGTAAAAGTAAGATAGAAAACTAAAATATTAAATATAAACCACGTAACAATGAGTGTTTTATTTTAGGCTCAGCCAGTGTTTTCTGTTTGGTGAAAAAACAAAAAGGCCAAGAGGGTGCCAATAAGGAGAAAGCAGAAGGGGCAAGAAATTGGAGGCTTCTGTAATAAAGAACAAGTAGAATGAGAATAGAGAAATGAATAAATAAATACAGAAGAAAGATTGACTTGGTACCTTGAAGGGATCCCTGGGTTAAGGCAGTGGAAGAGATAGAGTAATGGAAGATTGTAGTCAAAAAGGAGAATTGATTGTAATAAAAGAGAAGAATAGTTGTGGCAAGTTTCAGATTTCACTGGCTGAAGATAAAGCTCCTTGAGGTTCACGATCAATTATATACATACACTAGTATCACTACGTATGTGAATAGATTTTTTTAAAATAAATAAGTAGAACTGGGTGTGATGGCTCATGCCTGTAATCCCAGCACTTTGGGAGGCCGAGGTGGGTAGATCACAAGGTCAGAAATTCGAGACCAGCCTGACCAACATGGTGAAACCCCGTCTATACTAAAAATACGAAAATTAGCCAGGCGTGGTAGCACGCATCTGCAATCCCAGCTACTCAGGAGGCTGAGGCAGGAGAATTACTTGAACCCGGGAGGCAGAGGCTGCAGTGAGACAAGATCCTGCCACTGCACTGCAGCCTTGGTGACATAGTGAGACTTCATCTCAAAAATAAATAAATAAATAGAAATAAATTTAAAAGTTAATATTTTTTTCCCTGCATTCCACTGTGGGGACCACTGGGCCAGAAGGCCTTGTTAGTAATTTAGGTCAGGGGTACAAAGTCTGTTAAGTTTTATAATGGCAAAATTGCATAAACAGAACTGACTCCAAGGTTCCAGCTGGAATGTTGGTGTTGATGACTTCCATAGTCTTGTAATCTAGGTCCTGACTCTTATCATCTAATCTGTAAAGCAAAGCTTTTACCTGTGGTTGTAGAAATACATAGCAATAAATCCTTGGCTTTCATTTTTTCAGCATACAAATTTCAAGTAATGGTTTTTCTAATATATCACAAGGATTCTTTTAGGTGTCAACCCTTTAATCAGTACCCAGTAAAAGAAATTGTTTCATAACAATCTGGATAAGTAAACTGCTATTCCCATTACCTAGATGAAATGAGATCAGTAGAAAGATTAGTAAACTGTCACAGGAGTGGAGTTTAAAGGAAAAAAAAAATTAGGCTGTTACTCTTGTATATGCTGAAGGAATGGCACATTTACCCTTTTAATCATGGAAATTTTATTGAGGAGCTATTTTTTCCTCAAAATATACTTGGTGACCAGCCCCATGAGTAAATTTTAAAATAACTTATCTGTACCTGTTATTATGTAGAGGTGATGTATGTAATGATATAATTTTAAGAAGTGACAGAGGCTGCTTTTCAATTTTGTTAAATTCTTATAACAGTTTGAGATACGGTTACTTTTTCATTATAGTACGGGCCTTTGGACTCCTTTTCTTGGGTTATTCAGATGATATTTTAGTAAAGTACAGAATTCGACAATAATTTTGAAGTTATCAGGTAGATAACTAATACCTTCCTGGAAACTTTTTTAAAAAAAGCCTAGGGATGTGTATGTGTGCCTCTTGTCAGATGTGGAGAGGGATGAGGAGTGCAGTTGGAGGGGTGGGAACAAACAAAATCCATTTTCAGACGTGCTTTCATATGCCAGGATTCAACCTACAGCAAGTTTTAATGGTGTTATAAACCCCTGAAAGTGGGAGATAACTGTGGAATTGCTGACAGTTCCCTAACTGTAGCAGTGCAAGTGTGTTGCATTCTTATAATATTAACCTCAAGGATCGAAGAAGATTTCAAGCTATAATATATTGATCAAAGGATTGAACACAAAGAATACATTCTTATTCTGATAATTTTTTGCCTGGAGAGGTCTTTGAAAAAGTGACAGCCAGAAGCAGAACCACATGATAGCATTGGTATTAACTAAAAACAAAACTTTTTAATGTGGAATTTCATAAGCCTTTGATGTATATCTTTATCCATCTTGGCTATTTTTAAGGTCCTTAGGACGCAAAGCATCATAGGCACGCTGTGTGTGTGTGTGTGTGTGTGTGTGTGTGTGTGTGTGTGTGTCCCCACATGCGTGTTTTAAGTAGATAGGATATCACCCCTCAGAGACCTTACTTTTAAAAATAGGTTAATGCATGAGCTACCACAATCTAAATAAGGTTATCATTAATATGTTTTTGAGACATTAAGAGTTGAAGTAAAAGCGACAACAGTGACCGTGATAGCTAATCACTTAACACACCTTTTCACAACTGCCCTCTTGTGAAACCCCGTACACACACGCACAAACACGTCAACACTATCTTTATTTATGTTATGGAAATAAAGTTTGAGAGAAGAAATTTCAATACAGAGTAAACTTGACCTAAACACATCAAGTTCTATGTACTGAAACTGTAAAGTGTATCTTTTAAAACAGGTAGGAAGGAGTTCTGTGGCAGGGAGAAGCTTACATGCATTTAAAACTTTACCATTGAGATAGATACACAGAAAACTGATAATGCTAGTTGTTTCAGGGGGAAGAAACTAGATAATGACTGTCAAGAGTAAGAAGGAAGTTTACTTTTATCTGTAATAACTTTTTGGTAATTTTAAATTTTATATCGTGCACATTATTATCTATTATAAATAAAAATCAAAAGTATAACTTTGACATAGGTAATTGTGCATTGTCTTCTAAATTACTTCCTCTTTTTTTCCTTCAGGTGTTTGCAATGGCTGCTACTGTGAACTTGGAACTTGATCCCATTTTTTTGAAAGCACTAGGTTTCTTACATTCAAAGAGTAAAGATTCTGCTGAAAAGCTAAAAGCGCTGCTTGATGAATCTTTGGCTCGAGGCATTGATTCCAGTTACCGTCCATCCCAAAAGGTACCTACATGAATTAAAAGCTTGGAGAGAGTTTTGTAAGGCATGTAGTAGTACATTGATAACATATAGACCATCTCAAAACAGTCTCAGCTGAAATAATCTTTCCATGTGGCACAAAGTAATTATATTCTTTATTTTTTTTCTTTCCTTAAAGTTTTTACACCACACAGAAAAATTGGCTTCAATTTCCGATTCTTTATGATCAGAATTTTTTTTTAAGTTGCTGAATGTAACCACAACTTACTTCTAATTATTCTCTAATGTTTTAAGGATTAAAAAAAATAAAAGGACAGATTTTCCAACAAAATAAATTGAATATGGGTAGGAAAATTTAAGAGAAAAGGAGGTATGGATGAACTTGGAGAACTGTGTAGCCCTTATCTTGATAATAACATAGTAGCCAATGGTGGCTTTATGTGAAGAGAATATACGTTTTGAAACCACACATACCTGTTTTAAATCCCACTTATGTGTGATAATAATAGACAACATATCTTGATGTCCCAGGCACTTTTCTGAGTAGTTTAGGCGAAAAATTAATTTTAATTATAATGATCCTTTAAGATAGATACTTTTTTTTTCATTTTACATAAGGAAACTGAGGTATGTAGTAACTTCATTTCACCTAGTCTCTGTTTATTGGTAAAATGGGGATAATAAGGACTACTTTGCAGAGTTGTAAAAATGGAAGGAGATACAGTAAATAAGTCAGCCTGGTACATAATAGGCTGTCAGTGAATGACAACTCTTATTATATTTCCTAATACCTACTAAGATATTCTTTTGAATTCTTCTAAGCTCTGGCCCTGAAACTCCAAATCACTCAGGTCTGTGGACCCAGGCTCAGAGCCCAAATAAATGCTGGTATTTTGTCCCCAAAAGGTAGAACATGACTAGCTCAAGCCTAACCAGAATCTGAAGTTCAAGAGAGGATCAAGTCCCAAGCTCAGAGCCCAAGTAATTGCTGGTGTTTTGTCCCCAGCCACCTTTCAACACTAGGTCTAGTACTCTGAAGCCTTTTTATTGTACTTTGAATAGCAGAAACATTGTGACTTCATTTCTTCCATCCATTCTTATTCCAGTAGGTTCATGAGTTCAGACTGAGCAAATCAATACAGGCTGGTCTCAAAACTCCTGGACTCAAGAAATCTGTCTACTTTGGCTTCCCAAAGTGCTGGGATTACAGGCATGAGCCACCACGGCTGGCCCACAATATACTTTTAAGTTTCATTTGCATTATTAACGTTTTCTTCAACACTTTACTAAGTCTACACCAGTGGTCAACAGACTCTATAAAGAGCCAAATTTGTGGTTCAGATGGTCTCTGTTGCAACTATTTAATTCTGCGATGGTAATGTGAAAGCAGCCATACATTATACATAAATGAATGGTGTGGCTGTGTTCTAATATAAGTGTTTATAAAAAACTATTTATAGGCCTCAGTTTGCTAACCCATTGTCTAAGCAGTCAGCACAATAATATATCAAGCCCTGCCACCGCTAGTTCAGATTTTTCCTTTCCCTTCTTTTCCTTCTCAGAGGTAATTACTATTCTGAAATTGATGTGTATTATTTCCATTTATACTTGTGTACTTTTACATATTATCACAGTAAAATGAAATGCATCAGCTGCTTTACTTTTATTTAGAATAGCATGGAGTACCTCCCTTTTTAGGGAGAGGGTTTTCCGAGGAATTGCCATATACATAAACAAGTTTATGCATACTATTAATAACAATAAATAACAAGTTATCTATATCAGCAAAGCTATAATACATGAAGAAGGAATTGAAGTTTTAAACAGAATGAAAAAACTAGCCACACACTGAGAGAAAATATTTGCTAATCATATATCTGATAAAGGCCTTGTACCCAAAACCTATGAAGAACTCTAAAACCAATAATGAAACAAACATTCATTTTTTTAATATGGGCAAAATATTTTATCAAATAGTTTACCAAAGAAGATATATGTATGCCAAATGAACACTTGAAAAAATAGTTAACATCATTAGCCATTGGGGAAATGTAAATTAAATCTACAATGAGATACCACTACATACTTATTAGAACATCTACAATTTTAAAAGACTAGCCATACCAAGTATTGGTGAGGCTAGGAAGGAATTGGAACTCTCAGATATGCTTGGTAGAATTGTAAAATGGTACTACCACAGTTTGGCAATTTTTAAGAAATTAAACATATTATTACTAAGGAAACAAAAATGTTTTAGTGGGGTTCTAAAATGGAAGTTTATCTCATAAAGAACGTACAAAATTAGTTGTGATGAAAAATACTTACCATATAACCCACTCCTAGATATTTATTCTAGAGAAGTAAAAACATAGGTATGTCCAAATACTTGTACATGAATATTCGTAACAGCTTTACTTCTAATAGTCCCAAACTGTAGACAACCCAAATATCCACCAATAGGTAAATTGATAAATAAATTGTGGTATATTCATTCAGTGGAATATTATTCAGCAATAAAAAGGAATGAACTATTGATACACTTAACAACATGGATGAATTTCAAAAGAAATATTCTAAGTAAAAGAAGCCAGACCAAAAAAGAGTACATACTATATGATTCCATTTATATAAATTTCTAGGAAATGCAAACTAATCTATTGTTTCAGAAAACAAGTAAGTGATTGCTTGAGGATGGGAGACATATTTTCTCTAGGGTGTATATCTGTAAGAGGGTAATAACAAAGGGCCACAAGGAAATTTGGAGGGGTGATACATATGTTCATTATGTTGATTGCAGTGATAGTATCACAGAGGTATATATATGTCAAAACTTTGAAATTTTGCACTTTAAATAAGTGCGGTTTGGGCTGGGCGTGATGGCTCATGTCTGTAATCCCAGTACTTTGGAAGGCTGAGCGGGTGGTTCATCTGTGGTCAGGAGTTCGAGACCAGCCTGGTCAACATAGTGAAGCCCTGTCTCTACTGAAAATACAAAAATTAGCGGGGTGTGGTGGCACGCCTGTAGTCCCAAATACTTGGGAGGCTGAGGCAGAAGAATTGCTTGAACCCAAGAGGCAGAGGTTGCAGTGAGTCAGAACTGTGCCATTGTACTCCACTCCACTCTGTTGCCACTCCAGCGCAACAGAGACTCCATCTCAAAAAGAAAAGTTACAGTTTATATATCAATTATTTCTCAATAAAGCTATTTAGCTATTTAAGAAAGGAATATTACATTGGTTATAATGAAATGTCTTAATTTTTAACTGAAAATTGTTTTGATTAATCCATTTTTTATAATTAGTCTTAATATTTAATTACTGGTATCTTTTTTCAACTTTTAGGATGTGGAGCCACCCAAAATTTCAAGCACAAAAAACATTTCCGTTAAGCAAGAGCCCAAAATATCATCCAGTCTTCCTTCTGGCAATAATAATGGCAAGGCCCTCACAACCGAAAAGGTAAAGAAGGAAGCTGAAAAGAGACCTGTTGATAAAGTAAGATTTTGTTTTAATCTTGTTAAAAGAAAAAAAGTTAATTAGTTGTTCCATAGGCAGAAAGAAACAATGTTTTATGCCTGTTTCTTTTATGTAATAATAGGTATAGATATATAATAGTCATCACTCAGTGAATATATATTGATAGCTATAGATTTTGACTTTTCAAAAAATGAGTAAAATTTACAAATTTTAAAGTTAAATGGTTAAAAGTTGTTATCAGTAAATATTTGAGCCCTAGGAAGTATAGTAATTTTGAGTGTAAACTTTACTCTATGACTCAGAGATCCTAGATGGAACAGTTGTTGAGAAGAAAAGATGGTTACACTTTGGGAGGCCGAGGCAGGTAGACTGCTTGAGCTCAGGAGTTCAAGATCAGCCTGGGCAACATGGTGAAACCTCACCTCTACAAAAAATACACAACTCAGCTGGGCATGGTGGCATGTACCTGTAGTTCCAGTTATTTGGGGGCCAGGGGGTTGAGAGAATTGCTTAAGCCCAGGAGACAGAGATTGTAGTGAATGGAGTTCGTGCCACTGCACTCCAGCTTGGGTGAGGGAGTGAGGTGCTGTCTCAAAAAAAAAAAAAAAAAAACCAAAGCAAGAAAGAAAAGATAGGAAAACGCATACATGTAAATGACTAAACATAAACTTTATAGAATGGCATGCACCTAAACGGGGCCAAAGATAATTCTTGGATTGTCTATTTTTAGATGATTTCTACAAATAGTAATTAAGATTTTAGTAATTAGGAAAAAAATACATTTAAAACATATCTTCAGTAATCCTTGCCCTCAGGATGGACTATATTATCCCGTATGTTTTCATACTTTTGCTAAATAGTGGCTATTCATAAACTGTTATGTTATTTCTCTGCTTTTAGATTTACATAAATGAGGCTGGGCACTGTGGCTCATGCCTGTAATCCCAGCACTTTGGGAGGCTGAGGCAGGTGGATCACTTGAGATCAGAAGTTTTAGACCAGCCTGGCCAACATGGCAAAACCCCATCGCTACTAAAAATAAAAAAAAATAGCCAGATTTGGTGGCAGACACCTGTAGTTCCAGCTACTCAGGAGGCTGAGACATGAGAATCGCTTGAACCCAGGAGGTGGAGGTTGCAGTTAGCTGAGATTGCACCACTGTACTCCAGCCTGGGCGACAGAGCAAGACTCTGTCTCAAAAAAAATATGTAAATGATATCATACAGTGTGTGTGTATATATCCTTTGGTAACATTTTCTTCACTCAACTATGTGCTTTTGAAATTTATGTATATTGATGCATGTAGATCTAGATTTCTTTTAGCTACTGTATAATACTTATTCTGTAAATTAACTAGTTTATCATTCCCCTACTGATGTGCAATTAGATATTTCTCCTTTTGTTCTATTAAAATGCAGTTTAAGTGAACTACATTGTATATATGTCATGTTAATAGTTTCTATAGGAGGTATACTTATAAGTGGTTGTAATAGGATATGACATCTTCAACATTACTGGACATTGCCAAATTGCTATCAAAAGTAGATGTACTAAATTTACACTCTCATCAACAACATATAAGAATTCCAAATTCCATATCTTACCAGGCTTCTTCTTTTTTGCCAATCTAATGGACATATTAATAATATTTATACCTTAAAGAAGGGAATCTGAATTTGCTCTGAAGCAAACATGGTAATGTGTTAAGTTTATATGGTAGAAGTAAATCCATACTAGTAAGTCTGTACTGGTAAGGCTGTACTAGTATAAGTAAATCTATCAAACTTCCAGAATTCTTTAACAGAAGTACAAAGTAAAATACAAATGTTTGTTAAACTGTTGTGATTTATTTATTTCTATCTTGCTGGTTTCATTTAATGTACTGATAAATTCGTTACAATTCTTCTACAGATCTTTAATGTGCACATTTGTCCCTAAATATGTGAATATATCTGTAAAATCAACTTGATCATTGCCTACTGTCCTTCTTATTCATCTTTCAGTGACTTAAGGTTTATTTTACCACATTACTTTATTATTTTCTGATGCCTGCTTTTTATAGATAAAATCAGACGTCACTGAAGGAGTTGATATTCCAAAGAAACCTAGATTGGAGAAACCAGAGACACAGTCCTCTCCCATTACTGTCCAAACTAGCAAGGACTTAGCTATGGCTGACCTTTCCAGTTTTGAGGAGACCAGTGCTGATGATTTTGCCATGGAAATGGGATTGGCCTGCGTTGTTTGTAGGTAAGTTGTGCCTTGCCACAGATTCTTCTGTTATTTTGTAAAGAACAGACAACCCCTTTCCACTCCCCAACCCCCAAATCAGAACAATTGTTGCACATTTTCCATTTTGTTTTTATTATTTGGAACTGGGGTGGAGATAAGTAGATGCCTTATGAACTGCCCGTATAACACCTTAACATATCGAAAATTGTCAACAGTTTTGTCTTCCCAACTGTAACTTTTAAATCTGTTATGTTGTAGTAACATTTTCTGCATTTTTGTGTTCTAGAGGGAAAGCAATTATTATATTATGATATATATATCTATGATCATCTAAGGCTATGGTGATTGCTTTTTGTATTGTTGAAATTTATACTTTTTTATACACATGTGGTTTCATTCAATTAATCTGATCACACATTTATTGAGCACCCTGTGTGTAAGCAGTAATGTGCTAAGCACTGTGGATTATTAGGTCCAGTTCTCACCTTCAGGTAACTCATATTAATGAAGAACAACAATAACATATAGCTAACTAACGTAAGGGAATTTAATAGAGATACATGCAAAATGTTATGAGACTGTTGCAGGACTAGTCAGAGTCGACTACCTTCTGAGAGGAAGGCAAAAATTACAATGAGAAATGACAAGGAGAAAATAGCCAAATTTAATTAAGGCATTCTATATATTATTGCTGACCAAAAGCTTTAAAAGTTTATGCTTTTGTGCATGATATGTGTTGGGTTTGTTATTTTGCTCTTTGGATTTCTGGGATTTTTTTTTTCCTTTTTAATATACCAAACATTACCAGAACAACCCTGAAATAACTTTTTTTTCTTTTTGAGACAGAGTCTCACTCTGTCACCAAGGCTGGAATGCAGTGGCATGATCTTGGCTCACTGCAACGTCCACCTCCTGGGTTCAAGTGATTCTCCTGCCTCAGCCTCCCAAGTCATGAGGATTACAGTCATGCACTACCATGCCCAGCTAATTTTTGTATTTTTAGTAGAGACAAGGTTTCACCATGTCAGCCAGGCTGGTCTTGAACACCTGACCTCTAATGATCTGCCGTCTCTGGCCTCTGGGATTGCAGGCATGAGCCACCATGAGCCACCATGCCCAGCCCCTGAAATAACTTTAAATTATTGCATTAAAAAAAGTAGTGTAATGTCTAATGGTATCTTTTCTTAGGCAAATGATGGTGGCATCTGGTAATCAATTAGTAGAATGTCAGGAGTGCCATAATCTCTACCACCGAGACTGCCATAAACCCCAGGTGACAGACAAGGAAGCAAATGACCCTCGCCTGGTGTGGTATTGTGCCCGATGCACCAGACAAATGAAAAGAATGGTAGGAATCATATTTTTCTTTATTTTAAACAGTCTGTCAATGTTTTTGTTGGTTTGGTCTTTCAAAACAAAGATTTGAATATTTAAGTTACTGAAAAAAATAAACTATTAGCTGATTATTTAAATGTTTGTATGTATAGTGTTTATATTCGATTAATATTTCTGTGCCTAAAGACCAGACAATGTTATGCGCATTTTTCTCTGTTTAGTTTTGTCTAATTCTAATACAGACAAACAAGATTGGCGACACACAAATTATGAATATTGCTTACTAGCCTGTCAACGTATTCATAAACATTTAAAAATAGCATGCAGCACTGAGAAGTGGTGAGATACAAAGCCCCACTATTTGTTGAGGTCTGGTAAGGAAATACAGAAAATTCCTGAGTGAGCTTAAACCACCGAATGTCTAAGATGTGCACAGAGGCAATATTTATATGTATGTATTTGTCTTTCCAGCTGTGTTTCTCTATTGCTTAGTCTTTCCTTTTCATTGTCCTCAAGTGACCATTTATCTCATTCTTTCAATTTACTTTCTCTTTTTATTGTTTACTAACATACCCCTCTTTAATAGCATAGTGAAATGTCTTTTCATTTGTTATACTGGATAGTTTTCTAACTTTTATTCACTTATATAGTAGATAAATGTTACAAGAAATTGCTATAATGTCCTATTCACCACTTCTCCCTCCCACTTCCATCTCTAGTCCCTGTCTTAAAATAGTGATTCTCAATTGAGGAGTTCTCATGTCTGTCAATTAAATGAATTTCTACATAAATTTGTCTAACCAATATATCTTTTAAAGGTCAGAGTACTTAGTTAAAAGTAAAAATTCAAGATACCCATTTTACTTTTTAATCAGTTAAATCAGAAATAGGAAGTGTTTTTATTTATTCCTATGAAATAAATAGTAGTAAATGAAAAGTGTGTATATCAATAGTGTGTATATTTCTTGCTTGCAACAGGAAATTTCTGTGACAAGTTACAATCTCTTCCACTCAGTTTGATTTTTATTTAATTTATTATTTAAATTAGCCCTCCAGGATCTCAACTGAAATTACTACAGATGAGCAATACATTCCAGAGCATTGATAAGAAGCTACTAAGAATTGGAAATTGTCAAAAGAAACAAATTATGACAATAATGTCTTTCTTTAGTATGTCCTCAATGTTTCATTATTATTATTATTATATTACTTTAACTCCCTTACTAGCTAAAGTAAGCACTATTCTTTCCCATGTTTTTTCTCCTCCATTTTTTCTGATTTATTTTATGTAAATCTATGTTTATGGTTCTAACCCTTGTTCCTGGGTGAGCTTCTATAGCTGACTAGTCTATAGATACTTTAAATTTAATATATTTAAAAGTAAAAGTTGTCCTTTGTCCAGTTTTTTTTCTGCAATTGCCTGAATTAGAAAACATCTTTGATGCCTCTCTTAATTCCATATCCCTTTGTTTACCAGATGTTTTAATTCTACCTCTTATATCTCTCTGAAATCTATTCATTTCTCTTTTATTACTGTTTCACAAATCCATTGCTTGTCTATTGCAATAGCCACTTAAGAGATCTCCTTGCTTCCCATCAATCCACTTTGCCTACTATATCATTAGAATTATTCTAAAATATTTATCTGTTTATATATGCCCAGTGGCTCTCAATTACTTATATAATGAGGTTATACTCATTAGGGTGTATATATGGACCTTCTCTTTTTGACCTGACTCTACCTTACAGCTTCTTGTCTCACTGCTTCACCGTACACATTCATATACCCTGGCCACTCTGGCGTAGACTAAGTGTGCCATTCCCTGAATATGTGGAGAACTTTCATTTTCCTATATATTTTGTTTCTCAGCTTCTTCTCTTCATCTGAGATACTGTTTATTCTTTATCTGCTTTGTAAATTATCTAATTTATCTATAAGATCATGTAGTTCATTGGCATAGCACATAAGCAGAGCTTAAGACTGGATGCATTCTACATTCTGTTCTTATTTTAAGTTAAGTAAAATGAAGTAAATGGAATTTTTTTTTTGAGACAGGGTCTCACTTTGTTGTCTAGGTTGGAGTGCAGTAGAGTGACTGTGGCTCACTGCAGCCTCAACCTCCCCGGCTCAAGCAATCCTCCTACCTCAGCCTCCCAAGTAGCTGGGACTACAGGCGTGTGCCACCAGGCCTAGCTAATTTTTTAAATTTTTTGTAGAGATAGAGTCTCACTGTGTTGCCAGGGCTGGTCTTGAGCTCCTGACCTCAAGTGATCCTCCTGCCTCAGCCTCCTGAAGTGCTGAGATTACAAGCATGAGCCACTATGCCAGGCTAAATGTAGATTAGTACCAGAAATCAACAGTAAATCTGGTCTGTGTGTCCAAAAGTCAAAGTAGCAAATGGGGAGTCATGGCTAATATTAGAACATGACTAGAATACACCCAGAGTAGATGTGGGGAGATACCAAAAGACATAATCTGAAGTGAGCCTAAAGATCAGAATCCAGAAAATATAAGGTTTAATGAGAGAATTTTGGAACAGTGGGATTCTAAATCCATCATTCTAATTATAATTGCTTTGAGTGAGATTCTCACATGTACATTGGTTATTGTTCCAAGGTATCTCAAAGATATTATAAATAGCACCTGATATCCCCATTCTCCTTGCACAGATTCCTTAAACTGGGGCAAGTTCTGCAATATGCATTATTGTAGGAAGACCTAGTTAAGAATGTTGTGTTTATGTATGGCAGGGTCCAAGGTTATTCTTCAGTTCTGTAATTTTCTCTCTACCCAGTAGTGGGTTTTTCCCCAGCTTCAGGTGAAAGACTCAAAACACTTATTGCCATGGTTCTCAATCTAAGGTAGTAACACACTCCTATTTTGCAGCATTTAGAAATATGTGGGTTTTTTTTTTTATTGCTGCCATTCTGGCAGCTAGTGCCTTAGTGGAGAATTTTATTACATTGTGCAATGTGTGAAGCAGTCACCCAATGAAAATTTTAGTGCCTTTGTTGAAGAAAACTGAATCTGTAATTATATTGTAGTATTATCAGTAAAGGACAAAGGTTTATGGGTATTTCTTGCTCAGCTTCTAAGATGGCTGGATAAAACAGGGGAGGCAGAAGAAGATCCAAACATTATCTCTCAACTAGAAGTACTTCCTGGGGCTTCACCATAATTAGTCTTTGTCTGTTAAAGCATACAAGTTAGGTGGGTCCTCAAAATCTAACCTCTGGAGTAATAGATGTGAGTGGAAGTCAGTGTTAAGATTGAAAATCATGGTTTTGAAGTCATATGTTCCTGTTTTACTGTGTGGGATGCATTCTCATAACATGGCTTTGCAATAAAGGGTAAGATAACCCTCCTTTCCTGCTAATAGGAGATATTTTACCACAGATAATCTTCCAACATTCTTAATATTCTTAATCTGATCGTTACTTTATAAATCGTGTTAAAGATAGGTGTAGTTTGATATGGAAGATATGTAGTATAAAAAGTGATATGAATTGAGATTTAAGGACCAAAACTGTATAGTTTGGCAAATAGTAGCACAAGATTACACAAGAAGGCCCAAACAAGACCAAAAAATAGGCCAAAGTTTGACTTCCAGAAATGGTGACAAATTGTTAATAAATTTCCTGGTATAGTACTGTATGGGCTTATGAAGATTATCGAAGACTGTGGAATGAGGGGGGGCATCTTTCCCTATTCAGTATGGATGGATTTTTCTGAATTCAATTTGCTTATCCTTTGTAAATAATAGTGATGAATAAACAGTAACTTTTTGTTAGCACTCAACGTGTTCCAGACACTGTGCTAAACTCTTAAATAGTCATGATTTATTTTCATGACAGATGATATTACCATTTTACTGACGAAGAGGATGAGGCTTTTAGAGATTCACATATTTTGCCTGAGGTAACATACCTAGAAAAATAGTTGCTGGGTTTTGTTGTTGTTTTTGTTTTGAGATGGAGTTGCACTCTTGTTGCCCAGGCTGGAATACAGTGGCACGATCTCAGCTCACTGCAACCTCCACGTCCTGGGTTCAAGCAATTCTCCTGCCTCAGCCTCCTGATAGCTGGGATTACAGGTGTCTGCCACCATACCTGGCTAATTTTTGTATTTTTAGTAGAGTTGGGGCTTCACCATGTGGGCCAGGCTGGTCTTGAACTCCTGACCTCGAGTGAACCACCTGGCTCAGCCTCCCAAAGTGCTGGGATTATAGGCATGAGCCACTGCACCTGGCCAGTTGCTGGGTTTTAATCCCAGCTCTGTTTGACTCCAAAAATTACTCTTAAACACTGTGCATAACTGTTTATAAACAGCTGTAATTATCTACCTAGAAAACACTAAAAAAATAAACTCAAAAATTATTAGAGTTTATAGGAGAATTTAGTAAAGTGCCTAGTTATGAAATAAAGGGAAAAAATTGATTATTGTGAAATAAAACTGAAAATGCTTATAAAAGAATAGTGGGTGAAAATTCTTTGATAACATAGAAATTTGTATTTATGAACTTTCTCTAAAGATTTAGTGTGGCTAGTTCTACAATGTGGAAAAACCTCAAAAAGTGTCATTATTTATCAGTAGTTTTTTTTTCTTCCTATTCTGCATGTAAAACCATATAAATGATCTGAGCTATGTTTCCTCAGCAGCTGAGGGATTTATGCCTAGACCCCAAGAAGAAAATTCCTATGTATTTGACCAACTCCAATGAGAAATAAATGTACTTCATCATGAGTAAAGCAAATGGTTACATGTAGTTTGTGATTTTTCTTTTTTTAAAACAATTTTATCTCATTAAAATATTTAACCCTATTCCGTATTATTTCTAAAGTTTAATATTATCTTTACTGTTTAGAAACTAATACAGTCTGTAAAACCATTAATATAATAAAAATAATTTGTCAAACAGCATATATATTCATTATCAAAATATTTTTTTAAATGTTCAACTGTATTTTATTTCAATGATGAGTCCTGTGTTAGATTATTATCTTTTTGTATTTTCAGTTAAGATTTTGTATCTGATTTAATCCACTGATTTTTACAGGCTCAAAAAACTCAGAAACCACCACAGAAACCAGCCCCTACAGTTGTTTCTGTAGCTCCCGTTGTCAAAGATCCATTGGTTAAGAAACCAGAAACTAAACTGAAACAAGAGACAACTTTTCTAGCATTTAAGAGAACAGAAGTCAAGGTATAGTAGATTCTATTTTTGTCTAAGATTATGTCTTAAAATTTAGTTGACTAAACAATAGTTGCTTGATAAAAAATTTAATGAGAAACTTTATTTACTAAATGGGTATATTTTAGAAATTAAGACTTCTATTAGGTAGAAAGGGAACATTTATATTATTATTTAATGTCTAACTCTGCTGTTTTTTTTTATCACAAATAGGAACAGTCTATGATGATTCCAAAATGACATTGTTTGCCATTCTTATGTGGTTAGATACTTATCTCCAATTAGAAATCTGTTTTACATTCAGGCTGGGCAACCTGGCTCATACCTGTAGTCTGAGCACTTTGGAAGGCCAAGGCAGGTGGATCACCTGACATCAGGAGTTCAAGACCAGCCTGGCCAACATGATGGAACCCTGTCTCTACTAAAATACAAAAACTATCCAGGTGTGGTAGCAGGCCCTGTAATCCCAGGCATGATGGTGGGCACCTGTAATCAGCTACTCGGGAGGCTAAGGCAGGAGAATCACTTGAACCCTGGAGGTGGAGGTTGCAGTGAGCCAAGATAGCGCCATTGCACTCCAGCCAGGGCGACAAGAGCAAAACTCCAACCCTCTTCCCCCACCCCCAAAAAATAAATCTGGTTTAAATTTTAAAATACCTCTGCCCCAAGTGGCAACAATTTTCCTCCCCACAGTACTTA
Organism: Sapajus apella; assembly: GCF_009761245.1. Classification (NCBI taxonomy): domain Eukaryota; kingdom Metazoa; phylum Chordata; class Mammalia; order Primates; family Cebidae; genus Sapajus; species Sapajus apella. The sequence continues at coordinate 6,745,169 of NW_022437027.1, forward strand.
CACTACTTGAGCAGATTGGCCTTGTATTTTTTTTCTTCCTACTTATCAGCTATTGAAGGAGCTTTCTTGCTTTGTCTTGTTTTGTTTCTTTATAACGAACTTTCAATGGTATCTACCTCTTATACCAAGGGATCACATTTTATAGCAAGAGTATTACCTTTCTCATTCCTAAGTTTGCATCCTTGAAATCATACTACATTATTCTTAATATCTTGGCATTTTTATATCATGGAAAACAATAATTTTCTAATCTAATTTGTAACAAAAAGAATACTTTTACTGAGGTACACATTCCAATGTTAAGCATAGCACTAAATATGCAAAAAAAGAAAAAATAGCCTCAGATTCTCAAAGATTGACCTGAGAAAACTCTAGAGTTATTGCCTAAGTGATTATAAGTAGTAAGCTTAATACCCTTGGTGTGATGAAGAAGAATATGAAGTACTTTAAAAACACGTATTGACAATTATATTTGCATATTACTTATCATTTTAATTTGCCAGGGAAGATTTGCTATCCAATGGATATCCATTATTGATTTGTCACATAGGAACTTGGTGAATTGGAATAGAAGTAAGAATAAGCAGTTTATTCAAAGTAATTAGAGTTGCTATATTCTGCACATAATCTTTTTTTAGTAGATTTTTATACTAATCTGTTACTACTGAAGTTTATTTTTATAAAATTTAACATGAAATCATTTTATGGCAAACAAATTAAAGCCTTTGCTGTCATATTTGTTTTGATTAAGAGATCTTGTGTTTTTTAATAAAGAATTCACTTTTTATAAAAGTGAATAAATTTATACTATAAAAAAATTGTCCCAGTTACATATAAAAAGCAAATGTCTTTTCTAACTTGCCCATCTAGCAAATGGGCAAGAAACATTTATAGTTAAAAACTTGAGAAATTTGTTTTGTACACTGAAATAGTTAGAAATTACTTGTTCTCCATCGTTTGTGTTATTTTGCTTTATGTGTCCTGATAGTATTGTAAACCATCTGTCATGTTGAAAAGCAGTACTAAGCAACAGCAAGCTATTAACATAAAATGCCAGACACATAGAACTTGCTTTCTTGCTTGTACTTCACAAGCGTTGGTCTTTTAATTACCAAAGATAGGTTTCTTTTGTGAAGTTTGTTGAAAGATCATTTAACCATATGGCAGACAGTTTTATGTTTAATAGCGAGAGAAGGAAAAAAATTATTTCATAACTGAAAAGTAAAAGTTTACTTCTTGCCTTTTTCTCCCATTGCTGGTATACATTCCTCTAGGAATGTATGGCTTATGTAGTTTTTCTTCTCTGGATAACTTGATAAGATAGTTAATATGATACTGTAGGAAAACATCCTATCAATTTTCAGAGTATTTGGACAAATATCTGGATTCCTTCTCTTAAAAAACAAAGATCTCAGAACTCTGTTTTTGTTACTTTTCACATTGGCTAAAACTATGCATGCAGACAATATTGAAGGCTACCTTTCAAGAGTTAAAAATGTTTTATCAACCCTTTCAGAGTTAAAATTATAACTGAATATATTTTAGGTACAGTAACTACCATTTTAAAAGTAGGATGTTATTCTGTAAAATTTTACCTTTTACCTACGCATGAACTTAACACTTTTATGCATCTTCTTAAGAGTATAAAGATAGAAAAGGTGTCAATAAGAAGTTCAATTCAAAATTAATGTGAACTACATACATTTGTTCGTATTGTGAAAGTGAAAAAATCTATTCTTGTGTGAACAAGAGAAATATGTATTTATGTAGTGGCATTGGTATCACTGTAAGCTTCTGATTAGCCAGGGAAGTTAATCAGAGAAGTTGAGATGATATACCCTTACGAAATGTATCAGAGAGTAAGTCAGTCCTACCCAAAATGTCACTGTGCAGCCTAATGAGGAAATTTATAAAATTCTTATTAAAGGAGTAGGAACCCCTTCTATGGTAGTTTAACCGGAATCATGGGCAAATTGTGAAACTAAAATCATGAGACCTTTTTAATACATATTTTGCAGTCCTGTTGCTGTTGCTCAAAATTTAGAACATTTTTTTAGTGGGTTTGGAATCTATACAGCTGTCTTCTTTCTCACTCAGTAAATAAACATTGACTGAATCTCTTCATCTTGGTTATGTTCTCTTGAATATTCTGGATATGGGCATTTTTGTCCATTATGAATGAATTAAATTTTTGAAATGATCCCTAGTTATTTGGAGCAAAATCTAAAAGAATTGGATGTTTAACTAAGCTAGATAATACCTTGTTGGGTAAAAAGTATGTTAAAGCACTAAATCTGGTTTTCAGATATAGCTTAAAACTGAATCTAAAAGCAATTCCCAAAAAGGAATTTCATATATTTTCTTTTGGAATCATTAGAACAAGAATATGGCATCAAAAAATTTCTGCTTTGGAAATGATAATACCAACTAGATACAGATAAGTTTTGTTCTGTGTGTTTTTTCAGACCAGCTTCATAAGAAATTAATTTGGTGGTGTGATTTAAATTTCCCAGTTCATCACTTAGATATAAAAAGTCTAACAACATTTATATTTTCAAGGATGTTTATATAGGTATTGATTATACTTGGCTATAATGTAATATTTACCTTATTTTTTTAGACATCCACAGTTATTTCAGGAAATTCTTCTAGTGCCAGCGTTTCCTCATCAGTAACTAGTGGCTTAACTGGATGGGCAGCTTTTGCAGCCAAAACCTCCTCTGCTGGTCCCTCAACAGCAAAATTGAGTTCAACAACACAAAACAATACTGGGAAACCTGCTACCTCATCAGCTAACCAGAAACCTGTGGGTTTGACTGGTCTGGCAACATCATCCAAAGGTGGAATAGGTTCCAAAATAGGTTCCGGTAATAGCACTACACCCACTGTACCGTTGAAACCACCTCCACCTCTAACCTTGGGTAAAACTGGCCTTAGTCGCTCAGTTAGTTGTGACAATGTCAGCAAAGTAGGTCTTCCTAGTCCAAATAGTTTAGTTCCAGGAAGCAGCAGCCAACTAAGTGGGAATGGAAATAGTGGAACATCAGGACCTAGTGGAAGTACTAGTAGCAAAACTGCTTCAGAATCCAGCAGCTCTTCCTCAGCATCCCTTAAAGGTCCAACCTCACAAGAATCACAGCTCAATGCTATGAAGCGATTACAGATGGTCAAGAAGAAAGCCGCCCAAAAGAAACTCAAGAAGTAATGTGGCCAAGTAGTTTTTTTATATCATAATAGCCTAAAGATGAAAGACTTATTATTAGGATATAATCTGTAACATACTGTAATTTAATAAACATCTTCATAATCAAATTTCTATCATTTCTTATTTTAAAATGCTAAATATTATATAACAAAACTTGGAAACTTTTATTTTAAATCAGACTTCAACATTTTTATTTTAATGATTTCCAAAGTGTGTGAAAACAATGATTAGAATGACTGGTTCTCAATGAAAACTTCCAAAGATTGATAGCATCTATGAATTTAAGGAAAAGGAAAGAGTTTGTCTTCTAGCAAAGCCCCAAGAGTTGATCCTGATGAATGAAGTGCTTTATATGGTGGCAGAGATGACCCAACATAGTTTTCTATTTTCCTCCCAATATTCTGGGTGTTCATTTCATAATTGATTTTCCATATCAATGGATTTCCCTGATTTACCATACCTCATATTGTATCTTTACCTTTTTTATCACCTCATTTCAGTTATTTAAGGATATATCATTTTCCAATAGATTGTGAATTCTCATGCTGTTTAATACGATATTTTTCTCATATTGCTCACTTTTTCCTACATTGCCAATGTAATATATGCACATAATACATAATAAATAAGAATTTTGATTAATCCCGGTTATGCATATTCCTGATAATTTTTTGAAGAAAAATACCATTTCCTAAGAGTCTTTGTGGATGAAAATGTATGATTTGTTCACACACTTATGGCTTCTTCCTATACTATAAAAGAAAAGGCTATCTTACTTAGTGCTCAAAATGTTACAGCATTTTACCTAATTTTAGTTAAGTTTGTATACAATAAGCTCCTATATAATGATTAATTCTTGAGATTTTGTACATTGTTAACCCATTTATGACATAGGTTGCAAATTTTTTTAGTGAAAAGTCAGACCTTGGCGATGATCTTGAGCAGTAGGGTATAATAATACCCACAAGCTAAGCGTTGCAATAATGGAACACTAGGCATAAATGGGTTAAGTCAGAAAATGTGGAGGGTCTGAGTTGTCTTACTTGCAAGCTAGCAAATTAACCAGCAGTTGTTGTACATATATATTCTGAGAGAAGATAGGAAGCCCTCTGCATCAGATAAACAATTTATTATTTACAGCAAAAAAAACTGGACATCCAACAAATCCCTACATTCACAAGACTCTGAACAGCCTGTTCCATCAACCTTGATGTGTGCCACTAAGTCTTAACTCTACAAATCTCTAATTTCAAACCATCTTCCTTAATCCCTAGGTTTTTCTAACTTCATCATTCTAAAGTGTATGGATGGATAATCTCTGTAAAGACAAAGTTTTAAAATTAAGCTTGGTCTTTTTTTTTTTTTTTTAAGGAAAGATTATTATTTTAAACTACTCTGTTAAATAGTGGTGGTAAATTATTTGTAATAAATTAGAATTCATTATCTCAATAGGCAGCAAATGTCTGTTTACCCCATGTGTAAATAATGAATTATCTCAATCCTACAGAGACTTGCTTTGAGAAACAGATTTCTTTTGATAATGTATCAATTTAACATAAACCCCAGTTTCCCTTTGGGGTCAAAGAAACTAAAAAATATATATTCATAATTGTTTATAGTTCAGAGCCAGTTTGGACTAAACAAAATGACCTGACATAAAAACTCAGCTCAGCAACTATAACAGTTGATGTAACCTCCGTACCTACAAAAAATGAAAGCAGTAATGTTTATTACACTTCACACATTGACATTTGAAAACATTTATCCTGTCACAGAAAATATGTGCTAGATAGAGTTGAGAAAAGAAGCAATTATTTTAATTTCTATTATACCTCAGAGAGGACTTTAACCAGTTTAGGAGGTAATTTATCTTTCACTGAGCATGGCTCTTTCTATAGATAATATGTTTATATATATACTTAGGATATGTACATATGTATAAGTACACATTAATACAGTATTTAGCTCAGATTGGTATTTTATAGTGGTATATTTGGTATTAGAGTTTAAATTGTCTCGAGATTTTAGACCTTGATTTTTTTCATATCATAAAGTGAGCTACAAGACTCTTTGAGCGCTAATGAAAGTAGCCAGTTTTATATAAATAGTATTTATTATTTTATGATCATTTTATTTAGTTTGCTATGTGCAGATGTTTTCTTCGCTAGAATTTAAGTGGTATGAAGGGAGGGATCTTGCTTGTCTTGTACAGCGTATTTTCCCACTGTAACTCTCAATACTTAATGGCTCAATGAATGAAAGTAAGTTTTTAGGATTGTACATTTTAATCCCATTAGTAGATATGTGGTCACTATCATTCTATTTTGTACATCTTACTTTTTGTAAGACTAAACCGTAGATTTTAGTGACTTAAGGAAAAGAAAAGGGAAAACACTAAAAGGAAAAGCCTTAAAATCAAAAGACCTGGTTTTAAATCCCAATTCTTCCATGTGAGGTCCTCAGCTTCTTCCTTTATAAAACATAGATGGTAATGAGATGTCCTTCAAGTCTACAGTGGATCTGAAGGAAGGACTGTTATTTGCTGTGAGATCAAGAAGAATGTAACAGAAATGTCCATTAATCCACATGCAAAACAGAATGCCCAGTGTTTATATGGGGAAGCTGCACAGTCGCAAAGAGAAATTACACTAAAAGGCTTCAGAGAAGATAATTTTAAAGTTTTGGTGGCAACCAATGTAGCTGCCCATGGTTTGGACATTCCTGAAGTTGACTTAGTGATTCAATGTTCTCCTCCTCAGGATGTTGAGTCCTATATCCATTGCTCTGGATGCACAGGTAGAGCTGGATGGACAGAGATTTGTATGTGTTTTTATCAACTAAGAGAAAGACGTCAACTAAGATATGTGGAACAAAAAGTAGGAACTACTTTTAAACGTGTAGGTGTTTCTTCTACAGTGGATTTAGTTAAATCTAAAAGCTTGGATGCCATCAGGTTTCTGGCTTCTGTTTCTTATGCTGCTGTCGATTTTTTCTGACCATCAGCTCAGATGCTTATAGAAAAGAAAGGGGCAGTGGAGGCATTGGCTGCAGCTTTAGCCCACATTTCTGGTGCATCAAGCTTTGAACCACAATCTTTGATCACCTCTGATAAGGAGTTTGTCACCATGACTCTGAAAAGCCTAAAGGAAATACAGAATGTCAGCTGTGCTTAGAAAGAACTTAACAGAAAGCTGAGTAGTAATGCAGTGTCTCAGATTACCAGAATGTGCCTTCTGAAAGGATATACGGGTGTTTGCTTTGATGTTGCTACAACTGACTCAGAAAGGTTACAGGCAGAGTGGCATGATTCCAACTCGATACTTGCAGTGCCAGCCAAATTATCTGAAATTGAAGAATATTATGATGGAAACACATCTAATTCCAGAGAGGAGTGGCTGGTCAAGTGGCCACTTGGGCCAGTCAGGTGGTCAGATGGTCGAGCTGGTGGCCAGTCAGGTAGAGTTGACAAAAGAGTCACTCAAGAAGTTGACAAGATGGTAGAATATGAAGTGGGCATAGAAATCAATCAAGAAGTGGGGGCCACAAACAGAGTTTTGACTAAGTATTTGATAGTAATCTACCAGTGTGAGGTTTCCTATTTCTGCCTATCATGTACATTATCCACCAAAAATTGGGTTATCATAGTTGAGTTATGTGTCTGCTATTTGCAAAGAAGTTGGTCATATTTTCTTAAAAGGTATTTCACAAGAATGGTTGTAAACAAATCTACGTATCCAGTTATACCTTTGAAAAAAAAAACTCTTTATTGTCTCTTTTCAAAAAAAAAAAAAGAAAAGAGCTCTGGCTGAGGAGGAAGTCTATTGAGATGGTTGGGGGGCCTCAGAATTTTATTTCTGGTTTACACTACCTCGGTTTAAGTCCAAGCCCACCATTTACTAGCAATATGATTTGGGTTAAATTACTTCACCTTTTTGGACCATGGTTTCTTCATAATGTTTTGAGTATTAAAACAAGTTACTACATATAAAGCACTTAGAACAATATCTGGCATATAGTATGCATTCAGTAATATTACATGTTAATATCAAGCTATTCAGTTTTCTTTTGTTTCAAAACAAAAAACATTAACAAAACATTATCAAAGACTTCTATTGGCAATATATTCCTATTTTGTATATTTAGTGTATACTCTGGTTTATATATAGGTGCATAATTTATATTATCCACATGTGTATAGACTATGTAATATATATGGTTTATGTGTATGTATATAAGCATATGCATTTGCAAGGGCAATATGAAAAAAACATTTGAGGCAAAATACATCATATAGTTAAAAAAAAGGAAATTGAAAAATCTTTGGATCCAACCTTTCTTCAGGATAAAAGAATATAATTACCCTTTCAAAAGATCTTCACTTTGAAGTAGTTGATAGTCCAAGTTTGGGCCATTTGCTTTGCTATTTCTGTTGGCTTAGTATTTCTTTCAACATGTGTCCTTTATAATACATTCATGCAATAAGAAATACAGAATTCTTGAAAACCCAGTACTGTATCAGTTTCTGTAGTTTGGAGGTTTCTTGCTTTCTGGTCCAAAGTTTTGTAATGTCAGTTTTATGAGGTAGTCAGTTAACAATTTGCCAGAAAATAAAAGTCAGAGGCTTATTTTCTTAAGCATAAGTCATCTTTCCAAGGTAGTTAGCGGGCACGTATCCTTTCTGCCCTTGAGCTTCAGCTAACCACCACTCTTTATTGCCACTTAGGTCACAAAACCTAAGTATATGAACTCTCTGGTATTCCTGAAGGCTGAGTTCATGGTCACTCCGTGCTTGAAAAGCATGAACTGCATAGAAAATCTAGACAAAGAAACAAATGACATTATTGGAATTGGAACATGAATATTAAAAGAAACATCATAAGGGTTTCCAAGCTTTTAGAACCGATGCTAAAGTTTTCTTATTTTTCCAAAGTCACATTGTCCAACTCCTTCTATTGGATGTATTTGGCTAAAATATGACCCAGGTGAGAATGGAGTGAAATAGATATTCTTACTATTCTGTTAGGAGGAGTCTAAATTGTCCATGCTTGAAAGCAACTTGGCAGCTTCTATTAAAAGATTTGTAATAATGTTAAAATATTCCTTGTGAATCAAAATAGCTTGAAGAATCTCTTCTACAGAAACATTGGCAGAAATTTTTGCATAACAGTGTTGCTTCAATACCCATACAAATGGTGAAAAGTGGGAGAGTAGTAGGAATAGCACTAGAAGTTAGGCAAGAGGAAAATAATTAAATCCCAGACCCTTATACTAAGGAAATTTGTAATCATTAAAACAGTGCTTTCTGAGACTAATAACATGGGAAACACTTATGATAAAATAGCCTTTAAAAGAACATAGATGTACAATATAAGTCTAATATTATTCTTTCTTTGGTACAATTATAGCTGATTTTCATTTTTACTTTTTTGTTTAAAATGTATTTATAATTTTAAAAATCATTTTGTGGCCTGGAATAATAAAATACTTTAGTCAAAAGAATTTTTCTCTGACCTCAAAAGAACACTTCATAATCATTAAATGCATAAGAAGCCCCAAAATAAATGTTTAGTTATTCTTCCAATAAAATTGTAAGATTGATAATAAAAAAAAAACCAGTTATGGCATAAAATAAGGCAATTGGCTAGCAACATTTATTCCCATTCATTTATTTAATGAAAATTTTTGAAGTACCTACTAAGTGCTAGGTATTATTTTATTGGAGAACTTATAAGTCAGCTAAGAAAAGAAAATGCCAATGAACAAAACAAAACACATCAAAACAGCAAGAACTGTACACATAGATGATACATCAGCTAATGGTGAGCTAGATTTTGAAAGAAGTTATCTTTCATAAATGACAAAGCTGACAAGGGATGAATATGACATATTTGAAGATACAGAGACAAATACATGAAACAAAGTATAGGAAAAGACAAGCAGATTAACTCTCAAACTTGAAGTTCAATAGATAAAGGAAATCAAGAGAAATAAGGTGACTTCATTACTTCATTAAGCAGGAAAAGAGAGTGGACAGCGTGGAGAGGAGACTAGCTGTAGCTGAAGTTGTTATTTAAATGTTAAACTGTTATTTAACTTTTGGTGAAATGTTGATTCTATTGATTGGTATATTGATTTATCAACTAATATTAGCTGCTCCCCAGGGAAAGAACCACATTGCTGTGGTCTGAATGTTTGTTTTCCCCCAAAGTTTATGTTTTGAAAGCCTAATCCACAAGGTAATGCTATAAAGAGGGGGGGCTTTTGGGAGGTGATTGGCCTTCAACTTCATGAATGGGATTAGTTTTTCTTTAAAGAAGCCCAAAAGAGACTCTTCACCTCTTCCACCATGTGAGGGCCCAACGAGAAGGTGCCATCTATGAGCCAGAAAGTTGTCCCTCAGCAAACACCGTATAAACTGATGCCTTGATCTTGGACTTCCAGCCTCCACAACTGTGAGAAATAAATTTCTGTTGTTTACGAACCAGCTAGTTTATGGCGTTTTGTTACAGCAGCCCAAATGGACTAAGACACATATTTAAACTTTTCTTCATTGACCACTTTATGGTACAAAGTAGGAATTCAAATATTTATTAATTTGACCTAACATTTAGTAGGAATATTCAAGTATTTACTGAAAGGCATGGACATCATAGAAGAGATCATCTTGTATCATATAAGATACATGCAAGAGATTGATGAACATGGTCAAATTATTACGTAATTTTTTAAAGTGAAGAAAATTAAAAATAGTATAAATTTTTTAGCAGTGGAGTGGTAGCAATAATAAACATCTTTTATAGAGATCATGGCAGCTGTATGTTAAATGTGCTTTGTCCTCAACAACCCTGTGAGTTGTGTCTTAGAGAAGAAACATTTTTAATTATGTTAATTGGTGCTGCTATGGCCAATATTTTCTAACTCCAAATTCTGTGCTTTGTCCATTTCCCATAATTCGTTACAGACCAAACTCTTATTCTAGCAAGTGTGTACAGAGTGTGCATTGTTGCAGAGAGGGACTGGAGTCTCTAGTATATTGTAGATGCTGTTGTTTTGTTGTTTAAAAAGTGAAAACATTGAACAGATTCACAGGAGCAGAATGGAGGTTTTGGTTTGCAGAACTATTCAGGAATGTAATGTACTATAATACACTGAAACATCTGTAAGAGCCTGCATTCGTGGTTGGTAATCATCTTTTATAATTTTTATAAATAATGCAGCTATAGATGTTTTTAGCAGGTTGGATTGCCTACTAATAGACCATTCCTAAGTATTTGTGGTAGTCTTTCACTTTAGCAGAATTCTCTCAAGCGAAATATAAACTCTTCCATCTAGATCTGTTTGGTATGAAATTATAGTTTATATTCTAAACATTAAATATATATCATCATGAAATTGTAAATTTAAAGTACAAAATTATATAATTTCAATACTTTAGATAATCATGACCCAAAATTTATTTGAGATAAGCACTTTTTAGTTTTTATATAATTTATGTTAACTGGAGGCATACATTATATGCTCAAAACAGAAGTAAGCTGCTTTTAAAGAGACAGCATTCAATTTTCAGTCTCTTTTTTAAGTCTCTTCTTTGGTGTTTTTAGTCTCCTTAATGTTAGACTACAAGTTATGAATTTTTAACCTGTCGTGCATTTAAGAACTGAAAGATTTCTCATTATCTTCAGTATTTTAATTGTTTTAGTCTGTATCTTTCTAACCTTAAATACTAATATGTTTTGGTCCAGGCACCTTAATTACAATATTTTCTACCACGTTTACTTTTTTTTATAACACTGTATTATTGACTCATACCTAATTTATTATCCACTGCTTATAACCACCAGATCTTTCCCTGTGGTAACATTGCCAGTTCAGTATTCCCTTATTCTATATGTGTGTATTTAATTTTTCCTTCCTTAGTGAGCCACATTACCTCTCTTCACTGAATATCATTTTATTTTTATCCCAGTTCTCCAATTAACAGCAATGAAAGTCATAATATATGTTAATCTTCCTTTCTAAAACTAAAAGGCTACAAAATCAGCATTTATGGTATCATATATATCTCTGGAAACGAAAATAGTTGTATTTCATTAAAAATGCTCATTATTCTCTCTCACCCTTCAGGAGCAAGCTTTCATGTTCTTCATTTCAGAATTATATGTTGTAATTGCACAAAGCCATTTTGATGTAGAAAAAATTTTAAATAAAGTTAAGCAAAACAAAATGAAACAAAAACCCACCCAACTGCTATTAGTACCTTCTTTACCTTCCTCCCATCTTCCTCTCTTCTTTCTTCGTTCCATTTTTGTTTTTACCTACCTACCCTGAAGTGGTAATAAAAATGGACTTATAGTATACATAACTTTGCAACCTGTTTTTCACCTCATACTATTTTTGAAAATCTCTTCATGTTAATAAGCCAACTTTTTGAAGCACTTCCTAAACAATGACACAGTAGATGTGTAGCATCATCATCATCATAGGTAGCTTTGGAAAATGTAAAGATGAAGGGCCAGACTATGAACATGGGATTGGTAGCAAAATGACTATTTTTTTAGAAGTCAAAAATTATATTTTTAATATTACTTACGTGGAAAAAGAAAATAGCACTGATTCTCAGACATTGAACTGCCCCCCAAAACTAGGTTTTAGCCATTATTAAACCTAGTGCTTTTTGAGAAGTGCCAAGGACAAGATTCTGCTTGCCAGACAAGGCATCTTAGATACCCTGGAAGGCAGAATTCTAGGATGGACCCCAAGATTCCCACCCCGTCTTGTACATGTTCTACGTAATCTCCTTCCCTTGATTGTGATTGGAACTTCTTAATATGATGTGCTATTACTCCTGTGATTAGGCTATGCTACATAGCAAAGGTAAGGAGATTCTGCAGAGGTGCCTATTAAAGTCCTTAAGAAATTGACTCTGGGTTAGTCAAAAGAGGAATTATCCTAGATGGGCCTGACCTGCTCAGATGAGACCTTTAAAGAGGATTCAGCCCTTCTCTGAAGAGAGATTTGAAGCCAGAGAGATGCTTACCTACTGACTTTAAAGAAGCAAACAGCCATGTTGTAAACTGCCTATAGTGAAAGCCATATGGCAAGGATCTGAGAGCAGCCTCAGGTTGTTGAGAGCTGTCTCTGGCTAATTGCAAACAAGAAAAAGGAGTCCTTAGTCCAACTGGAACAAGAAACTTAATTCTGCCAATGACCATGAGCTGGGAAGAGAACTCCCAGTTTCGGAAGCTGTATTGTACACCTAGATTCCAGCTACCTGAGATCCTAAGGAGGGCACCTAGCTAAGATGTGCTTGGACTTCTGACAACAGCCCCTGAAAAATATGTATTGTTTTAAGCCACCAAGTTTGTGGTAATTTGTTATGCAGCATGGAACACTAATGCAGAGCATGCCATTATCATTTGATGGATAAAAGGAAAGAATGCATTAGAATGGGAAGGAATATTTACTTGAATGCTTTTTATTCTTTGATATAGCAAAAAACAGAGTGAAGAATTTAAAAATTAAGATTCTTGGTGTAAATCAGTACTGCTAGGTTGTGAATATCCATTAGCTCATACCCATTATTCTACAAAGGCTCCAGATCATAATTTAGAGGCTCTTTTTTACAACAATCTGTCTTCTTACTTAAGGTGAAGAATAGATAAGCAAGTTGAACCTCTACAGCAGTGATTTCCAACATTTTAGATAAAATTTTCTTTTAAAAGTCTGTTTCAAAAAGATAAATTTATTTTACCATAGATGTGTACATATGCAAATAAGCACAATATTTCCAACATATTTGAGGAGATTCATGAAATCCCCCCAAACTCATTAATAGACCACTTCAGGTCTTAGCGTCCAGGTTAAAAATTCAGCTCTAGTATAAAAATCATGAAGCCACTAGAATCTAAATTAGTTTGAAATTGCCTACATGTGAATGGTATTCAGGGCCCCAAAGATACCCCCTGAGTATGAGGTAGAGGCCACCTGTCCTATTTGTCAGTGTCCACTAGAACCATCAGTAAAACCAGACTACATCCTCTAACACCCAACACCCCTTGGCAACATGCTATAGCAATCTGGAGGAAATAAAAAAAAAAGTGCTGCCACAATAGGAAGGGAGAGGGAAATAAATGATAACTAAAAGTGGCATCCAATTAAGCCAGTACAGGTTTTAGCTGATGTTTCTGATAATAAAATCGAGAACAAAAGTCTAAATAGCCACACAGAAAATTGCTTTGTAAAGTACCACAAATGTGAGATATCACAATATTTACTGTGTTCTCACTGTTGGTAAAGAAGATATAATATTCTTCCACTTTTGGTCACATTACAGGGATCTCTATAATGTATTAACTGATACTATTATACCACAAATACAGAAGTTAATCATTTTGTTCTCCCCACAATTTCTAAAAGCCAACAGAATAGAAACAGCCCTCCCGCAAAGATTAGGAACATGATATAATCCTTTCTCTCTGTTTTCAATGAAATATTATGCATTATGTGTTACAGGAGGAGTCTGGAAACCACTGGCCTGTGTGTGTCTATTGGCTGGCATTAAGACATTAAGGGAAATATTTCTATGCAGCCTTTTCTTCTTTTCTCACTTGTACTGAAGTTTTCAACAGATGCATCTTCTTCCTCATCTTGTAGTAAGTTTATTGGGACAGATTTTATTCATACACAGGGTTCACCTTCAATTTGAGTTGGGTAGTTTCTATTCTGAGGGAAAGTATTTTAGGGATTCCATGTGCTACAGATCCAAGATGCATCTTCAATCCAGTTTTATTAGTAATAATACTTATATATACTTATATTTCTATTCCTGATGCTATGCCTATTTTGAATTGGTTCCAAACCCAGAGGAAAAAGAAAGCAAATAACACTTCATGAAGACATGCCATTAATATATTTTTTGTTTTGAGCAAAAAATATTATCTCATTTTTTCCTCTCTTGGTAATGGAAATCTCTAATGGACCTAATTCACATGATATATATTGATAGGATTGCTTGGAGAAAATTGCTTTGAAGCACCAGCTGGTAGGAACTAAATGCAGTCTCATGCTACAAAGACCAGGCAGAAAGGGCCCATGTGAGGGGCTTAGAGCAAAGTCCCTGTAGAGCCAAGTAATAACTAGAACTCAGCATCAAGCCAGGTTTAGAGTGTCTTGACAAATTTGGCTCTCAGATTTCTGTTCATCTAGGTTACTGGGACAAGGCAAAGTCTGACAGGACATTTAATCAGGTACATAGATTTCACTGATAAAAATTCGTTAGTTAGCATTATAATGTGTCTTCTAGAAACTTAATAAACAACACAGTGAACAAGTAATAGAGAAATAGTGTTTTGAAACTTCAAGGCACAAGGGCAATAAGAACACATAGTAATGTCCAGACAAGTTAAGAGTCAGTTAGGACTAGGAGAAAATGTTTGCAAATTAAAAATTTGATTAAAAAAGACTTGCACTCAAGTTTATAAATAACTCTCACAATGGGAAAATAAGAAGGAAAATGACCCAGTTTTTTAAAAATAGGCAAATATTTGAATAGACATTCACGAAAGGTAATGGCAAATGAGCACAGGAAGAAATGTTCGGTACCATTAATCATTAGGGAAATGCAAATTAAAACCCCAAAGAGACACCACCTCATAGCCATTAAGATGGCTACAATATAAAAAGACAAATAATAACTAGTATTGACAAGGATGTGAAGAAACTGCAACCCATAACCCTCATACATTGCTGATAGGAAACTAAAATGGTGTGGCCACTTTGGATAACAGTTTAGCAGTTTCTTAAAAATTTAAAGATGAATTTATAAAACCAGTAAGAAATTACACTTCTGGGCGTCTACTCAAGAGAAATTAAATCCACACAAACACTTGCATACAAATATTCATAGCAGCATAATTCATACTAGCCCCAAACTAGAAGTTACCCAAATGCCCATCAACTGGTGAATGCATTAACAAAATATATTCACAGAATGGAGTATTACTAGATAATAAAAAGCAACAAAATGCATATACATATTACAACATGGAAGACTCTCAAGAAATTTTGCTAAGTGAAAAAAACAGCTGTAAAACACCACATATTGTACAATTTTGCTTATACAAAAGATACAGAAAAGGCAAATCTGTGGAAGCAAAGTGGGGTTAGGGATGGGAAATAGGAGTGACTACAAATAGGTGCAAAGGATTTTTTGGAGTGAAAGAAATGTTTTAAAATGGGATTAAAGTGACGGTTGCACAACTTTGTAAATCTAAAAGTCATGAATTATACATGGTTGAATTTTATATGAATGGTTGAATTTTGTGATATGAAAATAAGGTCTTGCTTGATAAGCTGCTTTTGAAAAAACAAACAAACAAAATGCCACAAAACCAAAAAAAAACAGTCATGAATTGGACAGCAACCAATAACTATTAATGAAATAAACTGAATAGATACCACATTTTTGAAGAGCAGTATGGCAATGTCTATAAAGACTTTACATGTATATACCTTTTGACCCTCTAATACTTTAGGAATTTGTTTTACACTTATATGCCCGTATAAATGAACAAAAATAGATGGATAAAGCCCTTCCTTGAAATATTGTTTGAAAATTTTTAAAAACCCAAAACATTCTACATGTCTATTATTAGGGTGATATATAAATTATAATATATCCATGAAAGTAAATACCGTGCAGAACTTTTTAAGGAATAAGATAGCTACTTAGGTTTCATTGTGTCTAAGATATATTGTTAAATGAAAAACTATGTACCATATATGATATCTTTCCTACTGGTATAAATGTGTTTGTATATGCACAGAATATACAAAGGATATACCCAAGCATTGTCTCTCATGAGTAGGACAAAGGGAGAAGAGACTAAAAACCTTTACTTTATTATTATTATTATTATTATTATTATTAAAGACAGGATCTCTCTCTCTGTTGCTCAGGCTGGAGGGCAGTGACATGATCACAGCTCACTGCAGCTTACAGTCTCGACCTCCCAGGCTTGCATGATCCTCCTACCTCAGCTTCTCTAGTAGCTGGGACTACAGATGTGGGCAACCACTCTTGGCTAATTTTTTTGATTTTTAGTAGAGATGAAGTCTTGCTAATGTTTTCCAGGCTGATCTCAAACTGAGCTCAAGCTCTCCTCCCACCTCAGCCTTACAAAATGCTGGGATTACAGGCATGAGCCACCAAAACCAGCTTACTTTTAATTTATGTATGCTTTTCTACTATTTTAACTTCTCTCTATATCTATATCTATATCTATATCACCTCTATAAAAATAAATTTAAATAAATTATTAATACAACACTAAAGAAAAAGCAAGTTAAATAAATAAAGGTATTAATTAAATAGTCACCACTGGGGAAGGAACAATTAAATATACTGAAACTTTCTGATATGCAAAAACAAATGCTGCACTATAATTAACTTACTATTTTGCAAAAGATTGTACCAGTAGCCTTTGCATTAGTGCAATGAGGGAAATACAGCTCTTAAAAGTTTCAGTATAGACCAGCCTGACCAATATGGTAAAACCCCATGTCTACTGAAAATATGAAAATTAGCCAGGCATGGTGACATGCGCCTGTAGTCCAGCTAGTCGGGAGGCTGAGACAGGAGAATTGCTTGTACCCGGGAAGCAGAGGTTGCAGTGAGCCAAGGCTGCACCACTATACTCCAGCCTGGGTGACTCTGTCTCAAAAAAAAAAAAAAAAAAAAAGGTTCAGTATATAGTGTGTGGCATTTTATACATGAGATTAAAAAGGCCTAATTACTAGATAGCTCAATGAAGATATTGCTCTTAGAGGAATCATGGACAATTTCCCACATGCTATTGATGGCAGCAATCTGTTCAGTATTGAACTGCTTTTCTTTGATGGGGAAGTATAAAAAGACACTTTGCTCTAAGTATTTAACAGCAGGGTAGTAATAGTGACAGCTCCTATTTATTGTGTGTCTACTTTGTGCTGGCTATTTTACATACATATTATCTCTAATCTTTTGCTTCGTTTAGGGAAACAGGCTCAGGGAATTACATTTTTTTGCAAAAAGATCCACTGAAAGTATGTGCTAATAGAGCCAGGTCTTCTTGATGTCAAAGCTGACACTTTTCCACCAAGTGTTACAGTCATATAGAGTAGGGTAGAGAGAGTCTCTTTCATGATTTGAACAGCCACTTATTTTTAAATGAACGTTCAAATTTTTACCTGTTCGTCTACTTCTTGAAAACTGTCAACATCAGTACCATTTGTTTCAAACTTTCCACATGTGCCACTAAGAGATGAGCTGCTATCACTAATGCTGCTTTCTGGGGTGCCTGTGGCACTGTCACTAGCTGGCCGTGAAGACACAAAAAGACTGATGTTTTCAAAGTCATCATCACAGAACCTGTTCTCGGCCTCCATTCTCTGCATTTTTGCTGGATTGTAGGGTTTTAGGAAGGAGGAATAAACATATCCTTTCACATCTGGATAGGAAATAAAAAGAAAGAAGAACCAAGGTCATGGATATACTCTTCCCAAACATGTGCTCAGAGAAACTACATAGAAGTCTCTCAGAAAATCTCAGTTTAAAGAAGAGTGGTAATCTGAGGGAAAACTTACTTCCTGTGTCCACAAGCCACCTGCTTGTACTCCCCAGTGGATCTCTCTGTTCTATCACAGCCACCAACTCTCCTTCCAGAAGATTGATGTCATATTCTTGTGTAGCATTGCACTTGCGCTTAGCTTGATAGAGTTCCTCTGCACTATATGTGGATAGAAGTTTGGAGCGATGAACGTCAGTTTGATGTGGCATTTCTGGCTGGGAGAAATAAGGAGAAGTTTTGGTTTAGATATATTATAAAATCCTCATGGAGTTGGTAAATATTTTTTCTCTGGGGATTTTTAAAATGTAGAAGTCATATATTTTTGGAGGATTATTTCAAGGTACAGGCATAGAGCAGGCAATTATTACTAGTGAAAAATTTCTCTAGTAAGCACTGGAGGGCAGTGTTGTAGAGAAGAAAGAACAAGAGGCAGAGGTTCTAATCCCTCTTGGATGTTGCACAACCATTTTTAACTCTTTGTGATTCTGTAGACAACACCTTGCATATTAAGCACTTGATAAATAATATTCAATTAAGTAAATTGTACATGTACATGTCTTTTTCCGTGAAATATCATCAGCAAATTAGACAAGAATCGAGAGACTTATACTCCTCCCCAGCTTGGCCCCTAAGAGACTTTGAGAAAGCCACTTATCTCTGGAGCCTAATATGCCTTATGTAGAAAAGGAAAGGGCTGGCCTATATGATTTATCTCTATAAAATCTTATTCAACAAATATTTATTGAGTGTCTCCTACATTGTGACAAGCACCATTGTAGGCACTTTGGGGATGCATCATGTACAAAGCAGAAAAAAAATCCATGATCTTATGAAGCTTATGGTATAGAGGATAGAAATGTACAAGAAATTCTACACATATGTAAATTACAGGATATTAGAATGAGGTAAGTGATATGGAAAATAATATGATACTACGACTTGGACGAGGCAAAGAAGTGAAAGTCATCACTGTCATGAATGCTGCCAAACTCACCAGAATATGCACAGGCTTCTTCTTTTCAAAACTGAGTTTCCTCTCAATAAAGGTGGCACTGTTGTCTTTTACACAATTCAAATTTTGAACCTCTTCTAGTACTCGATTCTGAATCTCAGAAACGCTTGAAACCAACAGTGGCACCTATAAGTAGAAATAATATGGCATTGTTTCCAGACAACTAGATAATCATATCAGGTGTTAAATTTATTGAGTTGTGATGAACAGTTGAGTAGATGTATGATAGTTCCATTGTGAGAAGTTAGGGCAACTTTAGAACTTCTAGATAAATATGGTCTAATTTACTGTCTCTAGAAACCCGGCAAACATGATAAAAATAATTTTAAGTTTCAAGTCTAAGTAAAAGATCAGAAGAGAAAAAATAGCAATAAAGTCTTGGAAGAAAAGCTCAGGAGGTCATGGTAGTAGGTACCTCCCTTATGGTGGGTAGGATGGTGGCAAGGAGAAAGCAGCTAAAAGAGGGAGCACTGATTAAGAGGCTGTGCTGGTTTTAAAACAAATTCTTCAACATTGCTTCCTATAAAGAAATGGAGTTTACATCCTCACCCCTCAAAAACTGCATAAGCCTGGCATGGTGGCTCACACCTGTAATCACAGCCAAAAGGGAGGCTGAGGTAAGAGGATTGTTTGTGTCCAAGAGTTTAGAACAGCCCAGGCAATGTAGCAAGATCCTGTCTCTCAAAAAAATTTTAAATCATAGCCAAGTATGGTAGTATATGCCTGTAGTTCAGCTAATCAGGAAGCTGAGGCCAGAAAATCACTTGAGTCCCGGAGTTCAAGATCAGCCGAGGCAACTGGTCTCTACTAAATTTTTTTTAATTTTTATGTTTGAGACAGTGTCTTACTCTGTTACCATGCTGGAGTACAGTGGCAAGATCTCGGCTCACTGCAACCTCCAACCCCTGGTTCAAGCAATTCTCCTGCCTCAGCCTCCTGAGTAGCTGGGATTACAGGCACATACCGCTACACCCAGCTAATTTTTTTTTTTTGTAAAGTAGAGACAGGATTTCACCATGTTGGCCAGGATGGTCTCTATCTCCTGACCTCGTGATCCACCTGCCTTGGCCTTCCAAAGTGCTAGAATTACAGGCTCATGCCACCGCACCTGGCCTGCTATTGAAAATTAAAAAAAAATAGCCCAGTGAGGTGGTGTGTGCCTGTGATCCCAGCTCCTTTGGTGGCTGAGGCAGGAGAACTGCTTGAGCCAGGGAGTCTGAGATTGCAGTGAGCCGAGATCGTGCCACTGTTCTCCAGCCTGGTGACACAGTAAGACTCTGTCTCAAAAAAAAAAAAAAAAAAAAAAAAAAAAAAAATTTAGTGGTGACCAGTTGCCTAGGCTGATCTTGAACTCCAGGGCTCAAGTGATTTTCTGGCCTTAGCTTCCTGATTAGCTGAACTACAGGCATTTACTACCATGCCTGGACCCAGGAAGTTGAGGCTGCAGTGAGCTCTATAATCACACCACGGCACTCCAGCCTAGGTGACAGAGTGAGACCCTGTCTCAAAACAAACGAACAACAACCAAAAAAGGAACAAAGAAAAAAAAATACACAACAGCTTTCTTGCTCTCTGGCTTCCAATGGATTCAATCAATCCATCAATGAGGAGCACCTGTAGGAAATTAGAATGGGGGAAGAAAATGAGATAAGGATATTTATTTTCTCATTTTTCTTTCTATAGTATTGACAGAAACACAGCTCCTATCAAGTCACCCTCTTCACGCACCTCTCTCTCTACACATTGCTATGACTGGTCCCTCCCCATATTTCTTTAAACCTAGATGTTGTACCTGCAACCCATATTCCTGCCCAGGGAGTGGCACTATTTCTAAAGGTTTTCCTGTACCATACTCACATTTTTATAAATAGTTTCTCTATTAAAATTTTCTCCAGATGCCTAACTTGAGTACATTATGTTTTTCCTACTGGAATCATGACTAATACATAAATCATATACTTTACACACTGAATATGAACTCAACCAAATTATGATACAACTGCATTGAAGGGGGGAATAGAAAGAATATGTCTGACTATAGAAGATGTGACGGTATAGAGAGAAGAGAGAGCTAAATCCTCATTTTTCATAGTGGAATGTATTATACCTAAAATGTAATAATAATGAAATGACAACACAAGAGTATTATTTTAAAATATGAAGGTAAATACCAAGAGAATCATCTAAAAGAGTTGGAAAGTAGTTACTACTGAGGCAGGAGAAATGGAATGAAGGGAGAGAGTGAAGGACAATTGTTTTTCTTCATCAAGCCTGAATACTTTAATATGTGCATGCATAACAGTAATAAAAATGAAATTTAAAAATAGACCTTTGAATTCTTCAAAAAATTAAAAATAGAATTACCATATGATTCAGCAATCTCACTTGTGGGTATATATCTAAAATAATTGATAGCAGAATCTTGGAGAGATATTTTTACACCTGCGGTCATTACAGCATTATTCACAATTGCCAAGAGATAAAAGCAACCAAATGATCACTGACAGATGAGTAGATAAACGAAATGTGTTGTTTTATTTTGTTTTGTTTTGGTTTTGGTTTTGGTTTTTGAGACAGAGTCTCGCTCTGTCACCCAGACTGTAGTGTAGTAGCACCATCTCGGTTCACTGCAACTTCCACCCCCCAGGTTCAGGTGATTCTCCCACCTCAGCCTCCTGAGTAGCTGGGATTATAGGCGTGTGCCACCACACCCGGTTAGTTTTTGTATTTTTAGTAGAGACAGGGTTTCACCATGTTGGCCAGATTAGTCTTAAACTCCTGGTCTCAAGTGATCCCCCCGCCTCAGCCTCCCAAAGCGCTGGGATTACAGGCATGAGCCACCACATCCAGCCCAAAATGTGTTTTTTATACACAGTGAAATATTCAGATTTAAAAATGAAAGAAATCCTATTGCATGCTACAACATGAATGAATCTTGAGGACATTATGTTAAGTAAAATAAGGCAGTCAGAGATACAAACACTGTATGATTCCATTTGCATGAGGTATTTAAAGTAGTCAAATTTGTAGAAACAGAAAGTAGAATGATGGTTGCCAGGGACTTGGGGGAGGGAGCATGGGTATTTGTTTAATGAATATAGTTTCAGTTTTGCAAGATGAAAATGTTTTGGAGAGCTATTATGCAAAAATATAAGTATACTTAACACCACTGAACTGTACACTTAAAAATTCTTATGATGGTAAATTGTGTTATTTTTTATACAATTAAAAAATTTAAAATTATATACATTATTATTCTCGCTTTAGTTCATATGAGAAAATTTAAACAGAAGGATACATTAATTTATCCAATGTAATATGGCAATGAGCAGGTATTAAAACAAGGTACTCTAGTGTTCTCTAATCATTATACATGTAGTTATGCAAGATGTGTTATCATTGGGTAAGCTGTGTGAGGGCTGTACAGGATCTCTGTATTACTTCTTACAACTGCATATGGATCTATAAGTATCACAAAATAAAAAGTTTAAATATATATATTACATATAAAATATAGAATAAAATAATTTTAATGAGGATAACTTCTCCAAAATGCCTTTTACTTTAAGACACTGGTAATTTTTCAAAAACAAAGCATCTCTATGCTCTTGTTCTGCTATGGACTGCAATGTGAATGATACTCAGATTGTTTAAAATAGAAACTGAAGATGCCTTTAAAAATCACATGATTCAAAGTGGGGATCAAAGATACCTAAAATAACGTCTTTTCTGACTAGTGAATTCCTGCCAAAGCTCGACTTTGTCCTGAACTTATGAACCCACCTCCTACCATGACCTCAGAATAATTTGCAAATTAAATTAGTTTCATTGAGAAAGTAGTAACAAGAAGTAATTTTTAAATAAATAGTGTTGGGGCAACTGGAAAGTCATGTGGAAAAAGATAAAATTAAATCCACGTTTTACAACATAAATCAGGATAAAATCTACATGGATTGAAGATTTAAATAAAAAATATGAAACCCTAACCATACCAGAGGAAACACTGCTGAATTTATTTGGAGCCTCAAAATATGGAAGTCCTTTATAAGATTCAAAATCTAGAAGCCATAAAATGAAATTAATAAATTTGACTATATATTTTTAAAAAACAAGCAGCATCAAAAAAAATCACAAGTGAAGTCAAAGACAAATGGGAGCTTGGAAAAAGTAGTCTCAGTTTATATCTCAACAAAAGGATCATCTCCCTAGCACATACATTACTGCTAGAAACTGAGGAGAAAAATATCAAGAACCCAAAGAAAAAGGAGTAAAAGACATGAACAACGAACTCACAGGAAGATAAATGTAAAGAGCCCTCAAATGTGAAGAGTCTCAATCTCACTAATACTTAAAGAAATGCAAATTAAAATTATATTTGAAACCTATTAGATTGGCAAAAATCCAGAGAAACCAGCTTTCTCATGTGTTTCAAGTGGGGATCCAAAATGGTACATAGTTAAGGAGGGAATTTGGCAATATCTAGCAAAATTACGTAAGTCTTTACCCTTTAACACAGAGATCCCACTTCTATCACTTCTATAAATCTGTGCTACAACTACATCTGCCCACGTATCATGATCCCAGCATTATTTGTAATAGAAAAAGTTTGGAAATAGCTCAAATACTCATCAAAAGAAAAGACATGAACAATAGGGACAGGTTAATGCAAAAAAGAATACATATTGTATCATTCCATTTATATGAAGTACAAAACAGGTCAAACAATCTATGGTAGTACAGGTTAGAAAAATGGTTACCTTTAGGTGCCTGGGAATGGTCATGCGTGATCTTTATGGGAACTTAAAAGGGGTTGTATCTTGATCTGGGTGGTGGCTACACAGATGTATATATGCAAATATTAACTGAGATGTGCAGCTCAGGCTGGTGCAGTTTAATGTATATAAGTTATTACTTCAATTTAATAAGTTTTAAAACAGAGTGCGGATCAGGGAAATACAAATAAAAACCACAGTGAGATATCACTTCACACCCATTAGGACAGCTATAATAATAATAGTAATAATAATAATAAAGATACGTGGAGAAATTGAAGCTCTCAGCCTATACTGCTGAGGGGGTAAAATAATGCAGCCACTTCAGAAAATAGTCTGGTAGTTTTTCAAAAGGTTAAACATGGAGTTAACATATGATCCAGAAATTCCACTCCTAGGTATATAGAGTACCCAAGAGAAATGAGAACATATATCTACTAAAAACCTGAATGTTTATAGAAGCATTATTTACAACAGCCAAAAGGTGGAAATAACTCAAATGCCCATCAACTGATGAATGAATAAGTAAAGTGTAGTATATCCATACAATGGAATATTATTTGACAATTAAAATAATGAAGTACTGAAACATGCTATGGCATGAATGAACCTTGAAACATTATGCTAAATAGAAGAAGCCTGTCACAAAGAATCATATACTGTATAATTTCATTTATACAAAATGTCCAGAATGAGCAAATCTGTAGAGGCAGAAAGTAAATTGATCGTTGCCTAAAGCTGGGGAGATTGGGAAAAAAATGTGGATGGGTACAGGGTTCCTTTAGGGGGTTATGACAATGGTCTAAAATTGATTGTGGCAATGGTTGCACAACTCTTGTGAATATACTAAAAATCATCAAATTGTATACTTTAAATAGATGGAATGTATGGCATGTAAATTATATCACAATTAAGTTGTTATTTAAAAAATACAGGACTGGTTATACATTATTATACAGCCATGCAATAAGTTGCTATAAAGCTTTAAAAAGAATAAGGAAGCTCTCTATGTACTATCATAGGTGCATCCTCAGAATATATTGTTAAAAAGCAAGTTGCAGAATGGTATTTATAATATGCTGTTTTGTTTTTTGCTTTTAGGAAATAAAAATATATATTTGCATTTATTGTTACTGGCATGAGAAAGCCCTAAATGGATAAAAATAAACTAATAAAAATGGGGATGGGAATGGGGGATGGAATGGTAGAGGAACAGGTATGAGTGTGAGACTGATTATACATTTACATAGTTTTGACTTTTGAACCTGTAAACATAGCCCTTGTTTATTCAATTTAATTTAATTCAAAGTATAAGTTAAAAGTTAATTAATATACAGTAGAAAATAGAGTAGGGACAATTAATTCTGCTCCAGGTGTTACCCATTGAATAGCTAACCATCTCATTCAGGTGATAACTAGTGTGCTTGAAATGTAAGGCCAAGAAACCAAGCTTATTTTTTTCAAAGTTGATATGAGTTGTAAATATCTTTCTTCCTCATTAGGAATATAATTATAAAATTATATCCTAATGGGAGGCTAAGCTACACACACGCACACACACATGCGCACATACGTGCATGTAAACATGCACGTGCACGCATAGACACACACACATAACCAGGCTTCTCCTTCTTGGGGAAAAATGAAATCAAAACAAAGCATGGTTTGAAAGTTATCCTGCATCTTTCATTATACTTAGATGGCCTTTTTATTAGAGCCACATCTTAAATAGTCGTAGTTAACATCTAAGAACTATTGATCAGGAAGAAGTACAGAATATAAATTGTTGATAAGCTTCAATGTTGCATCAGACATGTGGTGCAAGACTGAAAGGTGTTTGGCATTTGAAAAGGAATTTCCAAAAAAGAACTACAAATATGTAAGTCACAGTAAACCTGAACTAGGAAACCCTCTTTGAGCTCCCCATGGAAAAGACAGATAAGGAGCAGGAGAGTATCTGACTGGTTTTAGGTAAAATAAATACACACACACACCACACTGCACACATATGCACACTCTCAACGGGGCTTTTGCATGGGTGTGATTTCTAGCAGATCCGATAGGCCAAGGTAGCTGGGTGTTCGTGGTGCGCTTACCGGCACAAGTGTGGAGTAAGCCTGCTGTGCCACGAGCATCAGGTCCCTAAGGAGGGTGATGAAGCTGCACAGACAGTTCGACAGAATCCTCCCAGCAGCCTGGTTGAATGTCTGGAGCTCTTCCACAAGCTGGGCATTGAGGGCCTCATACTCCTTTTTGGCCAAGTCTGACTCATCTCCTGCTGATCGCTGCAGGTAGCTGTTGTAGTCCAGCAGTTTGTCATAGCGTTTCTGGATGAGCTTGTGTGGCCCTGGGAATAAGGACAGCAGGGCTGACAAAGGGGTCAGGGTGAGTCTCTGTAAGTGAGATGCCTGTCAAAAGAAAAAATGAGCCCATTTCAGAGAGACGATCAGCCTATACCTTGTCCAGTGCTGTTTTCCATAGGCTTACCTTTTCTCCAACGAGAAGCACAAAAGAAAACAGGAACACATCTAGCCACGTTAAAAGAGGATCTGATCATTTTTGTGTCTATCTAAACCTACTCAAAGACTTAAAACAGGGGCTCTAGATTGTAACATTGAAAAAAGTGAGCAGGAAGAGGAATACAAAAGTTAAAGCCAGCTCATCCAAAATATAACTCTACATTTTTCTCTACAGCCTTTCATTTTGTCATTGTCATCTCCTTCAACAGTTTTTCATTCCACTTCTTTCTCATCCCAGAGCCAGCTCTTGGGGGAAGGGAGGATCTCTAGCCGTTGACTACCAAGACTGTGTGAAAGATTCACAATATCACTCCCACCTTTTGCTGACAGCAAAAGGAATATAGTCCATATCCCTAGTCCATAGAAGACTGTACCCTATTCTTCCCATATCAGCCCCAAATCCCTGACTACCCTGGAGGCTTATTTTTGGTAGTGGAATTATATCCTCTACAGAGATAGTAACCCTTTAATAAAGGTATTTTAATCTTGAGACAGAAATGACCACAGAGTTATAACTTGTTTTATTTTTATTTATTTATTTAATTAATTTTGAGACAGGGTCTCACTCTGTCTGTCACCCAGGCTGGAGTGCAGTGACTCTTTCTCAGCTCACTGCAGCCTCCACTCAAGCCATCCTCCCACCTCAGCCTCCCGAATAGCTGAAACTACAGGAATGTGCCACCATGCTTAGCTAATTTTAAAAATATTTTGTAGAGGTATGGTCTCTATTGCCCAGGATGTTCTTGAATATCTAGGCTGAAACAATCCTGTCACCTTGACCTATAAGGTCTGTTTAAAATACATTAAAGGATGAAGCTGTTGCTGTTTCTGTGTCTTAAACTGTTTACACTTTTTGGTCTGAATCACTGAAAATGAACTTCATATAACCGCCCAACTTCATGAGATAACCTGATCATCCTAGATTTAATTTCTTCTATTTCTCTTCTATTTTATGTTTGCTGACTGCCCTATTTTACACTTTATCATATATGTTTGGGTTACATGATTATTTTATGATAATTTGGAAGTAGGTTTCTCTTTTGTAACCGAAAAGATGTCCTAGAGAATCAATGTCTGAGCAGCAGCTTATATTAGTTAACTTAAATGGCCCCTGGTAACATTGTGTGAACTCATGAGAAATCTAGAAGAGAGGGAAACCAATCTTTTATTGGCACCAGAAATAGCCAACACAAATTAGATTTGATGTCTAGCTTATGAGATAATATACACCTACAGACTGTTTAATGAATCCCTTGATAGGCAAAGAATCTATTTACCATATCTGGGATAAATTACTGTGTTTGTGACTTGACTAGATTCTACAGGTAATCTAATTACAGTATTACAATATAATTATTATATATGTATATATATATATATATATATATATATATATATATCCAGTGACTCATAGACATAAAGTGATTCACCTTTACATAGGAATTGTATTTAGAACAAATAAGAATTAGATTTTAATATTTTGTCCTAACAAAATGTGTAGATATATATCACTCATGGTTAGATAAGAACAACTGCTCTGACTTTAGATATATTTTGAGTCCTTAATATTTGATTTTTAAAAAGAATTTTATATATGTTATCCATAAAAGTTACTTTCATATTGAGCTTTCTTGCAATTAATTTAACTTAGCCTAATTAATCATCTTGTGGTTTTATGCAAGGTATGCGGGACACCTTCTCTCTTCTTGCTGTCAAAGTCTGGAGCAAGCTTGCTGAGGGAGGAGCTACGTACCAGGCTTTCAGGAGGTACTCAATAAATATATATTAATGTATTAGAATTAAGCTAAAGAGCAAACTTTTAAAGACTTCTCTAGAGCCGGGCGCGGTGGCTCAAACCTATAATCCCAGCACTTTGGGAGGCTGAGGCGGGTGGATCACGAGGTCAAGAGATCGAGACCATCCTGGTCAACATGGTGAAACCCCGTCTCTACTAAAAATACAAAACATTAGCTGGGCGTGGTGGGGGGTGCCTGTAATCCCAGCTACTCAGGAGGTTGAGGCAGGAGAATTGCCTGAACCTCCTGAGGCAGGAGGTGGAGGTTGTGGTGAGCCAAGATCGCGCCATTGCACTCCAGCCTGGGTAACAAGAGTGAAACTCCGTCTCAAAAAAAAAAAAAGACTTCTCTAGAATGTGTGCTTTCTGTAATTAAATGCAGAAAATACATAAAGAACTAGCCACACCGTTTCCATTAAAGATATACTGTAAAAACATGAATCTATCTATCTCATCATCACCATCACTGTTTGTATCCATCCATCCATCCATCCATCTGTGATTGACCTGTTTCTCTATCATATTAGCTCAGATGTAAGCCTGACTTTCCATTCTGCAGTGCCAGAGAAGCAAAATGCTTCTGCATAGTTTTTCTACTAGATTGGGAGCTGTATGACTTCCTAGGGTTTGGAAGTATGTGGGGCTCTTCATTGGTTGTCACAATGTCTTGATGTGGGGGGATGTCACTGAGATTTTGAGCCTGGTGGGCCAAAAATGTTAAACATCCTCCAACAAAAGGGCCACTCCATGAAGATTTGTCTTACCCCAAATGCCTATAATGCCAATGAAAATGCCACTTTTAAGATGATCAGTCTATTATATCTTCTATATAACTTGATATACTACTATGAAATAATAATACCTATGGAAACATAAGGCACTAAATTAAAATTAATATCCAGAGTAGCTTACTACTAAAATGTGTTACTGGCTCAAGCATGTTTTTATGATACGCAAGATATATTTTATGGAACTTTTAGAAAATAAATATTTTACCATGGAACAAAAGATATAACATATGACTCTTAAATAAAAGTCTTTGTCAATAGGAAGGCTTTGCTTTCCAGTGTATAGTGTGTTAATAAGTGTCATATCCGTAGAGAGTACCTTTGCTCCTTCTTTAAGGACGCAGGGCATTTCCGGAGACTTGTTTAAGAAAAGCATAGCTTGCTTGAGCCCAGGAGTTGGAGACCAGCCTGGGCGACATGGTGAAACTCTGCCTCTACAAAAAATGCAAAAAATCTTCTAGGTGTGGTGATGTGCCCCTGCCATTCCAGCTATTTGAGAGGCTGAGGAGAGAGGATTGCTTAAACCCAGGAGGCAGAGGTTGCAGTGAGCTGAGATTGTTCCACTGCATTCCAGGATGGGCAACAGAGCCAGACCCTGTCCCAGAAAAAAGAAAAAAGAAAAAAAAAAGCATAGCTTTCTAACTTAATAAAGTCTTAATATTTCACATGTAGGCTAGACTAAATATTGATTTTAAAAGCTGCACTGACACTGGCTACCTCTAGAAACACAGTCTGTGGTCATCTTAAATTTCCATCATAGTAAAATCCTCACTAATTCACTTTAAAAATATTTAATGATTTAAAAAATCCCCTGCTTAAATATACTAATTTTGACATTAGTATTTGCTTTAGTGCATGTTTTATTTCTGACTCCAGAAAAATAAACGAAAAGCAGCTTTCCTTTCAACCTCACTATTTAATTTGCATTTATCTGTGAATATAAATAACTTACAAAGTCATGACATGGGTTTAAGGCATTATTTAGGGTCTCAGAATAGCCCATCTTGTCATCTTTGTTGTGTGAAATCTCCTGAAGGTCCATTACACTCTGCAGAGCCAAGGGCATGGCATCCTGAAACCCAAGAACAAAGTTACAAAAATGGCAGGTTCTGAGGTCAGTATAATTAATGTGGACTTCATCAGCATAACCCATAATTATCACTGAGACTTTTTTTTTTAAAAAAAAGGAACAATGAAAATTTTATAAATACTCTGTACAATCAGGTTGCTTGGAAGAATGTATTTCCTTACATTTTCCTTATGTCACTTTCTCATAGTACTTTGTATACAACCCTCTTTGATTAAACATCGTCCATTTAAAATTCCCTCATTAGCTATTCTTTAGCTTGCAATTCTCACATATTCCTTATTTTTAAAATCATTCCTCTTTGATTCGTCAGTTTTCTTTAGAAAATTTAATATTCTCTTTAAGAGAAGATGCTCACATTTTTTGTTGAATCCATTAGTGGAACTAAAAGACTTCCCTGTAGATGTTCCCAAGAGACATTTACTCCTTGAAAGATACATAAAGGACAGGGTTCCCACTACTCTCTGGCTGTTTTTGGTTTTCTTTTCAAAGAAGGCAGCACTTTAGGAAGAAAATAGCAAGTCTGATCGTAAAATCAGGCTTTGTATCAGATAATAAATAAGAACAGAATAGTACCTGTTCTTATGTAACTTGTCTCCAAATTATTATGGATATTTTGTCGAAGAGTGCAAATATCTGCTTCCAGAAACAGATATCCAAGAGAAAAACTTCTGGAATATAGAAGGGGACCATTTAGTAACTGATTTACATGTAACACTACTAACTTTCTAAGTCTCACGGTCATAGCCATTGTCAAAGTGGCATGAAGGACAGCTTCCTGTTTATGAGATCCATTAGAAGAAACCTCTGACTGGTTTTCTACTGAGCAGAATTATACTGTACTTGAATTGGCTGGTTGAAATCAGTGATTCTCAAAGAGTTAGGACAACCTCTTATGGGACTGGTAATTTCTGGGAGTATTTCTGTTTTCTAACATAATCTCATGGGAGCATTTGCATATTATTGTTAATAGTTCAATTTATTTTTCTTTACATTGATTTTTATATTTATTTTAGATACTAGAAAGAGATGTGTTAGTACAATCAAACAAATTTTCTGTCTCATGCAATTCTGTGTTAATGAACTTATTTCTGTTATAAAGAAAGCATACTGATAGTCCACAAGGCAATCATCTGAACGAAAGAGTCCCACAATATGGCTATTTGGACTAGGGAGATGGTGGAGCAGGTAAGGGGTCAAACGGCAAAATGCCTCTTTATATTTGCTTCCTTTACCAGCACTTTTCAGCTTTCCAATTTTGATCCAGTGTCACAAAATAAAGGAAGGAACAATCACACTTACTCTTCAAAATAACCATGGAAATCAATGCATTGTATCAGATGTTCCTGTAGAACATTGAAAACAGTTGTGTCTCACCTACCTGTATGTGTTGAAGACAGAGTGAAATGTTCTTCACACAATGCCTCACAGTCTTTTCTAAAGATCTAAATAGCTTTTCTTCTCTGTTAAAGGTATTGTCTTTAACCTAAAACATATGTGAAATTATTTTCATAACTCAAATGAAATGGATTTTTTTTAAAAAAGCGCAGACCATATTGGTCCAGCACATGACAAAAGAAAATTCTTTGTTGATATGAAAACATTTGATGATACGCTGTCTGTCTTAACACATACTTTTTCTGTTGATACATAGCACAATTGATGTTCAATTAGTGTAGCAAAGCCAAGTCCTGTAGCTCAAATTGCTGTTGTTAATTTTCACATAGCTTCACCCATGTCATAATAGCTGTGGGATTATAAAACTTTCTCTGTAGTTTTAATGGCATATACTGGGTATATACTCAAATTATATTACATTTTGGGGTTAATAAAATAGCTACATTTGATCTATTGGCTGGAACTTACTGTTTTGTTCATATGACTCATTCCAATTTATTTCACAGTGCTTATTTGTAAAAATTCTTAGATTCATGGTTAAAGAAATGTGAAAATTCTTTATCAATTCAAATTTGAAGGATAATATATAATCTTAGCAAAAATAGTCCTTCTGTTAAGATAACTCAGCAGAGTTAAGATAGTGGTCACACGTGTTCAGTTATTTTTTGTCATCTTACGTGTATATCCATTAGAATTCAGAAAAACATGCTTTTTATGCTGTAGCAATTTCTAGGAGCACACGTTTATTATTGCTATTAATAGCAAAGAGTATTTCTTGGCAATCAAAATGGCTACAAAACAAGATCAGAACCAGCCTGATGCTGGCAAAATCTGTGTGAACATGCAAATGCTTCATGGAATAGGGTGTGTATTATTAAGTTTGTCACTGGGTGACAACCATTACTGTTCTTGGTTCGTATAATTTTAAATTTAAGGTGGTTGACATTAGAACCAAATGGATCAAAAATTGTGACATTTTATTTTTAAACTTCTTAATATTGTTTGTCTGGAAAGCTTTTGATTAAATAGGCAGCAGAGTTCTTTGGAATCCCCACAAAATCCAACACCCTCTGCCTTAGGGTTGCTATGCTCCAACTCAGTCTGGTGTGTATAACAATATATGGGGCAGATTTTTAAAAATGCAGTTTCCAAGAAGCCATCACCAGATATTTTGTCTTGTATATCTTGGCTGGGACCCAGATGATTCTAAAGTAGAAGGCTCAAGAATCACACTGAGAAATATTGCCCAATTCTACTTTCCTATAAGCAAGCCTTTTCCATGCTGTTTTCTTTTGCTGGAATATGCTGTTGTTCATTTCCTGCCTTGCAAAATCCTGTTTATTTTTAAGGACTAGTTCAGATGTCACTCATTCTGTAAATCCTCTGCCTTCTCCTATTCTTCCCACTGTAGAAAATTAAGTGCTCCCTCCTATGGGCTATCATGATCCTGGTTAATGATTTAAGTGAGTCTCTCTGCTGATGGATTTTGGTTGTTTTAGATTAAGTATTGTTGTTTCAGTGAAAATAATAGTGAACCTGTGTTAAATACTTACTACGTTCCAGACACTGCCAACACCTTTCTTCCATTTACTCATTGTAATCCTTACATATATATAATGGAATTATGATTACTCCCATTTTAGAGATAAAGAAACAGAAGCTTTAGGGGATGTGGCAGAGATGGTTAACATTCCTCCTGCTGTCCCTTTACTGACAGAATCCACAGCTCTAGTTCAAACTGGACACTTGGCTGCCCTGCTAGAGACTACATTTCCCAGACACCCTTGCAGCTGGCTCTGCCCTGGTAACCGGGTTTGTGCATATAGGTTATGGATGAAGCCTTGTTTTTCATGTCTGAGTTTTGGCCTTATAACATTGAAAGAAGACATGGCATGAATTCAGCTTCAACCAGACAGATGAAGACAATGTGTTAAGAAAAATCACTGGGGGAACTGGGTTCCTGAAGGATCTTTTGAAGCAGAGCTCATTTGGATTCACATCTCAGGACTCTTAAAAGAGAGAGAGAGAGGCGAGGAGGGAGCGGCGGCACCTGCCTGTAGTCTGAGCTACTTGAGAGGCTAAGGTGAGAAGATTGCTAGAGCCCAGGAGTTTGAGGCTGCAGTGCGTTGTGATCTTGGCACTGCACTCTAGTCCAGCTTGGGCAACAGAGCAAGACCCTGTCTCTAAAAAAAATAAAGAGTAAAAGAGAGAGAGAGAAATAAATAACTACCTGATTTAGGCTCTTATGCCTTTGGAATCTCTTTGTGACAGATATGTGGCCTTTACCCTAGTTAATATGGGGAGTTAAAGAAACTACAGATGGTGTAATAGGATCAGGATTCAAGGCAAAACAGCCTGAATTCAAAACCTACACTTGTTCATCTTTGTATTCCCAATCTGTAACATGGCGCTGGGTACAAGAGAGTTCAATATATGTATGATGAATTGAATAGAATCTTCCTCTTGGGTAATAGCTTTATACCCTAACTCTACCAATATTTCACTTGAGCTTCTGACAAGTGCAAAATTGATTGATTTGAGATTGATCTCTTTTCCAGCCCAGCCTATGCAGCTGATTTTCTGATTAACAGTAACATGCTTCATTGCTGAAAGGACATCCTCTCAAAAGATTAAGGAGAAAAATCTAATTAATATCCCTTCAGGCTATTTTAACTATAATTCACTTTTAGTTCACAATTGAAAAATATAAGAAGCTGATGATAAATATGTTAAATAATATAACAACTTATTCAAAAGCCTGCCAAGAATTAGAGCCTGCCTATTTTTCCTTAATGGAATTGTCCTGAGTCAGAAGCAAAATCCCAAAGACTGGGGAAGAATTGTTTGCATTGCATTTACACATGCCTATAGGGGCTTCTCAAATAAATTTCCAATTTGATTTTAATATGATTGTCTCTAGTTGAAATGTCTTCATTGCCCTTTCTCTGATCTGTGAGCACATCCCATAAATGTCCCAAACTTCTTACATTACAGTTTCACATTGAGAAGAGGAGCCTTTTACATGCAGTGGACCCAGTTAGCCCCTAGAAGGATATAAAGAAGTAAATACAATAGTAATTCCTGCCTTGTGTTCTAAGAATATAC
The DNA here is from genome assembly GCF_009761245.1 of Sapajus apella. Classification (NCBI taxonomy): domain Eukaryota; kingdom Metazoa; phylum Chordata; class Mammalia; order Primates; family Cebidae; genus Sapajus; species Sapajus apella. Next base: position 6,779,456 of record NW_022437027.1, read on the forward strand.
ATTTTGGTAAATTCAGTCACAAGAGGAAACAAGAACAAGGCTTGGAAGGAGGAAGTTTATTATACTCACAGGTCCCAGAGAGAGGAGTCATCACATGCCACGCAGTGGCAGAACATAGGAGTAAAGAGAATGTCTAAACCAGAACCTCTGTTGGGATTTCCTTGGAAAACGCAAGGCAGGGGCAGAGTAAACAGTTTAGGATTGGCTATTTTAAATAACTCCAATGGGCTTTGGGATATAGGGGTAATCTCTAGTTGCTGGTACTGGGCTCTGGGATAATCTAGGGCAGGTGAGATATTGGCTTTGTGTATAAGAGTTAAATAAGGATATGGTTAAAGCTATAGGATCAAGATTGATTGGTTTGCATATAAAAGTTGTGTTCTAGCCATTTGCCATCCCTAAGAATTGGCTACCCCTACAGAGCAGTCTCTGCTCAGCCAGAGAGGTATTTTAAAATGTCAAAACATTATAAAATACAGAAAGTAAAAAAAAAATATGATTAATACACCATGTATGAAGGACTTTACATCACATAGGAAAAGTCTGCACATTTGAAGGTAAATAACCATACAAGGTGATGATATTAAATAATAATGATGATATTTATGATAATAATGACAGCCAAAGTATATTGAGTGCTTACACACCATGTTACGTGCTTCCTTTATATATACATCATCTCATTTAATCCTCACAACCATCCCATTTGTTAAGTACTAGGAGAATCCAAATTTACACATGATTACATTAAAATTGTTACGTGCCCCCAAACAAATATTTACTAAGTGGCAGAGGTAGGGTTTAAGCCCAGGTTTGGATAACATCAAATATGTTTTTCTTAATTTCTTCTCTGTGCTGACTCCTGAAAATATGAATAGTGTCAAGATTAAAATACAGAGTCTTAGCCCCTTCCAAAGGATGAAAGGGCTGCTTCTACCTAAGTGGTAAGAAAGCTGCAACGACTTAATAGAAAAAAGAGAAAAGACCACAGCAGCTACCATAAGCCATCTGAAACCAACATGTACCACCATACAGACACCTCTTGTTTAAACCAAAAATCTTAGAGATATTAACATGTGAGTGACAAAAACAGGCAAATGAGAAGAAAAAAATAACGGCTATATAGTGTACTAAGAGCTAGCCTCACTAACTTTGGTTAGAAGCCCATTGTATTACTATCTCAGGACCATGAACTTTGTATCTTGTTATTCTCAAAGAATTGCAAGTGTGTTCCATTGATAACTTACTTTAAGATCATTGACTTCAGAGAACCTAGAGTGTTTGCAAAAATACAGACTTCTAGATTGCACCCTTGAGGCAGGTGGAACCCTAGAATCTGTCTTTCAGAAAGCTTTTCAGGTAATTCTTAATGCCCATTAAAGTTTAAGACATTTTGCTAATCCATCCATTATTTACTAGGGATTGGGATGAAAGTGGCTCAAGCGAGGTTAAACAGCTGACACAGGACTGTTACTCACTAATATAATGTGCATCTGGGGAGTAAGGGAACAGGAAGGGGATAAGGAGTAGGAAAAAAATTGCACTAAGTTATGCCTCTAAACACTTTGTTTTTATAGATGAAATAATGATAAAAGGAATACCAAGGGAACTCTAAAGAAAAGTACAACTTTTAAGAACAGAAGTAAATCAGGATGGAAGAGGGCATTGCCTTGAGGGAGAATGTGTGTTAGTTGACGGTGAATGTCGGAACTCCTGGAGCAACTTTATGTCCCACGTCATATGTCCATATCTCTTCTTTGTCTGTTTCTTGAGTAGAAACACCACAACTAAGACAGTGTCAATCCCATTCCCACTTCCATCCCTATTTTCCAGAAAGTGTGGTGGGGGGGAGAGAGAGAGAGAGGGAGAGAGAGAGAGAACAGCATAGGACAATTACCTTGATTCTCAGTATTCTAGAAATAATCCTCACCAAAAAAAAAAAAAAGAAAACCTCACGAAAATACCAGCATCCATGTTCCCTGGGAAAAGGTGGGTGGTCCAAAAAGAAAAATTACCTGTGATTCTCCTCTGGTCAGAATCTTCAGATGATTTGTCACTCTTTTTGATTTCTTGCTAATTGAATGAATATTTAGTTTAGACAATTTGTCTTTAAGTGATTCATCCTCATCATTCTTCTTGTATTTTAGAACTGAAAAGGAAGAGTGTAATAACATAGCTGAACATATGCAGCATAGCAAGTGTGCACTTCACCCAAAGTTTTCAAGATTAGTATTTATATTCAAGATAAAGATGTATATAACTTTTGAGCCTCTGCTGCAGAGGTCATATGCTCCAGCCCCTTTGCCCAGCCATGTCCCAGTCAGGTACCCACCCCACTGACCTCCAGAAACAAAGGCAAAAGCCCCTCAAGGCTCAAGTTTTATTTATCTACAATATTAAAGAAATCCCTGATACTAGAAAAAAGCTCTCCCTCTCATCTCAGATAATACATTTATTATCTGGGGCCTCTGGAATGGGGAATCAAGATCTAACTAATGAAAAGACAACTTAGTAGGGCACGGTGGCTCACGCGTGCAATGCCAACACTTTGGGAGGACGAGACCAACGGGTTACCTGAGGTCAGGAGCTTGAGACTAGCCTGGCCAACATGGTGAAACCCCATCTCTGCTAAAAAGACAAAAATTAGCCTGACGTGGTGGTGTGTGCCTGTAGTCCCAGGTACTCAGGAGGCTGAGGCAGAAGAATTGCTTGAACCCGGGAGATAGAGGTTGCAGTGAGCCGAGATTGCGCCACTGCACTCCAGCCTGGACAACAGAGCAAGACTCTGTCTCAAAAAAAAAAAAAAAAAAAAAAGACAACTGTACCCAGTGTAAGGAGACCTCAGATCCTAGAATGGCCCTTCACTGGCTGAGAGATTTGGGGCAAGCTGAATAACCTCTTTGAGTTTCACATATTTATCTTTGCAATCATTTTCACCTTTCATATTGTTGAAAACGTTAAATATCTCTAACATTTAGTGTTGGTAAAGATGTAGGGAGATGGGAAATCTTACAGAATCCTGCTGATGAGGATTAAACCAATACATTTTTGTAGAAAACAATTTGGCAGAAACTAACAAAAAGGAAAATATTCATAGTCTATTACCAGGAAGTTCATGCAGAGAAATCTGCTTTCCATAATCAAATATACAAAGTTTTATTGGCTACAGCACTTTTTCTAACAGCAAAGTATTAGGAACATCTAAATGTTTATCCTTAGAAGAATAGCTTAATAAATTATGATATATTCATAAATCAAGTGCTGTGGAAAGATTAAAAAGAAGATAATATTAATTGGAAGAATGTTCATGATATATAATTTTTTCAAAAGCAAAATGTAGTACCATGTATGTTGCAAGAAGGATGGAAAGAAGAAAATGGAAGAGAGGGAGCAGAAGAGAAAGAGAAAGAGAGAAATAAAGAGAAAAGAAGACAGAATGTCTGAAGAAAACAATAAAATGTTAGGTATGCAAACTGGAATCGTGGTGGGAAGGGAAGAATTTTACTCTTCAAAACTTTGAAGATAGTTTAAACTTTGAAATAGTTTAAGCAAACAGAAAAATATAGAGAATAATATAACAGCCATTATCCAAATTTTTGTCAAGTCTTACATTTTGCTTTGTTCCCAGTCTTTAAAAAAAAAAAACTTCACCAAACAGTTGAGACATCCCTGATCTCCATGTCTAATCCCTAAAGGGAATTGTTATCCTAAATAATGGGGCTTATTACACCTGTATCCATTTTAATGCCTTTATTGTGGATGTTTGGAATAGTACAATATATTTTGAATGTTTTAAAACTTTATAAAATAATATCACCTTGCACATATTTTTCTACCACTTGGAAAGTTACTTTAACAAAAACTCTCCAGATTCTGTTTTTGAGATTAACCCATTGATACATATACTTTTATTTAGTTAATTTTTATCTTCTTATGGTATTGTAGTGTATCTGCAGTTTATCCAATATCTGGATTAATATGTCCTTTTTATTTGCATTTATGAACAATGCTAGTTACCAGTATATCTCTCTTTGAGCACATGGGCAAGAGTTTCTTTAGAGCAAATACCTAGAAATTCATTTTTTGAGTCCCTGGTCTGTGCATCTTCAACTTTACTAGATATTGTGAAATTGCTCTCTAAACTATTGATTCCAATGTACATTCTCATGTGTAGATTGAGACTGAACATTTAGCATTATTCATTACTTTTCCTCCTCCAGTTTCTTCGACTGGAAATGGTATGTCAGATTACATTTCCATGAGTATAAATGGAGCTTAGAGTTTTGAAACTGTAAATTACTTCTTTTTATTGTTAAGATTTTTATATAATATGTAATTCTATTGATTTAATGTCAATAATTATATAGTCTGGACAGTAATCCTTTGTGGACTATCTCTTCATTTTGTTCACGAGTATTTTTACTCCATAACATTTACTTTTTTCTCTATACCTTTCTTTTTAATTTACTAATATAAATATATGACTTTTAAAATAAGTATCAGAAAATAAAACAAAAACGAATAAAGTGATTGGACCAGTTAGCTTGAAAGTCCTGCTATGTCTTTAATGTCAAACTGAGATTTAATATTAGGAGTACAACGCCAACTAAGAACTTATATGAACATACATCACACTGAAGGAGACCCATAGCCTAGCTCAATGCATTACTACCTCTGGGATGTATAGGAACCATGTAATTATCCCTGGGGTTATAGGAACCATTATCTGGGATGTATAGGAACCATGTAATTATCCCTTCTGTTTTGAAATTTTACATTAAACACCAATTTTATATTTTAGCTTACAAATAGTTAACAATAATTTGTTAATTCTAGAAAGAAGTATACTTGCTCACATGAGTAGAGAAATTATTGCCCCCAAAACTCCATTTTCTGTGTGCCAGAATCAGATGAATCCAACATACTAGATGGCCCCCCAATCATGATCTGCCCCTTTCCCAGATGCTTTCTGCATTTACTTCCCACTGCTACTGCAACTGGCTGTCTCTCCGTCTTACCACACATATCTCCAGTGACAGGAGGACTATATCCAATGGGTGTCTTCAGCCCACAATATGTCACCAGGAGCGCAGTGGTACAGTGGGATTGAGTATATGGCTGTTTGATTTATTTTTGAATGTCATTTTTTGTGCCTCTTAATCTTCTCCTTCTTCTCCCCAGCTTCTAATTCTAGATTTCAAATGATCAGTTCACTGCAGCTGCTATAACTACTTAAATGTTCTGATTCTCAGAAACATAAAGCAAACACTCCAATAATGGAAAACAAACAATTCATCATGTGTCTTCCTACCTAAATCTTTCCTTCTCTTAAGTTCATTGATGTTAACATTAATGTCCTTCACAGCAGCAAAGGCATCATCCAGTGTTCTGTAATCTGGGTGAGAGGGAGGGGTGGAATTCCGAAGTTCGCACAGTAATAAAGGGTATTTCATCACACGTTGAATTGGTTTGATCATCAAAGAGCCCATGTCCAGTAAATTTGGTTTGCCTCTACAATAAAGTTAAATAATATCAGTTTCACAAACATATGCTTTATTAACTCCTTTTCATTTTTGTGTGTTTTTATGATTACTTATAAAACTTTTCTCTTTTTTTTCCATTTGTGTATCTAAAATTTCTAAAAAAAAAAAAAAAAAAAAAAAAAAAGCAAGAGCAAAAGATGACAGAAAGAAGCAAGGCTGAAAGACCCTACTATGAAACAAAAACCTAAAAGAAACAAGTATATCTTTCCACCAAATGGGCTCAACAGGTCGATGTTTTATACTTTAATAATTTTTGTAATGTACTACTATGGATAAATGACTGACCATATAATTAGAATAGTAAAACAGGTATAAAAATGTTGAACAAAATTAGAAAAGTTGTATCATTAGAAAGGGTCTGGGGCTGAGCACAGTGGCTAGGGCTTGTAATACCAGCCCTTTGGGAGGCCAAGGCGGGCAGATTACTTGAGCCCAGTAGTTCAAGAGCAGCCTAGGCAACATGGCAAAACTCTATCTCTAGAAAAAGATTAAAAAGTTAGCTAGGCATGGTGGCACACATCTGTAGTCTCAGCTACTCAGGAGGCTGAGGTGGGCAGATTGCTTAAGCCTGGGAGGTCAAGGCTGCAGTGACTTACTTCACTCCAGCCTTGGCAACAGAGTGAGAGCCTGTCTCAAAAAAAAAAAAAAAAAAAAAAAGAAAGAAAGAAAGAAAAGAAAGAGGGTATTGCTACATGTATATGCACACATGTGCAGACATACAGATGCACATGCACATACTTTCACAAACATACACTAGTCACTATCACATCTCCCCATTTTATTTTTATCACATCACTTATCAGTATCTGGAATCATCTGTTTCCCTATTTACCAGTTTATGATTAGTTTCCCTGTCACCACTATATCTCCAGCATGGCATACAGTGCTCTTTCAACGCACACTTGTAGACTGAGAAATGATAGCGTTCTCAGATTTTCTGTAATGTGCTTTTATTTTATATTGAATTTTTTTCCAAAAATGTGAATAAATGACTGAGGAATTTTGTTCACATGCAGAGAAAATTATGATAGCATAAGGCATAAGAGAGATAAAGACTAAAGTAAACCAAAAGGCAACAATTTTTAAAAAAGAGAACGAGAATAAATATTAAAGGTTTGAAAGGAAGTAAAGAATTGCTTTAATAGGCTGTATCTTCTACTTCATACCTATTTGCACCAAATCTATTAAGGAAGAAAAAAAGGAAGGTAAGCAGAGAAGGTAATAGATGGGGAAGGAGGGAGAAAGAGGGAAAAAGAGAGAATCAGAGAGAGGTAGGGAAGGAGAAGTTGATTATTGGTTTCCAAGAGGACTGAGTGAAGTAGATTTTTAAAATAAATCTATTATAAATACTGAAAACTGTTTTCAGTATTTATCCTGAAAATAAAAAAACTTAAAAAATCTTAAAATATATTTTCTAACTGCTAGTATATCAGTAGCAAAACCTTTGAATATGAAGGACATTTTCTTATATATCTTAAGCAGAGATTCTTCTATAATACAACAGTTTAGTCACTTAAGTAAAAATTATTCCCTTAAATAAGAAACAAGTTAAGGATATGGAAGGTATTAACTTGATTAGAGGAAATCATATTATCTATATGAATATGATCAGAATTTCTTCTGAGTTTTTATTATTAAATGTTAATCTTTTAAAAATTGCTAAACGGGTGGGAGCGAAACCAACGCCTGGCTCGGAGCAGCAGCAGCTGAGGTGTCCCTGGCCAGTGTCCTTCCACCTGTCCACAAGCATGGGGAACATCTTCGCCAACCTCTTCAAGGGCCTTTTTGGCAAAAAGGAAATGCGCATCCTCATGGTAGGCCTGGATGCCGCGGGGAAGACCACGATCCTGTACAAGCTAAAGCTGGGTGAGATCGTGACCACCATTCCCACCATAGGCTTCAATGTGGAAACCGTGGAGTACAAGAATATCAGCTTCACTGTGTGGGACGTGGGTGGCCAGGACAAGATCCGGCCTCTGTGGCGCCACTATTTCCAGAACACACAAGGCCTGATCTTCGTGGTGGACAGCAATGACAGAGAGCGCGTGAATGAGGCCCGTGAGGAGCTCATGAGGATGCTGGCTGAGGATGAGCTCCGGGATGCTGTCCTCCTGGTGTTCGCCAACAAGCAGGACCTCCCCAACGCCATGAATGCGGCCGAGAGCACAGACAAGCTGGGGCTGCACTCCCTACGCCACAGGAACTGGTACATTCAGGCCACCTGCGCCACCAGCGGCGACGGGCTCTATGAAGGACTGGACTGGCTGTCCAATCAGCTCCGGAACCAGAAGTGAATGCGACACCCCTCCCTCTCACTCCTCTCACCCTCTGCTTTACTCTCATGTGGCAAACGTGCGGCTCGTGGTGTGAGTGCCAGAAGCTGCCTCCGTGGTTTGGTCACCGTGTGCATCGCGCCGTGCTGTAAATGTGGCAGACGCAGCCTGCGGCCAGGCTTTTTATTTAATGTAAATAGTTTTTGTTTCCAATGAGGCAGTTTCTGGTACTCCTATGCAATATTACTCAGCTTTTTTTATTGTAAAAAGAAAAATCAACTCACTGTAGTGCTGAGAGGGGATGTAGGCCTGTGGGCACCTGGCCTCCAGGAGTCGCTGTGTTGGGAAAGCCGGGCATGCTCTTGGCTTTAGAGCTGTGTTGAAATCCATTTTGGTGGTTGGTTTTTAACCCAAACTCAGTGCATTTTTTTAAATAGTTAAAAATCCAAGTCGAGAACACTTGAACACACAGAAGGGAGACCCTGCCTAGCATAGATTTACGGCCTGGATGCCAGTCGCCAGCCCGGCTGTTCCCCTTGGGAACGTGAGGCGGCGGGGCGGCAGACCGCGATCAATTCTGCATGGTCACAATAGAGATCCCCGCAACTTGCTTGTCCTTGGGTCACCCTGCATTCCATAGCCATGTGCTTGTCCCTGTGCCCCCATGGTTCACAGGGGCCAGGCTGGGAGCCCACAGCCACCCCACTCTCCCACAGGCCGCTACAGCCACCTTCAGGCAGCCTGTGGGAGACAGGGCCCCACCTGTCCCTCGGTCAGCATGTGGCCAGAGTGAGTCCGTTGTCCCCAATACTCGTGCTCGCTCAGACACTTTGGCAGGATGTCTGGGGCCTCACCAGCAGGAGCGCGTGCAAGCCGGGCAGGCGGTCCACCTAGACCCACAGCCCCTCGGGAGCACCCCACCTCTGTGTGTGACGTAGCTTTCTTTCCCTCAGCCTGCAAGGGTCCGATTTGCCATCGAAAAAGACAACCTCTACTTTTTTCTTTTGTATTTTGATAAACACTGAAGAAGCTGGAGCTGTTAAATTTATCTTGGGGAAACCTCAGAACTGGTCTATTTGGTGTGGTGGAACCTCTTACTGCTTTCAATACACGATTAGTAATCAACTGTTTTGTATACTTGTTTTCAGTTTTCATTTCGACAAACAAGCACTGTAATTATAGCTATTAGAATAAAATCTCTTAACTATTAAAAAAAATTGCTAAACGACTATCAAAATATACATATAATCAAACATTCAAATCAATATAAATTCAACTTTAATAAAATATTAGTGTGGTCTTTTGTCACATACGTTCTTTTATTTTTAATTATAAAAAAACAATAACTCAGATGTAGTAAAGGCTATACTTGTATCTTTGAGCTGCCCTTATTTCTTTCTTATCCAAATCTATCAAAAAACCAACTTAGGCTCTTTAGTTGTGTTTAGATTGTATCACTACTTTTTTTCATCACTCTTTGGCATCAAAGTTCTCTCTCTCCCTTTTATGTTTCAAATGACAATAATAGTAATTATAAATGATTATTGTCATAAATATAAATTATATAAACGGTATTCTCAAAAATGAGAAATCTCCTAGACATTTTTGTCTTCATATATATACTTGAGACAGTTGCCCTAGTGATGAGCAATGATATTCTGACATCTGCATTGCACAGAAAAGCAATATGGTAGAAAATACAGCGGGAGTATTATAAGATAATAATGCTCCACGCATTCATGCCACAAAATTCACCCCATCTAATCTCCCACAGTAAGATTAAGTTCTGATAACCATGCGAGGCAGATGAGTCCTATGTGTGATATAACCCATCTTAGCCAGGAAGTCAATTATCCCATGACTCCTCCACAGTAAGTAAACAAATGTGTAACAATTTCCCATACACATTGGGCTAAAAACTAAACTACTTATTAATTTGTAATTCTATTTCATCTTCCCCTGTCTTATCATGAATACTTTGGCAAGTATTTACTGCCAAAAGTAGCTATACTAATCTCATTACAAATTATTTTTGGGTCTCTACAAAGTCAAGTAAACACAGCTGGCTTTGTTCTAGCAGCTTCCAGTTTTGCTGTGGAGTTTCACATCAAATACAAGTACAACAAAAATGAAAATGACATTTAAATAATATAAACACTATACTGGAAAACAAAAAAAAATAGATATTCAACATCAGAACACCTATATTTCTTAATGAGAAGGAGAAAATAAGCCAAAAAGAATAATTATGTAACTATTGACTATATTACTTTGAATTTCCTTTATTTCATGACCACAAGCATCCTAAATTTAATATTTATTTTACCATATCTACAAGCATCTATTCTGTTATTTTTTTCAACTTACTTTCCTTTTAAAACACCTAAATCAGTTTTAAAAGAAACTCTATATTGCTATACAAATAAATGGCATTTGTCATAAATAAAAGATAACTGTGAAAAGACATACATAATAATTTATTAAATTAGAAGACATAAAGGAGATAAATAAATAGTAATTGATGTAACAGACCAGAGAGAACCAGTGAAATGGTGAGGTAATGTTTAATCATTTTGCAAATGTTAATCAGTTGGGGTCACTGGTTATCCAATGAAATAGGGAGTGAGGGGCCAGATGCCAAAATAAGGAGTGTCGATTGAAAACCTGTTTAAGAAACTGTCCAATTTTTACAAGTGTTGGAGATAATGTTTTGAAACTTTCTAAAGAGAAGAACAAACACACAAAAGAGTCAAAAATAGGAAAAAAAATGAAAAAAATTAGAGGACTGGTCTAGGAAGTTCATTATCTACTAATACAAATCACTGCAAAGTAAAACAAAGCAAGTATGTGGAGTAAATAGTAAAGTAATTCAAGAAAAAGGAATTTGCAGGCTGAAAGAACTCACTAAGTGTCCAGCACAGTGGAAGAAATGGAGTCACACCTTGGAATTCACGAACGTCAGAGTACTAAGGACAAACAGAAGATTCTATAATCCTTCAGAGAAAGAAATATGCACATAGGCATAAATACATGATTAGGAATCAGAATGTTTCAGATTTCTAATAGCAACTCTGAAAGCTAGAAAATGATAAAGAATTACCTCTAAGGGAAATGGTTTCCAATTTAGAATTAGATACCAAATCAAACTATAAACCAAATGTGAGAGTAAAAGAAAAGTATGTCAGATATAAAGTTCTTAACATTTTACTTCCCATGCATTCTGTGAGGAACGGAGAAAACTATTGAAGAATGTACTCCACCAAAATGAGGAGGAACAAACACAGGAACAAGGCAAAGAGAATCTCCAGGATGATGGGAGGAGAATTCCTAGCAGATGGCAGCACCCAGTGTCACCCGTCCAAGCTCAACTGGACTGAAGACCCTGGGGCAGGGCTCTTTTGGGAGAAGAAATTGATGGCATACATAATGCATCTGGTTTTCTTGAAAGATAAGTTAGTAAACTGGCTGTGAGTTTGGCATTAGTTATTAGTACAAACAAAACTATGCAAATGAAGAACAAGAAGAAGCAGAGAAAGTAGATGAAATGGAAGAGGAGGAGGGCACAATGAAAACAAAAATCAACAATTGTTAACTCATAGAAAAATAAGAAATCACTTAAAGGTTTAGCTCTGAAAAGAAATTTACTTAGATATAATAATTCAGACACTGATTATTGCTCTAACAAAATTACAGTGTAACCACTTAGGGGGAATGGAGACATAGAAAAGGCATTTGTGTGTGTGCTTGTTGTGTGTGGTAACCACTTAGGGGGAATGGAGAAATGGAAAAGGCGTTTATGTGTGTGCTTGTTGTGTGTAGAGGAGATAGGGATAGGAAAGAGAAATTCTTGCCTTCCACAGGAGAAAGTTAATGGGGAATATCTAAAAAGGAAACAACCAAGCATGCTTTTAGAGTAATAAAGATAAATACCAAAATAGTCAGCTAAAGATATGAAAATAATGCATTCTAATGAGAAGTTAGAGGCTGGGAGGAGAAGAGGAGATTACTTTTCTTGACAAATCTTACAGAATGATTTGGCTATTGAAACAGGACTAACTATCATTTTTTAATAAAAAGTTTTTTATAAAAAAGGAATATCAAGAATACTCAAAAAATGTAAAAAAAAGTACTGAGCTGAGAGTAATGATACTGAATATGAAAATATATTATAAAGCTATAAAAATAAAAGCAGTTTGGCATTGATAAATATATAAGCACAAATGAGAAAATCAAGAAATAGATACAAATATGTATAGAAATTGAGTACATGGTAAATTTGACAATCCTATTCAGTGGGAAAAATGAATTATTCAATATCAGATGTTATGATAATTAGCTAGCCATAAATAAAATAATAAAAATGGATTTTGGCCTCATTCTTTACACTAAAATAATTTTGAGATAGATCAAATATTTAATTTAAAAATGAAACCATAAAAGAATTTGAAGAAATCATAGGATCATACTTTATAAACTAATGTTGGAACTTGTAAGAAAGACATAAAATCTGAAAGCCACAGTAGAAAAACAGTGATGTCTATTTAAAAATTTAGCTCTGTAAAATTGCATAGATTAAAAACAGAGCCCAAAACAGCCATAAACTATGTTAAAAATCAGATGACAAACTGGAAAAATCATATATAATATATAAGACAAAGGTTAATATGTACTAATTAGACATTATAAATGTATTAGAAAAAGGTGAACATCTTGGTAAAAGTGGTTAATCATTTAAAAACATCATTCATTAGAAATGAAATATAAATAGCTAAATACTTAGGAAAAAATGCTCAAGGTCATTAGTAATGCAAATTAAAATAACAGAGTACTATTTGGGCCTATTACACTGCAAGTTACGACCAATATTATTTGTATCTAGTGTTGGCAAGTAGTGAATAAATGAACAATTCACATAAGAGTAATAGGAATGTAAATTACCTCAGCTTTTTTTGAAATTTTCTAACAATAAGTATCAAAAGCCCCTTCATCTAGCAATTTCACTTTTAGGAATTAATCCTAAAAATAAGATTATTGTGTCAAGAATATATATAGAAATAAACTTATGACATCAGTAAGACAGACACAATTCAACTGTCAGTAAGGGTTTGGTAAACTAAATTATAGCATATATATCAGACACAATATTATGCAAGTATAAAACAATTTGGATTTATATTTACTGAAATGGAAAGATATTCACAATGTATTGATGATAAATGAGGTAGCAAGTTCACATACCGGAAATATATAGTGTTCCTATTTTAGTCAATGTATGTGTATAAAGAAAAAACTATGGTGAAGTGAGGGACTCACTGCAATGCGACAATAGCTAACTTTGGAATGTGACTGCCAATTGTCTTTACTGTCCTCACTTTTATTTTTATTTGTTTGCAGTGTTTCTTCAATAATTTTTAAAATACAAAGAAAAAGGAAATAATTCATAATATTTTGTGATTAATAGGAACTCTTAAATCCAAGGTGGGAATAGCTAGTCCGAAAGGAAACACATACGTAAAAAGTGAAAGCATAAAGGTAACAAAAACACTGCATTTCAAAAGATATGTGTTTAGAATAGGCATTTTTTTTTCTTGCTTTTAGTGGGAAGTTCTATGATTCCTGTCACTTTAATATTGTCTGATGTTTGCATAGGTTATAATTCAAAGTAAACATTTTAGAAATACAACTATCTTTCACTTTGTATTTTTAAAAAGATAGACTGTAAAAAAAAAAAACAGATAATTTTTAATTGCCATAAGTGAGGGATTTTTGAATGCCATTAAAAACCCACATCTTGTACTCTTAAATGCCCTTTGGCTGAAACATGGCTGGCCTTTGCCACTAAAGAGCCCAACAATTACACAGCACTTGACATTGCCTTTTGCCCTTTTCTGTAGCAGTGTGTGTGCTTCATGACCTCAATGAAAGAAACAGGAAGGAAAATAATTCATGGCAAACTTGGCTTTGATGGGTATCCAGCCACATGCTGGGATTGCCCCTTTTTTTTTTTTTCAGTTCTTGATGTATAGAATAGGCTAGAGGGAGCAGACACAACCTGGCTAAATCCTGCACAGCGGGATTGCGGCAAGTGCTAGGGCCATTTTCAAGCAAGTGTTTCAATACAATGCACTATTTAAGTATTCTGTATGTAGAAGTCTGTGCATGCCAACTGTTCCAAGAAGACTATCTCCCTCTTCTCCTCTGACTCTCTGTCTCCTCTCTTCTTATTTTGTTTCTTGGTTCCGAAGATCTAATGTAAGCTTTAGAAAAAGAAACCTAAGCAGAATTCGTAGCACATGAAGTTCTTCTCTAACCACTCAGTTATGCAAAGCTCCAGTCCTTGGCACAATGCTAGGGACAAAGGCTGTATAATGAAGCAGCGCCATTTCCCAACCTACATCAACTATCTTTGAAGAGAAGCTAGGAGGCTGATGCACCTCTTTGAATTCAAGTGAGCTCAAATCAGAAATTCATAAAACTAATCTACTCATATCTGTTTATTCTGTAGGATAGTTTTTCCACTGGGGGAAAAAAAAAAAAGACTGATAAAGTAAGAGAACTAGTTGCCTGTCTGGTGTCTCACAAATCCAACTTCTCAACTTGACTGAGGTATACAGCCTTGGTCTAAAGAACTGTCTGATGCCTGATTCCTTCACTTCAGTTCCAGAATTCCATTCTCACTGTTGCTCTGCACCAAAATATGAATGTCAGGTATTTGTTGCTTAAATTAATATAATTTATATTTTGTAAACTTTTTATTTCTTGATGTAAACTCTTAAGGGTTTAAAATACATGCACACACACAAGCAAACACACACTAGGAGCTCAGGACCTTGAAGAGTTGCTCATCATAAGCCAAATATATGCCTGGTAAATAAATTTGAGTTTGTATTTAAGTCAATATCATTCTTTCAGCATTAATCAGCTTAGACACAATTTTCTTCTAGAATAATGGACCTCTTTCAGGGTGTTTGTATATGCTGTTTTTCTAAAATAATTTATATATTATCCTAGTAACTATTTCACCTTAATATTTCATTTTCATGCAATTATGTGTATGATTTTTTTCTCCATAAATCATACAAGACTCCAAATTAGAAGAAATCAAATATTTTCATAAAATAAAGAATATTTTCCTATGCATTAATCTATGGAAACATCAAATACATTATGATATTAATCTGAGATTTTTAAAGACTAATATGTTTCATAGAAAGAAATGTTTTGGGGCACATTAAGATTCCCAAACATAAGTATGATGAGCAGTTCCCAAAGCTTTCTGGTACCAGCAAACTTAGTAAAATATATCAGGATACTTCTAAAGGTTTGGTAAAGTGTGTGTGATAATAATTTAATCAGTAAAATATGCACCAATAATTGGGTAAATGCCTTCACAATCTTGAATTATTTATTAAAAACAATACTCATGATTAGAAAAACCAGAAATTCTGATTTGTACAGAAACATTCAACTGCATTTTCTCATGATTTTTATATTTAATTTATTTTATTTTAAAAAGTACTTACTCTTGCATGTATATTTTCCTGTAAGAGAAGAAAAAGAGTAAATTCATGTAAATCCATTTATTCAAGGTAATATACAAACATAAATCCTTTTAAATTTTCTTATGTAAGATAAAAGTAATAAGTAATTTTCATGCATGCCTAATAGAAGTAGTCTCATTATTTTATAATCATGTCTCTAAAGAATAAAGAAGATGAAAATTTTTCTCTAAAAGCCTCAAGTGGCTATGAATAAATAAAATAATAACCTGTGTTTATTACCTGATCACTGTGGCCTTTGGTTTCCAACTATTGGGAGTAAAATAACTGTTTTCAATATAAACAATTTTATGACCCATCCCATAATAATAGATGGTCTTTTTACATTCAGTGATTGAGAAAAAATTTAATAAGTACCTAAGCTGAATTTTATAACATTTAGTGGATTTAATAAGTTTTTTTCCATTAATCCCAGTACTTTGTGTATGTGGAAACAGTGTGGGACATGTGTGAAGCAATTGTTTTCTCAATCTTCAGACATGCTATATGAATGGACTTCTAGACATCCTAATTTAACTAAGTTTTACTGAGTCTAAGACCTATTCGATGGAAATCAAGCACATAATTACAATTTTTAAGAAATTAGCAGCTGTTATAATTTTAAACAATTATTAATGACTGTTTAAAGAACTCTTTTATGGCAATGAAAGAAATACCACCACCACCCCTTGCCCAATATTTCCTTCCAATCATTTCCTTTAAGCTTACATGCTTCCTTCTATCCTCTTCTAAAGGGGAATTCTATTTGTCAAATATGCTTTGTGGATCATAGGTCAGAAAATCTGGGGAAGAAAATGAATAAAAATAAAGAAACGATTTTCCGTGCAAACAAGAGAATAAGGTGATCGTTTAGTAACCAAAACACATACTTTGAAGTTGAAAGAACAGATTATTCTTTTAACTTCTACAGGAAACATGGATTTTTTTTTTCTGTTCCATTTATTTTATCCAAGTAAAACCTAAATATCATAATATAGATTAAACATTGTGTTTATGTAGTATAACACTGTATGAAAGGGAATCCGAGAGATTTTCCAATAGGATAAACCACAGCCTGTGGAGTAGGGGCACTATATTATAACATCTTTCAATTTGTTCATCATTAAAAAAAAAAAAATCTCCCTTTTAGGCTGAAACTTTGCAGAAGGTAATCCTAACAAAGCCCGATTCAGGAAGGAAGAATTTAAATTGTGTCCATTTACCCTTTTATGGGTTAAAGTAATTTAATGTATCTATCACTATACCTCCTACCCTCATGAGCACATTATCATTTGACTCACAATTAACAAGTTTTCATGTGACTATTCCTTAAGGATTATAGTCTTTGTTCAAACATGATGCCATATAACAAGGAACTGAAGGGCTTTCCAAAAGTGATTTTAATTTTTACTTGGAACACTCCATTAGAATAATGAGTATAAAATGTGGTGAACAAATTGAAATGTATTCCTTTGGATTTTGCATTGCATGAGCTTTTAGCTTCCTCCCTGAATGGAGAAGCTCCAGGAGTAATGTGAGCAGCCAAAGTGCCCAGATGACTAGAAGTTAGAAGTTTTCCTCTTGGGGATGATGGCCTTGATTAGCAAGAAGAAAATACAGATGAATTTATAATAACTAGACAAGAAGCTAGAAATGTGTCTTGCATCTATCAAAAAACATAGAAAATCCCCTTCATCCTCTTTCTATTACAAAATAAACAGATCTCTGGGGCCTCTGAAATGCAGCAGGGACTTTAGTGGTATTTATAAATGGAAAAGCAGAAAAAGGAGGCAGCAGACAGGCTATTCTAATTATAGCTACGTTTGCATTTATAGCCACACTATCTTTCACTTTCCTCATACAGATCAGAAACCTTAAATAACCCCAAGAAAACTTAGTAATAAGATCTTTAGCAATAACTTCCATAACTTTGGAGACTATTTTAATATAGTATTTTACACAATCTTAGCAGCCACTAATTGGACTGTCAAAACTTCTTGTTGAACAAATAAAAACTTGAAAATTTCCAGTTTGTAGACTATACATACAGATGTGTATTTGCTTTTGGATAGCCATAACATCTTTTCTTTTTTAAGGTCTCCAAACTCTGAAATTACTGCCTAGATTGTACCTCTATTGATGAAAAAACCCCACCTGCTTCAGGGAAAGCAGCAAATGAGTACTATAGACATGATTTCTCCCTCTAATGTAATTCTTAACTTGAATATGTATGGAAAATCACCTGAGCGTGCTTGTTAAAAGAGCAGACCCTGAACTGGACCACCAGAAATAATATTTTTTTGGTCTGAGGGAGAGCATGGGAATCTGTACTTTTAATACACAGCCCTGGAGGATCTGGCGCAAGGGAACTTAACAGACAAACACTGCCCTCCTGTTACAAAAGGATTCAATATTATTCTCCCTTTTGAAAGATAATTGGTCCCAAAGAATAACTGAAAGTTAGAAACTTGGGTCTGTTACAATATCTGTTACTCCTCTTTTGGGAATTAGTCTTGAACTGCAGCCACCCTGAAAGCTTCTGGTGTTATTTAAATTAATTCTTGTATTGTTACAACACTTTCCACATGGTTTTGTTTATCTCCTCAACTAGAGTTTGTGTTCCTGAGAGGCAAGAACTACGCTGATATATATATACACATATATATATATATAGTTTTTTGCACACTCCTTATGAGAATCTAATGCCTGATAATCTATGCTGATATATTTTTTTATAAATTTTCAACATTATCTAGCACTTTTAATAAGTATTTATTAGGTCCTCAACAAATGCATTTTAATTTTGGTTAAAAAGCAGCCTAAATTGCTTTAAAATCCACCTTAACTTCTGAGGCATGAAGCCACCTCTCTCGTGGATATTGCTCCAACAAAGATTTCCAATATCCTTGCACAGTATAAGATGGAGGCCACACCTAGTATTCATTAGAAATTGGCACTGCACTTGGGCTGTGTTATCTAGCCACAAGGAAAGGCAGAGCGGTAGTAATAGCTTTGACTGATTACTTGGCAAGGGAAACCAAGCCCTCAGGGTGTTTCAGACTGTCTTTGGCCTATAAACCTGTTTGAAAACCTGTTTCTCAGAATTCAAAGCTTAGCTTGATTGCGGTCAGTATTATAGTAATGTCAATAATTCTACTGCCCTCAGCCTTCAGGCAGACCAATACAATCCATCATTAACTTTATTTTCATGGAAAGGCAACTTTTGGGAAAATAGCTCTAACTTCACCTATTTTATTTGATTTTCTTTCCTTTAAGAAATAGTTGTGCCCATATTGCTTCTTTTGGATTTTTTGCTTTCTAAACCTTAACACTTTCCAGTGCCTGAAACTATTACCTAAAATCAGAATAGCTCTAAACACAAAATTTGGGGCATTACCAGGGCAATTACTTGAAACTTTCAGAAAAAGACCAAATAAGCCATTGGGTCTGAAAATAATTTTCAGTAACTGAGACTTCATGAGGTTCTAAAATCACCTCTACCTTTTAGCTGCTTTTTGGGGATGTGATGCTGGGCTATACTGCCTAGTGGAATTTTCTGGCAGGTTCTATTTCTTTCTCTTACGAGTCAAAAGCTTAATGAATAATAAATTGGCATTCTTCCCTCTATGAACAGACAGCTCCATTTCTGGTGAACAGTGAGAAGCACATGCCCAAAGTAGATGCACCACATTCTTTTCGGGCAAGGACCTCCATCCCCAGGGCTGGCATTGAGTGGAGGTGATCAAAGGTGCTAAATGTTCACTTGCTGTGACATTTCTCACTCTTAGTTCTAGAAGCCAAGAAGGAAAATGGCTCCAGCTTTTATTGGATCAGATCTTGCCACTTGTTTAAGGTAGGAAAGGTGTTCATTCAAACCCAGGATAATACCATTTCCTTTTTTCCCAAAGAAAAAAAATCTGAACATTTAGAGGACTGTGCTTTTAACATATGAATTTATTAAAATGGCCACAACGTCAAACTTGCATGTTTCTCTGAATTGATATTCTAACACTGAACTAAACAGAAAATAGCGAGAAATAATTAACTGGAGCTATTTGCTCATTACATCTTATATTTAAAACTTATCTGGTCATACTGAGTTCCTTCGGGCAGAGTCTAAGTCTTATTTACTTTTGTATTCCTAGCACCCAGAACTACACTTGGCACAGCACAAACACTAAATAAATGCTTGAGATTTGGTGACTTGAATTCTTCTTTTCCATGGCGTGAAGAATGGTTAAAAACCACAGTAATTTAATGACCAGTAGAGGGCAATGAAATTGACATTTTATTTATTAAAAAAAAATTCACTGGACTCATTTTAAATTCACTTTCAGACCCAATTCTAGCCTGGAAACGCTTCTTCCTGAGTAGTACTGTGATTTCACTTTAATGCAGCTAAAAACCTCTGGTACCATATTAGGATCCCCATCCCCATCCCGGTCAGGGATCCCTCCTTCCCCCACCGCAACAGAGTATACAGGGGAGGTGTGCTACAGGGTCAGATGGGTGTGCATTGACTTATACACCACAGCTCTCTGTTTGTTTAATTCCTGGCCTAATCAAGATTATTTGACAGTGGATACATACCACTTGAAAGGGAGAGTCTGTAAGAGAACCACTGGGTAAGGTGTGCAGTATGGCAGTAATTTTGGCTTTAAGCTTCATGTGGTAGAAAACTGCATATTCAGTAAGACACCAATTTCATTTAAAATAATCAGTGCAAACACATACTCACATTTATGCATATAAATAATATCAGAAGAAAATGATTATTAAGAAGAAAGTGGTTAATAGTGAAACAGCAAGGGGTTTTTATCTTACACATACTTTCTTATATTTTTCAGATTTTCATAGTGAATAGATATTTTCTCTAGAAAAGAAAAAGTACATTATGTAGCACCCATTAATGTTTTAGAGATGAGGAAGAAAGGCACGAGTAATTGTTCTGAAACTAACTTTAGCTAAGCCTGCCTTGTCTTCACCAAAATCTCCCCACAATGAGTTTGGGGAAAGAAGATGGCCATGCAGAGAGTCACAGGCCATTCCACTAACTCCTTTAACCCCTGTGCTCCAGTGGTCATAGGGCCACGTGTTATTTCACATACTCCTTGAACTATCTGGGAGCAGGCAAGTTACAATAGCTTTAAGAAGAGGCTTTTCTTCCACATTTTATATTTTGATATTGCATTTTTCAATCTCTACAGAGCTCTATATCTTTTCCCATGTTATTTTTAGTCATTCTCACAGGGGGAAAAAAAGTCAATCAGGGCTTCTGGCATGTCAGCTTTTTATAAAGGGAATGCAAAGCAGAGCTCCCAGCAAGCCTCATAAAACAGGATTTATGTGAGACCTTTCATCTACATCCATTTAAAATGTTCCCTGCTAGGCAACTGAGAGGAGATGGGAATCATCATTTGAAAAGGCCTTACTTTAAGGACTGGATACAGTGGCTCAAATGTTGCTTCAGCTCTTCTTCCTTTTCATAGGACTCCAGTACACTATGTGCTTCATCATGGTGATAGCAGTAGATTTTATAAATATCTTCCAGTGGCCCTTTAATCTGCAGGAATACTTCTCCTGATAAATGCAAAACAAAGGCAAAATGACAGCATCAGACAAAACTGGCACTTAGCGTCGTTATTCTCTACAATGTTAACTACTCTCAAAAATTAGGATGGGACCCACTTTTTCCCCAGGTTATTCAGGAAGGGTAGAAAACATTGAGTGATTTTTCCCCCCTTTTCTTTCTTTTCTTTCCCTTTTCCTTCCCTCCCCGCTTTCCTTCTTTGCTCCCTCTCTTTTTCTGTCTTTTCTTCCTTTCTTTTATAAAACAAAGGATGAATAAGTTATTAGAGACAGGCAGCAAAAGAAAGCTGGTTTTCTCAAAGGTGACATTATTCACAAGGTTGATGTGCAGAATTGTGGTTAACAGTTGCAATTTAGAGTTGGTGAGCATGGATTTGAATCAGGCTGTGCTACAGACTTGCACTGTGACTTGAGCAAGTTATTTTAACTCTCTAAACTTGATGACAATAATAGGTTCAATTTTAGAAAGTTGTTATAAAAATTTAAAGAGGTGGTATTTGTAAAATTCAGAGTATAGTAAATACATATGAAATGCTTGAAATGAAGCAGTTTTTGTTAATTTATAAGAGATAGAGAAGGTGACATTTTAGGTGCTGGGTAAGTTATTTTTCAATATTTACTGCACTAATATTTCCTGAGACCCTCTGAAAGGCAAGCAATGGAGTTTAGAAAAATTAAATATTTCCTTCTGTGTGATAATAAAAAAAATAAATCATTATTTTAAAAACCAGTTTAATACTCTGAACCAAGGTTATGATTGTGTCTTTATAAAGCAACTTAGGCTAATTTTAACCAGGCATTTAATGAATCCTTTTTAATATTATGATAAAATAGGGTCTATAACTTGTGGCTCAAGTAGATATTGGACAACAGTTTGATTTGATCACACACTCCATTTACTTAAAGATGAGTATTATGCATCCACTATCTAACTCAGCACTGTATTACATTATTTGGCAGATACCCAAGAAATATGTGACAGGGACAGCTCTCAAAACATTGCATATTTGAGATTGATAATGATTTGGTGGCTGAATTAATTTGGATGGCTTAATAAACTGACAGTGATCTGGACCTATTAATCTGGACCTATTAATCTGGACCTATTACAGTTAACAGGAGTAAGTCCTTCTTTCCACAGAAATAAAACTGCCCTTAGTATTTTCAAGATGTTTTTCACACATTAACTTCTTACTTGCATGAAGAGAGAAGAGGTTATTTATCCATATTAATTAAGGATGAATAAATCTGAGTTTGAAACAAATAAACGATTTTCTCCAAGTCCTGTCTAGAGGTGGAAAGGCAGGATGAGAGGCCATATTCTTATTTTTTCCTTGAATTTTAGCACATACTCCTCACCCTCAACGCAGTTCAGAGCTTTGCTGAACACTGTATTGGGTGATGCACTTGGAAAGAATGCTAAACTCGAAATCAGAAACAATTTAGGGTTTATGTGGGGAATTTGAGAATGACTTTTTAAAATTTCAGTATCTTCTAGGGTACAAGTGGTTTTTGGTTACATGGATGAATTATACAATCGGAGAATGACTTTTTAAATAATTGAGTGTTAGTGGCTTCATTTTATTTGTAAAATCAAAATAACAGAAGCCATTGAGACTCATTTGAGACTGAAATGGGATGACAGATATACAAAATGCCCACCACTGACTAGTTGCTCAAGAATTGTCATTTGTCTCTTAAGGTTGCTTCACTACCTCTAGAATTAAAATGCTAGCACTTTTAAAGTATCAGATTCTTCTCTAATTTTTATCCAGCCAATAAAAGATTTTTCCTTTTCATTATGTGGGATTTTCCTGTGATTATATGATTATAGTTAGACTTTGAGGTAATGTGAAATAACGTGCACACGTGCAAGTGTGTGTGTGTTTGTGTGCATGTGTATGTGTTTTAAGGTTTTTGTTTGTTTTAATAGAGCTTTCTGGGGGCCTGTAAGAAAAGTCAATGAGCATCTTAAGAGCTGAAGGATACAAGATTCTTGTTTTGTTTCTGAAATTTTACAGAATTCATCCTTCTACTAGTGTAGCTCATATACATTTGTTCTTCAATACTAATAACAACACAAACAGTAAGAGATAGCGAGTAGAGGAAAGAAAACAAAATAAGACAGTGATTGAATTTAGGATTGGGCATAAGGTGAAGGGAACCCCCCAGTAGCAGAACCAGGTAGCACATGGGAACTAGTGTTTTTGGCTGGGAGGCCCCAGAAATGGGACTGGTTACAGGCTTAGATCACAGACTTAGATGGATTCTCAGCAGCAAGTGGACAACAGTGGACATGCATAGACACAGCCCAACACAAGATGAAGCTGTCAATAAGTGTGCTCACTACAAAGAAGCTAAAAGCAGAGACCAAAAAAGGAAAGAAATAAGGACAATCTCATTAATCCACAAGGTGATCAAATCAGAAAGTCAAAAAACAAGGAACAAAAACACTTATTTTCATACACAATGAACCCATTAAATGCAAATTATCTTGCATTTCCTTTAACAGGAGTGGTCTAGTTTGAAAGAGTTTATAGCTCTTCCCTTAACAGAAAAATCTTTTTTTTATTCTTTTCCAAGTAAAATTCTGTTGACGCTCTAATAATAATTATTAAAGTTAAAAGATATTTAGTACTGTAATTGAAAGTCATTTATTCACCCAAAGGCCAAGTACAACACTGGCAGGCAGAAATATTTTATTCCCTTCCCAGCCCTAGCAATGTATTCTGCTTCATAATAGTGCAGATGAAGCAGTGTGTCTTGCAGCAAAAAGTGATTCTGTTTCCACGGTAACATAACTCTCGACTGCGTTTCTTCAGTGGTGAAGGACAACTGCTCTGTCTAATGTATGTGGGTTTGAGGGGATGATTAGTAGCAGAGAAGGGACTAAGCCAACACCATTGAAGGTAATTTCACTTGTGGCTGCCTATCACAAAGGCACCAGAATCCTATAAAATAAATAAAACGAGTGTGCTCTTCTTTTTAAAAATTCTACAACCCAAGAATTTCTGCATTGACATCCCCAAAAAGCAATTGCCATGCAAAGGAGAAAAAAATGCACCATTTTAAATCTCCTTAGTTATCTTAATTATAAACAACTTCCCAAAATATCGATATTATGTCTGGATATCATTACTCTTATGTTGCAATGTGTTCCCTTTACTGATGTGAATAAATGTATGCTGCTCTTTCTGTTTATTTCATGTGCAGCCCAACATGTGCCATACCAAACGAGTTAGCTTCTATATTATTGTAATCCTGTTCCAAGATGAATTTCTTCTGCAGGTAAGTAAACCAGGGTAAAGTCAATGATTTTCTTTTTTTTTGAGTCAGAGTTTCGCTCTTGTTACCCAGGCTGGAGTGCAATGGCGCAATCTCTGCTCACCGCAACCTCCGCCTCCTGGGTTCAGGCAATTCTCCTGCCTCAGCCGCCCGAGTAGCTGGGATTACAGGCACGCGCCACCATGCCCAGCTAATTTTTTGTATTTTTAGTAGAGACGGGGTTTCACCATGTTGACCAGGATGGTCTCGATCTGTTGACCTCGTGATCCACCCGCCTCGGCCTCCCAAAGTGCTGGGATTACAGGCGTGAGCCACCGCGCCTGGCCAAAGTCAATGATTTTCAAGGGATCTCCTCGTCGTGGGTTTTGTTTAGGAAAATGGCATAAAGGGAAGAAGTAGTTGTGTTCCTTAGTTCATCCTTTTTTGAAAGTTTACTGGATGATCATCATGCACGAAACACTTTGGTAGGTTCTGTAGATACACAGAACCAACTCTTCCTTCAGGGAACTTATACAGGATACCAAGGGAGAGAGAGAATACTCAACTACCATTTACCACACTATGTGAAAAGTAATAAAGTACAGAGGGGCAACTATTCAGCCCTTGGGGAGCTTTGATCAATGCTCATAACAGCATGCCCTTGAAATAGGACTTCTGAGTGAGTGCAAAAAGCCAGGACACAGGTGTCGGGGTGAGGTCTGTTCAGAAGCTTGGAATGCTCTAGTATGGCTGGTTGGGACCAGAGCACCCTGTGGAGCAGAGCTGCCAGACAGCTCTAGAACACACGTCTTCAGACTTTTGCACAGAGGGTAGAGATGGCCCACTCCCACATGTCTGTGAGGAAGTTCCAGAAGGGACTGTGGAAGTGGGCTGGGGCCAGATCATGAAGGACCTTGTGCAACATTAAGGAAGTGGAACTTTCACCTGAAAGCGATGGGGAAGCACCGATAGATTTTAGGCAACTGAGCAGATTGCGTTATAGAAAGACAATTCTAGTAGTTATTCACATGAAAGATAAAATTTTGGGGAGGAGTTGGTGAGATTAAAGAAGATAAACAAATTCAAAGGCTTCTATAATAATAAAGTAAATAAACAATGAGGGGCAAACACAGAAAGTTATTGTAATTAAGAGAGAGTGCACTAGAGTCAACTGCCTGGGTTCAAATCCTGGTTTTACCATTAATTGATATGTGACAGCTGGGAAAATTACTTATCTGTTCCTTAATTTCCTTACTTGTAAAATGGAGATAATAATAATAGTAGGGTTGTTTGAAGATTAAATGAGTGGAAATATGTAACATATTTGCATCAGTTGCTGGCACATGCAAATGCTCAATAGATGTTAGCTATAACTAAAGCAAAAACAAAGAGGATGCAGAAAAAAGAAAAAAAATGGACATCAAATGTGTGTGAGAGATGATTCCAGGCATATGCAAGAACTGTGGTTTAAGTGACCATGTGGGTAGACACTGACAGCATAACAGAGTTTAATGGAAAAGATGATGAGTTTAATTTTGGATGTATTGAGTTTGAGTTGCTTATTGTATATTCAAGTAGAGAAGCCCTTTATGAAATTGAATGTATGAATCTGGGATTTAGGAAAATAATATCTTGGACAGAGATGTAGGTTTGCAAAACTTGGGTAGTAGAAGACACAAATTTATATGGTCATGCAAGAAATTTCAAAGAGTGAGAAGAAAAAAAGTACTTGAGGACCAGAAGCTGGCCAACATTAGCATTGAGGGCAGTACAGGAGCAAAGGAGACTACAGAGAAGCCTAAGAAGGCATAGCCACAAAGAAGGATCAGCAGGAGGAAAGACAAGAACAAAAAGTGAGAAATACTGCCAAGATTGAATAAGTCTGTGGGTCTATGGGTGACAGAGCTTGCTAGTTGTCTCCCCATCATCATAATCCGCATCTAAAGAAATAAAAGTTTTGGCTGCCCCATATTGAAATGGCATTTCCCAGCCTCCCATGTAATTGGTGTGGCCATGTAATTAAAGCCCACAATGGGATATAAATGAAAGTGTCCCGTGACAGTATCCAGGAACTTTCCTGAAGAGGCAGGTGGCTGAGCCTTTACACCATCTTCATCCTTGCCTCTGTTTGCTACCTAGGATTTGGATACTATTAATACCTTTACCTTGTCCAAGAAGATCACAGCCACCTCTTGGTAAGTGGAGCTGTGAGCTGGAAGGAGCTTGCATCCCAGAGTACCCTGTGGAGCAGAGCTGCCACACAGCTCTAGAACACATGCCTTCAGACTTTTACACAGAGAGAAATCAACATCTGTCTTATTATGCTAGTAATGTTTTGTTTTTGTTTTCTGTTTCTCCCAGCTGAACTTAATTCTAATCAACACACTATGTTTTGTCCTGTTTTCTCTTTGACAGGAAAATATTTTGGGAGAAATACTGATGAGTTAAAGGCCCCCTTTATCCTACCCATTACATTTCATTTAAAATTTCTATGAAAATATGACATGAACTGTTAGTTATGGAGGAGTTAAAGTTGGATGTTGCTTGTATTAACAACAATAACAAAAAACTATGCAGTAAGTTCAACTCTAAAAACCAACCAAGATGATGTTTTGAAAAATAATTTTATTTGAAATCTCATGTATAAATTACGGCCTGAGATATATCTCAAAAGAAAATTATCTGTGGTTCTAAATAAAATTTGTCAAGGCAGAGTATTTAGAATGCAGAGAAGGGGGTGGTATGGACAGAGGGTAGAGATGGCCCACTCTTTGGAAAGAAGGTCTGAGATCCGGGTGTAATAATGCAGGCCTCTGACTGTCATTTCCCTGAGAGACACAACACAGCTTAGTGAAAGCACCATGACATGCCATCCCAGTGAAAGAGCTTTCCTGGCAGCATTCACCCCCCTATGCCAGGGTTGCTCCCCACGGTCTGCTTATCCTCCTTGAGTGGGAGCCCAGCCGCCGTGACTAAACAAGGCAGTAAGTAGATTTGCCAGCCCAAATGCCAGATCATCTGAATACTTTCCCCCTTTCTTTCCTAGCCTCATTCTGTTCTCCAGGGGAGCATAAAATGAGAGGGGAAGTGAGAAGAAAGAAACTGAGAGAGTAAATGCTGCTTAAAGAAGCCATACTCCCTGACCTTCAGTCTCATTTAGCTCCTACATAGCCTGGGGGATAAAACTGACTGCTGAGGATATACCCAAGAGACCCTGGCTAGGATTGTAAAATTCAAACCAAATACAGGGGGCAGGTGGGACATGCAGACTTGGGATTAAAACAAGGGTATCCCTTGAGCGTCAATTTTATTAAGATATTTGAAGAAAAAAGCCCACTGGTTTCCTAGAACAATAGACAGGAAAACTGATACAAATTCTTATGACAAAATGAGACTTCCAAGTTATTTCATGCCTGTGGCTCTAGCTTCAGGATGTAACTCCACGTTTCCTGGGGCTCATGATGTTTCTCTTTTGATATCAGGAATATTTTGGTAAATTTTTTTTCTGAAGCACTAGAGTAAGATAAGTTCAGAAAAAATGTGTCCATTGGATTTGACAATTCTGAGGTCCCTGGTGAAGTGGTAATAGCATTTTTAGAGGGTTGGGTTTAGGAGGGAATGAGAGATGAGGAAGTAGGCCGAATAAAAAGAGCTGGATCCTAAAGAGAGAAACAGAGAAAAGAAAGGAGCAGAGTGGAGGATGGGGACCTGTCATCATCATCTCTGTGTGCAGTGCAAGGGAGGACAGTGTCATAATTGTGGTGGCGTGCTCAAAGAAGGGACTGCCCTGAAGATAAGGTGGCATCCACCCAGCACATATGGCCATGGGAGGTGGCTAGCAGCTGAGCAGGACAAACTTGGGGATGCTAGTGGGCTATGGAGTAGGTCAGTGTTTGGAGAGGAAAAAGCTCTGGCCTGTATTTGGAAGAGCTAGAGTCTCTTCTGACTGTGTCCAGAGTTACTAATGTAAATTGGGCAAATAGCTCTTACTGTTTTTATCTCAGTAATGGAATAGATGCTCTTTAAATATTAGTCCAGCTCTAACATTCAATAATACAGCTATATATTTTGATGACAGCTCACGGTTTCTTCCTGAACCCTGTTGGCTCCCCAGACACTTAACTCCAGGTCGGGATTCTTTAACAACTGGCATCTGGAGGCAACATTGTTTCTCTGAGAAAGTGAAGGTTTTTGCTGGCTGGATCAGAAAAAGGTACAATAGCTTTTTTTTTTAAATGTAAGATTGATAACACTGAGGAATACCCTGTCTTATACCAATCATGATTTTCCATTTCTCTCATTTTAGTAAATGCCCCTCTTGAGAAAGCTTGCCTCTGCTGTAGCTAGTTGCTCTATATTACCTAGCAGCCTCTGAAAATGACATTGACATCTTACAATGACATTGACCACAGGCAGACTCAGTGATGACAATAACAACAGTCGTCTCCTGGTCCCTCTGTGTGCCAGCCAGTGCACTGAACACTTACTATTATCTCTAATTTCATCCATTCAGTAAATAGTTTTAAGGACAATGTTCTGGATGCTGGTGACACAACGGTCACAAAACAGACAAGAATTCCTCTTCTCATGGAATGTACATTCTGGAGGGTTATGTTCTATGTTTGGTATTTTCCTGCCATGGATGTCTTGTTATTCTCATTGAAAGGATGAACAAATGCATGTGGAATCCATTGCTATTGGCTTATCTGTTCTTCCTTCTTCCAAACCCATAGAATTTGGACTGGTAACACACCCAGTTAAAAATATTCACCTTTCCCCAAATCTCTGGTATTTAGATGGCCAAGTGTGTGTGCCAAGGTGTTTGTGTGTATATATATATGTGAAATGAAATAACACATGTGCAAAACAGAATGAGGTATATCTAGAAGTCACTGGGAAAGGGTTATGTTCCCTCAAAATGAAAAAAGCCTTCTGAGGAGGTGGTTTTGCATCACTGTCTTTAGGAAGCGATGCCTGGGAGTGGAGTAGCCATCTGGGGGATGGTGTCAAAAGCCACATACTGAGCATTGTGAAGGGAAGAGCGTCAAGGAGCAGCAAGCAGTTGCACTAGTCTTGGACTCGTGAGTCACGGATTTCTTGTTACATGAGAAAAATAAGCCCCTTTTTTGTTAAACCCTTTTGGCCAGGTTTCTATTCCAGGCAGGCAAACGCAATCCTCACTGACCCAAGTGACTTGCTCACAGCCATTGAGCTAGTGATGACAGCCAGGATTAAGACACGGATCTGTTTCATTTCAAAAGTCATTCTCAGGTTTGTCAAAGGGGAGTTGGGGAGAGAGAGCATGGGGAGAAATGCCAGATATAGGGGATGGGGAGGAAGGCAGCACATCACACTGCCATGTGTGTACCTATGCAACAATCTTACGTGTCCTTCACATGTACCTCCAAACCTAAAATGCAATTTAAAAGAAGCCGTTCTCTTTCCAGGCTGTTGGGTACCTTCAAGGTTTGTTACTCTTTCTATGTACTTCTCATTTTAGTTTCCTGGAGGCTGGGAAGGTGCTCAGGAACTCACAGATTCTTACATTCCTTCCTGAGATTTAGAAATTTATTTTTGTGTGTATCTTGTGCAATATTTGACTTTTCATATTCAAATGTGACCTCAACTCTCCAATACGCCTGGCACAGCTAAGCCACTGACTTCCACTGGCAGGTTCCATCAGCATAGCATCCTAGAACTTAACAATTCTCCTCAGAAATCAGAACTGTGAGACTTTTTACTAAGCCACCTTTATTTTATTTTTATTATAAGGAATAAGTTAGCAGCACTGAGACCCATATTCACTCCACTCAAGAGATTGGAAGTCCAACCATCACCCCTCCTCCCCATATTACAGCCTGGTACCTGCTTCCTCCTGATTTTTCTTTCTTGTGAGAATTGGTGTATCCTTGATCCTGAAAACCCAATTCCCCCATCATCATTTTCTCTGAAGCTGACAGCTTTTCTGTTACTTCTAACACTTGCATTCTGATCTTTCAGCTGTTGCACCTGGGTGTCCCCCAAACCTCCACACTGACCCCACACATTCAAGTATGCAGGTCTAGGACCCTTGAAACCTGTCTCAGTTGGCCAGAATTAATCAGGTCAAGCCTATCTGTGTCCTGAGTAAACATACACACACTTACACGCAATAATAATACTGAAAAACTCATTTAAGTGAGCACTGCTGTAGTTATCTCCCACACAGCATTATGATATGAATTGTCAGCAACTAATACTCTTCTCACAAACTCACTGCTAAAGGCATAGATTCCTACTTCAGGGACCCACAAGAGATATTGCTTTAGGGGAACAAAGCACTGCTATGGAACAACAGTGCATCACCTACTACATCTTCAAAGAGCAGAATGCTCTAAATTCTTTCTCTCCAAGGACAGAATCACTGTCTGGAAAATGCATATGAGAAATTTCAATTCCTTTATCAAAAGCCTTTCAGGCTGGTTCTCAGCACAATATGCATGAGGTAAGCAAGTAAAGTAGATTCAAGCATGTTCATGACAGTCTTGTTTTAATACTTTGAAACATTGTAATATGCAAACACATATAAGAGGACAATTGCTTTTGGGTTGTTTATTGCTATGTAACAAACCATCCCAATGCTTGGTGTCTTGAAACAACAGCCATTTTTATTTTCTCTCACAATTTTGTAGATTAACTGGGCTCAGCTCTATGGTTCTTTTGCTCCACTTGACATCCACCCTATCTGAGTCATCTAAGGGCTTATCCGGATTATAATGTCCAAGATGACTAATTTCACAAATCTAGTGCCTTGGCAGGAACAGCTGGGGGACTGCCCTCTGCCGGGTTGCTGGGATAGCAGTGCCACTTTCTCACTCTACATAGTCTCATCTGCTCATCTGCGTTCTCTCTCTCTGATACTTCCAGTAAGGTAACTCAACTTTTTAAACAGCAGGCTTCCAAAATCATGAAAGTAGAAATTGTCAGGCTTTCCTAAGGCTTGGGCCCAGTTACTGATATGGTGTCATTTCCACTGCATTGTAATAGTGAATCAGAGGGCCAGTCCAGAGCCAATATGACACTAGACTATCTTGCAGTGTGAACTAGGAGGCATGGTCCATTGAGGGCCATCTTTGGAGTTACTGCCATTCCTGTTCATTCTACCAAATTTGGAAATGACAATTGATATGTTAAATCTCCCTTTAGAAGAAAATATGTCACCATATTAGATCCATGAATAATCTAGATGCATAGATATAGGGAGCATCTAGAAATCAAACAAATCTAGCAAATATGACTTGTTTGAAAAACATGATCAGGACCTCTGAGAAAAAGTCACATTTTATTCACTTGTTACATACAGAAGAAATCAAGCTTTAAATAGATGGGTAAATCTAATATTCATGGGATAATAATTTATAACATCATCTATTGGCTATTAATTAGGGATAGGCACTAGGCTATCATTCTTTACATGTAATTTTGTCACATCTTCATAAAAACCATATGGGATAAGTATTATTCCCTCCAGTTTCCAGTTGAAAAATTGAAGTTCAATGAGGTTTGTAACTGCCTAAGATCACAAACCTAGCAACAGGACAAGCCGAGATATAACTCAAGTCAACCTGATATTGAAACCCATATGTTCTTAAACTCTACACTGTCGTCTACATGGAAACAAGAGCCACATCCCATACTCCTGTCTATAATTTCCTATCTAGACACTGTGCCGAAGTCAAGATTTTAAAATCCACTTTGTATCTTGGCATGACAGTACAGACAATTTCCTCAGAGCTCTCAGATCTGTAAGCATATGCCTCTGTGTTTAAACTTGAACCTTATCCAAACCCTAAGGTTATATTGGGGAAAATTTTCCTCCTAGGTTATCTAAGTATCAGGAAAATTCCCCCTTTGGCACTCCAGCTGTGAATCACAAACTCTTAATTTGTGCCATCTAAGGAAAAAGAAATGGGACACCTGTGCTTTTGTGGTAACATAATTTTGGAAACAGCTCACGAACAATCAGCTTATCATATGAAATGTAAGTGCTTTGGTAAAATATTTAGTGATGGAAATTGCTAGTGAACTTCTATTGATATATCTACAATGTTGGGCTGAGAGAGGCCTTCTCAGCAATGTGTTCCAGTCACGTAGGGCTGCTGCTGTCCTTTTTAAGAATTTCCTGTATTCTTGTTTTGAGGCCTTCACCCTATTTCTCATTTAGAAAGCCTTTTGCACCCAATCTCCACCTTTCTAAATCCTTCAAGTTCAAGCTCAGATCTTTCCAAATCAAGTTTTCCCTCACCATTTGAGTTGAAATAAATTACTCTCTCATGTGTTAACCTGTATTAGTTAGCAATTAACACAGGAAAAAAGAATCACTCCAAAACTTAAAAGCTTAAGACAACAACTGCTCATTTGCTCATAATTGTATGGGTCAATAACTGGGCAAAGTTTAACTGGCATTGATGGGGTTTACGTCTATGTTTCCGTCAGTTGGTGGACTGGCTGGGGGCCAACTGGCCAGCTGACAAGGACCTTACACTCAAGCCTGAGGCCTTGGCTATGCTGCTTGGAATGGCTGGACAGTTTGGGCCTCTGTCTTCACAAGCAGAGAGTAAAAGTCATAATGTTGTTGTAGAACACCATTGTGCCCCATTTCATTGATCAAAACAAGTCACAAGGCTGGCCCAGATACCAAGGGTAAGGATGGTAAAATAAGACTCCAACAGATTCTTTTTCAAATATGGCTTCATTGTCTTGATTTTTAAAAAAATTCTGTAATTTTCTTCAAAGTTGGAATTCTAGGATTAGTGAACCTGACATTATAAACATCTTCAATTGAGTTTTTCTACAAATCATGTTTTTCAATTTTTATTTTGAACTAATTTTTGATAGAAAAGTTGAAAAAAATAGTACAGATAATTTTCAAATATTCTTTACCCAGCTTCACCAACATCAACATCTTACATAATCAAAATATAATTGTCAGAGGAGGAAAATCAACTTTGGTGCAATACAATTAACAAAACTAAATACTTTATGTGAATTTCAACACTAATGCACTTTTACTGTTTTAGACTCTATCCAGGCTCCCACTTGCATTTATTTGTTACTCTGCCTGAGTTTCCTACAGTCTGTAGCAGTTCCTGAGCCTTCCCTTATCTTTTAGATTTTGACACTTCAGAATAGTTTTGTTGTTGTTGCCGTTGTTCTTGTTGTTGAGACAGAGTCTTGCTCTGTTGCCAGGCACCAGGCTGGAGAGCAGTGGCGCGATCTCAGCTCACTGCAACCTCCACCTCCCAGGTTCAAGCAATTCTCCTGCCTCAGCCTCCCAAGTAGCTGGGACCACAGGTGCACGCCACCATGCCCAGCTAATATTTGTGTGTGTGTTTGTGTGTGTGTGTGTGTGTGTGTGTGTGTGTGTTTTGAGACGGAGTTTCGCTCTTGTTACCCAGGCTGGAGTGCAATGGCGCGATCTTGGCTCACCACAACCTCCACCTCCTGGGTTCGGGCAATTCTCCTGCCTCAGCCTCCTGAGTAGCTGGGATTACAGGCACGTGCCACCATGCCCAGCTAATTTTTTGTATTTTTAGTAGTGACAGGGTTTCACCATGGTCTCAATCTCTTGCCCTTGTGATCCGCCCACCTCATCCTCCCAGAGTGCTGGGATTACAGATGTGAGCCACCGTGCTCAGCCCAGAATAGTTTTGATCAGTTCCTTTGTCAAGTGTCCCTCATTTGAGTTTGTCTGAGGATATCTAGTATTTTCTCATGACTGGTCATGATTACACATGTTTTGGTTAAAAATACCACAGATACAATGTTCCCTCAGTGCATAAGGTTCATAATGTGAATATGTGTTATTTCCTGGTGTTGTTGATCTTGATCCTCTAGATAAAGATGACCCCTGCTGCATTTCTCAATGTAAAGCTACCATCTTTCCCTTTGAGGTCAATAATTACTTGAGGAGACGTTTCATCACAAAGAATTGAATTTAAACTGTCTGGAAGAAATCTTTTTAAGTGAGCTGGCTTTATTGCTGAATCATTTCTTTCACCATATTTCATCTATATGATCAGCTTTGTTTATTAAACTTGGGTTCTCTATAAATATTAAACAAGACCAGTTTCATGCCATTTTTATAACTGTAACAAATAAAAGGTAACAAAGATCTGATCAGTAAAGACATAAGGTGTTTGTGTATAGTCTATGTGTGCGGATCTCAAAGAAAGGATCTATATTAAACAAGTGGCTACTTGTGGGGAAGACAGTGGCATTGGAGGGATATATGAAAGAAACTTTTACTGTTACTCTATGTGATTCTGAATTGTTTTAGTATTTTTGTAATGAGGATATATTGTGAATGATAAATGTGAAATAGAGAAATGATAATTTTAAAAAGCTCTTAGCCTACATGGCACTGTTTGTATGATGTCTTAGATGTGCAAACTGCCTTCAAGGAGTTCATAGCACATATTCCCTTGGAAATTCCCAAGAAATGGAGAGAATAAAAATTTGCTTCAATACTTTTTGAATTATGTTTTCTGTTATTGTTTTTGAAAATCTTATCAGAGTAAGAAAATAAATATATCTGATCGAGAGTAAAAATGTATTTGGAAGGCAAATAATATAGAAAAAAAGAGAAAGCAAGAAAAAAGTAGAATTTGTGTAAAATTTTAAACTTACATTCCTTTAATAGTTTTACATTTCTCATGTAAGCAATTTATGACCTAAAAAAATTAATTGATTCATGGACATAAGATCTAAAAAAAACATTGTATTGAAAATCAGCAAAGCTATTAGCATATTTAAATAATTAATTCTTTAAGGATCAAGTAAATGTTAGACACTTTAAAAATTACAGAACATCTGGAAAGCAAAGAGATTGAACGATTGGAAATTAAAAAGCAAATGGTATGTTTTGTGCCACTGAGGGACTTCAGCAAATGGATACAAATCCATTTGAAAATAAATACAGAGTCTGTATGATTACAATGAGCCCAAAGATGGGTTTAGCATTTGTATATCGCCTGGGAAGCATGGTGAGTCCGGAGTATAAAACCAAAGCAAAGGGAGGTTATTAAAAAATTATTTCCTGTTGTATTGTAGAACTCGAGAAGAGAATAAACATACCAATTACTTGCATGGCCGGTTCCACGTCTGTTGTGGCCTCTTCCAACAATAACAGCAGCTTGGCTGATATCTGATGCACGGATTCAATGTTGCTAAACAAGCTATCCACATCCAGCCTATCAATCTGAAGAAACAAAAAATATTGAGCTGATAGAGAGAGAAGCACTGTATTTAGAATGTTTCTCCTGATAAACAGTAAGCATCTTAAATGCCAGCCCATGCTGCCTCCATCAACCATTTCTGTAAACATTCTTATTTAGGAACTCTAGAGCACAATTTGCTTTTTTTAAATCCAGGAAATTGGGATGATACATCTCTTACATCTTTTAAAAATTTTTTGAATATGTTTTGAGTTGACTGTACATCTATATATTCCTATATGAACCAGAATAGGAAGATTTAGGCCAAATTGGTATTTTTATTAACTGCCCTCTATGAAGGTATGTACTAGTGTGTAAGGATTTACAATATTTTACTGCCCATACAGAAGTCAGACCTTACCTGAGGCAAGTAACTATTTTCAAAACTGTTTTTAAGCCGCAGATATTTAAAAAGTGATGACAAATAGTTGTGCTGGGCTGCTTCTTTTTTTTTTTTTTTTGCTTGATATAAATATAAATATAAATGGAAATCTTCATTAAATATATACTACTAATCAAGAATTCATCATATTTTGTTATTTCATGCACACCCTTAACAACCAGTGTACTTATTCTTAGATCTTATAGTGTTTATAATAATTTATTTATTCATTTAGCCACCCTTTCATCAAATATTTTCTGAGAGGCTTTTATGTACCAAGAATTACAACACAAACCAGACTATGTCATAGGGAGTAGTTGATTAACGGAGAGATGGCCAGCTATTCTCAGCTATCTGAATATGGTGAGATACGTGCTCTGACTTGATGAATCTTATTTGAATTCATTCCCTTGAGTTTCAGTTGGATATCCTTTCATAATCCAACAGTGAATGGTCAGGCCACAGCCATATTGGTGCAGTCTCTACTGAGCTACATTGGGGAACAGGAGTAGGTGCCTTTTACTCATGACTTATTGTGAATGTGGTCATAGGTGGATAATTAATTCATCAATAATCAATTTATTGAGGAGTAGCACAAGTGAAAAGCAGAGTTGCTGGTATAAAACCAGGTCAGTAAAGTTAGGAGCATGAAAGAGACAGAGAATCCAATCAAAGAAAATGTGCCAAGAAATTAGGTGAATTAAAAAAAAAAAAAAGAAAGAAATTAGGGGAATTAGGAACAAGGGATATAAGAAGCAAACCTAGAGAAATTCTGCGGATGAAGGCCAACAACTACAGCTTTTTTCCATGATTTCAGAATCAGTTCTTTAGGTGTGTGTGGGGCTTATTTAAGGGGAAGGAAGAAGGCAACCTGCTCATCTTTTTTTATCCCATTCCTTTTTGACATTGTCCCATCTACTGTGCTCCATATTGGACACCAATATTATTTTGGTAAGGATATTCTGTCATAGAACTTGGAAGCATGACTTCACATTGTACCTTTTCAAAATGTGGCGACTACATCAGTTAGTTCTTGTGCAATATGGTCTTGCTGTATTCAAGTCTTTGAACCATATTAGGAAATTTCTCACTTTCCCATCATTCATCCTGTCCTTAAGATAATTCACAGCCTCATTTGTAATCAAATTCATAAGATTATATGCAGTAGTTTATTTCAATATAGGATTAGACAACTTTTGAAAACTAGTTTTATGTATTCTGAAATTGTCTATAATTAATTATTACATTGAAATCATTATTAGTTCTTATGGTCTTCAATCCAATGTCACAAAATGTTCCTAACTGACCACTCACTTTAATAGGAGATAGCACATGTGGTTCTTTTGCCTGTAATCTAGAGAGGTTCAAGACTTTCAATTTCTATATTAGAAAATATATTTAACATTACGGAAAATATTTAAAAGACATGTAACAGTTTTATGGATTTTCTCTTAATTATTATTTAATAAATTATTATTAACTACTTAACATGAAATTACATTTACTAATGTTTTATTATTATCAATGGCTCAAATGTCATATATCTCTGAGTACCACTGATTTCACACACTACTTATCCTAAAGAATTGCCCTTTGTGTTGAGTATTAATTAAATCCACAAAGGCATAACTTTGAATAATGCAAGATGTTTTCCAAAAGTTGTATATGAATCAAATTTTTATAGATTGGCTCATTTCAAATTTACTGATTGTATATTTCTTAAAATCATTTTTGAAATAAATCCTTCTAATATATAAAATTTCAGCCCCTGATTTACTTGCTTTATAAGATAAACTATCAGCAGTAAATCACACAGTGTATCCCTATTATTATTTCATTTTGTTGTGGAAACTTTATTCTGAGAAACTTGAAGTATTTCATGTTTATTATTTCATACATGACTCCAACTTCTTTGTAATGAATGAACCATCTTGAAGATACGGAAAATAATGCAGAGCAAAGAGAGGAGCTACGCTCAAAATTAAGCAAGGAGTTCAGGGTAGAACTGGATTCAAAAATTGACCTTTTCATTCTGTGCTTTTGTCCATTACCAGCAAATATTAATAATAGAGTACTTTGCTATCTCTGTTTAGATTTTTTTTTGTTTGTTCCTGAGTTTTTCACCAAGTTGTCACTCCTACAATTTATTTCCCAAGGTCAGTATCCTGTATATCTGTTTAATTTAGATTACAAATCCATTTAGCAATGATCTAATTCTACATTTTATCTATAATCTTAGCTCAGTGCAACAAACACTAAATAACAAAAACATAGATTTTAATCCACTTCTTCCTAAAGGACAGAAAGGATTAAAACATCAATTGGCCTGATTTCAAACGCCCATATCACCATGAGCCCATGGGGATTCTATGAATCATAAAATGAATTCATATACAGTCACTGTTATGCCAGGGGACAAACAAATGCCTGGTACAAATGGGCTTTTAAAACTGATAGATGATTTTATAATTACTGATGTAAATTCAAGGAAGCGTGTTTTTACATTTATTAATCATTCACTAGAAACAGGCAATGCTCTAAAAGCTTAAGTTGAATTACATTTTAAATAGATTAAAATTCATTTTTTTAAAAAAAGACAGTCTAAGTGCACAGTATTTTAAGGCAAGTCAATATGTAATAATTCAGACTTACAAAACAAAAAAATTAAAAGCCAATGTTTCTTTTTCTTTTTAAAAAATTTCTTCCAAAAAAAAAAAACAGTATACATGTGCAGAACATGCAGGTTTTTTACATAGGTATACATGTGCCATGGTGGTTTGCTGCGCCTATTAACCCATCTTCTAAGTTCCCTCCCCTCCCAGCCCACCCCTCAACAGGCCCTAGTGTGTGTTGTTCCCTTCTGTGTCCATGTGTTATCACTATTCAACTTGTACTTATGAGTTAGAACATGCTGTATTTGGTTTTCTGTTTCTTTGTTAGCCTGTTGAGGATGATGGCTTCCAGCTTTGTCTATGTCTCTGCAAAGGACATGATCCCATTCCTTTTTAAGGCTGCATAGTATTTCATGGTGTATATGTACCACATTTTCTTTATCCAGTCTGTCATTGATGGGCATTTGGGTTGGTTCCATATCTTTGCTATTATAAATAGTGCTGCAGTAAACATAGGTGCGCATATATATTTATAGTAGAATCATTAATATTCCTTTTGGTATATGCCCAGTAACTGGATTGCTGGGTCAAATGGTATTTCTGGTTCTAGATTAAAGGCCAGTGTTTCGATTGGCAATTTAATTTGTTGCTTTGCAAAAGTACTTATCGCAAGATATGCTTCAAATAGCAAGTTCCCATCACATTTGAATAATTACTAGGTTTTAAAATCAGGTAATGTGATACCTCCAGCTTTGTTCATTTTACTCAAGATTGCTTTGACTCTTTAGGGTCTTGTGTGGTTGTATATCAGTTTTAAAGATTTTTTTTATTTATATGAAACATGTCATTGGAATTTTGATAGGAATAGCATTTAGTCTATAGATTGCTTTGGGTACAATAGATATTTTAACAATATTAATTCTTCCAATCCATTAACACCAGATATCTTTCTATTTATCTATGTCTTCTTCAAATTCTTTCATCAATGTTATGTAGTTTTCAGTGACTTCAAATCTACTGCAAAGCTATAGCAATCAAAATAGCATGGTACCAGCCTAATAACAGACATACACCAATGGAACAGAATAGGGAACCCAGAAATAAATCCACACTTTTACAGTTGATTGATTTTCAACAAAGATGTCAAGAACACATAATGGGAACAGTCTTCTCAATACATGGTTCTGGAAAAACTGGCTATCCGAATGCAGAAGAACCTTTACCTCACACCAAATCAACTCAAATGAATTGAAGACTTAAATCTAAAACCTGAAATTGTAAAATAACTGGAAGAAAACACAGGCAAAAAACTCCCTAACATTGGTCTGGGAAATTATTTCTTGGATATAACCCCAAAGCACAGGAAACTAAAGCAAAAATAGACAAATGGGTTTACAACAAACTTAAAAGCTTCTGCACAGCAAAGAAAACAATAATCAGAGTTGAGAGACAACCTGTGGAATGACAGAATACATTTGCAAACCATACATCCGATAAGGGGTGTTAATATGCAAAATATAGAAGGAACTCAAACAAATCAAAAGTAATAAAACAGACAATCCCATTTAAAAATGAGCAAAACTAATGGATACTAGGTTTAATACCTGAGTGATGAAATAATGTGTACCACAACACCCCCCCCATGACACATGTTTACCTGCACATTCTGCACACGTACCCGTGAACTTAAAAGTTAAAAAAAAAGTTTTAAATAAAATGAAAGTTAAAAAAAAGAAAGAAGGAAGATATAGGGTGACTGTAGTTAATAATAATTTATTGTTATGTTTCAAAGTAGCTAGAAGATTTAGAATGTCCCAACTCAAACAAAATTATAAATGTTCTGAAACCCATACTTGAAAATATTTTAAAAAGGAATGAAAGATTTTTGAAGTGATCAATATCCCAATAAGATTTGATCATTACACATTGTATGCTTGTATCAAAATATTACATGTACCCTGCATATATGTACAAGTATTATGGATTCATAAAAATTAAAAATAAGTAAATTAAAATAAATTAAATTACAAAAAATGGGCAAAGGATCTAAATGGATGTTTCTCAAAAGAAGACATAAAAATGGCCAATAGGTATTTAATGCTCAATATCACTATCATCACAGAAATCCAAATTAAAATCACAATGAGCTACCACCACACACTTAGAATGACTATTATTAAAAAGATAAAGGAAAACAAGTGTTGGTGAAGATTTGGAGAAAAGTGAACTCTTGCATACTTTTGGTAGGAATGTAAATTAGTACAGCCATTATGGAAAATAGTATGGAGTTTACTCAACAAATTAAAAAGGTTACAGCTAAAAGACAGCTGTCTAGATAGTGGGCCCTCATCAGGCACCGAATCTGTTGGCATCTTAATGTGGGACTTCCCAGCTTCCAGAACTGTGAGAAATAAATTCCTGTTGCCTATGTCACTCAGTTTATGGCATTTTTTAAATAGAAGCCCAACTGGACTAACATAGTATGTAAGTTTTTATCTTCAACAATCATCTTTGTGGAAAACTTGTCTGTGAAAAAGTCACAAAGAGGAAAGCTAACCCTGGCAAAGTCTTGTTAGCCCTTGGATTT
The DNA here is from genome assembly GCF_009761245.1 of Sapajus apella. Classification (NCBI taxonomy): domain Eukaryota; kingdom Metazoa; phylum Chordata; class Mammalia; order Primates; family Cebidae; genus Sapajus; species Sapajus apella. The sequence continues at coordinate 6,820,499 of NW_022437027.1, forward strand.
AGCCTTGCTTAAAGCAAGAAATCCTTATTCCATAAGGCGGCACACTGTCTTTTTTATTTAAGCTAGTTTGAACTTTATTTCTGTTACCTATGACCCAAAGAAGACTAATACACTTTTAATTGTAGTCAAAATGTTACTTTCTCTAGGAAATATTTCCTGTTCTTTGGTTAGAACTAACCTCTCCTTCTCCCACACTTCCATGACTCTTGCTTTGTATTACTCACTGCTTATATGGGAGTCCATTATATTTATCAGAAATATTTATTAATTTATCTCTCTCTATGACAAACCTGTGAGTTCCTCTAAGACATTTGTCTTTGTGGGTACTCTACTATGTCTAAAACAGTTCTGGATAGGTGCATAGTTACCCAGTAAAAGTTTAAAAATTTGAACTGAATTGAATCCCTGCAATACAAATGATCTATTTATTCTTGTTGGAACCAAAAACAAATATTCTTTGTAATCACTTCAGTAGGCTCTGAATAACAAGCATGCAAAGATCAAAAGTGGCTTAAAGGAAAAAAACTAATTTAGTTGTTCAAAACTATTACATGGATATTTTATAATTTTCTACTCAATTTTTTCTGGAAAGGCACACTGTCGTGCTTAGCTTGGCCATTAGTATAACTGGCTGATTTACTGACAGAAACCAATCTTCCCCTAGTTTATAGCTGGGACATTCCTGTTTATAGGCTTCCGTTTAATGAACACTGGGTGAATCAGGCTAAACTCCATCACTGGGAGGAGAAGCCAAACATTCTTAGGTGTCCTGCAGACCCCTAACCACTAACATCTCTAAAAGTAAGTCTAGGGAAAAATGTTGTTTGAAAAAACAAATTAAGCTATTATTATAAAAGTAGTTCTTGTCATTGTAGAAAACTAAGGATGAGTGGATAAAAGAAAGTAAAAGAAAGAATATACAATCACCTGTAATTCTACCACACAGAAATAGCCACTGATGATATTTTCAGGTATGTTTTTTTCAGATTATTCTTCTCTGTGTGTCTGTGTGTCCATCCATACAAAAAATTATATACTTCAAATAGAGCTAATTTTTTTTTTACCTTAACAACATAACATGAACATCTTTTCCATTTTTAAGGTCAACATTATGTGAAAATACTGTAGTGTGCTTAACCATTCATAAAACTTTGAAATCTACATAGATCACTGTTTTCATAATTATAATCAACTTTCTTAGCTAAAGACTTGTTCAAACTCATGATTATCACTGAGCTAAAGTTATTAACTTTTTTAAAGGATTTTAAAAAGTATTAACAAATAAACATTGTTTTTATCTTCTGACAACCAATGGATTTAAAACTGTCGATTGGATACCCCGTCCTGACCTCAATTTGGAACTATATTTCTGTGCTCCTAATTTGATGATCAAAATCACACAACTTAAAAGTTCCCTGTATTATGTGCATGACATATATATTTAATACAACAATTGAAGAAGAAGGAAGAAAATAAATAGCACTGCTTTTAAAGGCCGTGGTGATTGCCACCAACCAAATCATCCTCTGGAAATTGTTTCTAGAAAAGTCTTCAGTGTTTGGATTTGGTGTAGTTTGGCAGTAAATCTAGATTCAAATAGGGCCCAATCCTGTGCTCTCTGAACTTACTATAGTAATTACATTAGAACTAATATAGGGCAAATTATCCTTGGTCATCAACTGATTTGGTCTAATAGAACCTTGATGCCATCTACTCCTATAGGGCATTTCCACATACAACATTTTAGTGAGTCCTGGATGCATCCTCTAAATTAGATTGATCCATTATTAATGCTGAAGCCATCAAAACCCAATGATATTGTGACTGTAGTAAATATGGTGGAAGAAAGCTGCCATGCTTTACAAAATATTTGAGAAGTGGAGACCCAATGGGGACATGCTGAGAGGAAAAAGTAGGTTTTGTTTTATTTTTTAGTGAGGAAGTTGAGAAGAGTGCTTGTGAGACAGAAATTGCAGCAAGTGGTAAAAAAGATGTTGGCAGAAAGCCATAGCCACCACTGGGCTAGGATAATTACCTAATTACTATGGCATTTACTGAGACAGTTGGCTTCTAGATTACAAAGCTTTTCAGGGCAAACTAACCATTATTTCATCAGGTTTCTCAAAACTGCTGATTTGTATGTGTGAAATTTCCTGCTGTGAAACTAGATTTGAGACTGGCTAATTCAACCAAACTATGAGTTGAATCAATATCAAAGCTTTATAGAAAGTCTTTTAACTAATCTTACAGATAATTGTCTAAGTTACCTGATAATTGTCAGGAAACATTCCAGGCCAGAAGTTATTAATGTGGACAGACCTACATTAGGACAGAGACATTAGTCCCTTTGCAGAAAGAAGAGCAGGGAGTCTGGAGCAGAAATCTCAACATGTATGTGAGGAAGGGCAGAGGCAACAGTCAAAGCCAGACAAAGAGGCTGTAGTCCAACTTGAGAAGTCCCTGAGTTAAGAAGTCCAACAGCCCTGGAACTTAAAATAAAAATAAAAAATAAAAACAAGTCCAACAGAAAATTTGTTTTGACTAGTAATAGAAAAGCAAGGTGCTTGTATTGATATCCTTGGGTAAAAGTTAGGTGGTTAACTAAAGTTCTCTGCTTTTGATTCTCTCCCCTGCCTTGACACAAAGACTGGCAGAAAAGTTTCTCAGCAAAGGTTTTAGGTGGCCTTGCCATCCTTTTCCTACTTTAAAGTTTATAGGAAATGTTCCCAGGACAAACCATCCTTCTAAATATTGGACTTTTGAATTGGAGGGCTAGGATATTTTGTAATTTTTTTCAGAAACTCTTTAACAAGCATAGACTAAATACTATGATTTATATTGTTGAAATAAAGAGAAAGTAATTTGGAAACTATTTGGAACAATCACTGAGATTATAAGAAAAATTCACAATTTTTAATGCACCCATGCCAGTCAAAAAATTATAATTAAAGTCTTGTGGCTGGGCATGATGAATGGGATAAACATTTTTATGCTTTGATCACTTGAGTAGTCACTGTGTGAGTGTGTGTGTGAATGTGTGTACATACATGTTCATGTTTTCTTCTTCCTAATGTAGGTCTGTCCACATTAATAACTTCTGGCCTGGAATGTTTCCTGACAATTATCAGGTAACTCAGACAATTATCTGTAAGATTAGTTAAAAGACTTTCTATAAAGCTGTGATATTGATTCAACTCATAGTTTGGTTGAATTAGCCAGTCTCAAATCTAGTTTCAAACTGAGAGCTTATAATACTCATAACTTTTTCAACAAACATCCATGTACTTCAGGCCTAATATCTGAAAGAAACTAGTGATATCACGGATGACTGAGCATAACACCCATTTTTTTTCTGATTTAATGACATAATTGCAAAGTTCTGATCTTCAATAATACAACAAAACCTAGAACTCACTGAAAATAATTTGAAAAATGAGGAAATGCTTTTGCAAAAGAAAGGAAAATAAAAATTTGCTAGAGAATAAATGAAAGGAAAAAAGTAGGGTAAAACAGAGGGTACAAAAAGATGTGGGGGGCAGGTGTGTGACAGTAGACTTGAGTAGTAACATAGGAATTAGGGACAAAACTGGTACAACATAGAACAAATATCCATGAAGTCCATCTGTGTTGTAAATTCTGATGTTTCTAGGATTTGATCACTTGGCCACTGTGATTCCCACACTTTTTCACTTGCGGAATCTCACTTGTTTTAGCACTCTGATCATCATATCTAAGTTAAGCATTACTGCTTAAATTTCCAATGATTTCCCTTCCCCAAATACATGAAGTCAGTTCTTCTGGCATTGGGCTCTCCATGGCCTTGCCTCTGCATCTCTTTTCTGCTTTGCCTCCTGCAGCGTGGCAATCCAGAAGCTGTTTGATTTCATGGCACACACTATGCTAGTCCATATCATGTTTTCTTATTATCCATTTCGTGTTTCTTATATTAATATGATATGGACTAGCATAGTGTGTGATTAAGTGTGTGCCATTTAATCACAGTGACCAAGTGATTAAATCCTGAAATCCCATGAAAATAGTAAACATACAATAGAAGGGAAACAATAAATAATAGTTCCTGCCTAAATTTCAATTGTCGCATCAATTTCTTAGCTATCAGATACCAAAGTGAGTGTGAGATGGTTTGCCATATGCAGAACTTGCAAAGGAAAGTTCGGTGAACTGTTTAAAATCACCTATGTTGACCTCATGACTGAGAAACCTAAAGGAGGCTGTGGCAGCAGGAAAGTGATGGATACATTGGGGTGAATCTGCACTCCCACAGTTCTTGGGGGTCGGGGATACATGAATGCTTCCTATGGACCAGCTGTGGACCCTGTGAGGTAGGGGAGCTAGTATAAACATATCTATGACTCTGCCTACAAGGATGAAGGGCAGAATATAGAGGTACACTTTGGATGACTCAGGGCTCAGGAAAGAGTTACAAATCACTGACTGGAATGTATGCAACTGGATTGAGTGGCTTTCAAGAGAGACTCCCCAACACCACCACCATGGGAATATCCTGCAAACGGCCAGGAAGTGCCTGTAAGAGTGCCACACTATTATATCTGGAAAATCCAAAGAACTTAAAGCTAGTCTATGATGGTACCAGTTCAAGTACACCTTTCCCCTCCCTTACTTCTCCTCACCCATTCCCCTTGAGGGTCAGGAGCTGGATGGTGAGCTGGTGTCAAGGAGGAGCCACATTCCAGCTGTGTGACTTTGGATGAGTTAGCCTCTTTGTTCCTTGGTTTTCTCATTAGTCAAATAGGAACACTTAAACCTGCTTCATAAGTTGATGTGAGGATTATATTAATTAATATAAACAAGTTGCTTACAATAGTGCTTGGCTCCTAATAAGCACTCAGTATATTGTAGCTATTATTGTTACCTATAGGAAAACTGTGGAATGAATTTTGACCAAACTGCTAGCTGCTAAAGGCAGTCCCCAAACTAGAAGAGTGTTTCAGATGTTCATTGATCTGTGAAATGATGAGCCTGCCAGAGTTCTCCTCTGGAGGCAGGGCAGGATCTTTGCACTGCTAAGTGGACTGATGCTCCCCAAAGCATTATGCTACAGTACGAATCCCAAGAAACGTAGACAATAAACAGGGAGCAGGAGTGAGTGTCGATTTTAGGAAGCAGAGCCAGTCCTAGAAACATTTTAAAATTGATAATAATTCTTCACTTGTCTTTGAGCAACTACCTTTGTCAAAAACCCAAGGTTCTCAAACCAGTGTTAAGTCACGTGAGTTCCAGAAGATTCTCAAAACTCAGCCGAGTTTGAATTTTGCTGGGCATGCCCAGAAGGATGCAAACAAGTGTGAGCCCTGGAGTTGGCACAGGTCTTTGGGTTCACTGTCTATTAGCTGCACCACTAAATTCCAGGCTCCAGAGCTTAGGGTTAATGCAGGTTCTCTCCTCTATCACCCCTAACTCTCATCTTGATAGCTTAGCTACACTATCTCCAACATTCAATTAGCCTGTTCTTAGTCACTTTGTAAAACTCTATCAGGCCCCTGTTTCTGCCTCTGAAAAAGCTTCTAAACTCATTTTTATTTCCTATTTCCCCAAATCAGCTTACCTAATAACTTCAGATTAGTCTTCCTAAATCATGTTTAAATGGGTTTACAACACAGTTATAAATTCCCCTGTTTTTAAACATTTGTTTCTTCCCAGTTGACTGCAGAAAAGACCTCAAATTCCTCGGTCTGACAGTTTGTCTGGATAAGACCTATCTTGTTTTAGTCCAGTTATTTTTATAACAACCATCTTTTTCAATCAAGAGGAATTAACTCATTTTTAAACTTACCCTATGCTAGCTCACCAGCTCACCTACTCTTGCTCCTGTGGTTCTCCACTGTTGGGCTGCTCTCCTCACCCTGCCTCCGCCTAACCAATGTTTACTCAGCACAAATTCCATCCCTTCTCTAGGACTTCCTGGATCACTTGCCCATCCTGAAGTTGTTCATCCACTCATTTTTCTTCAGTCTATAAATATTTAATGCTGCTCACATATAAAACACTGTATTAGATGCTGGGGATATAGCAGTGAACAAATGAGATAAAAATTCATGATTCATAAAGTAGAAAAGTAAACAAGGTAAGTGAAGAAAGCACATTGTATTAAATATAGGGTAAAATAGTATAGGGATAACATAAAAACAGGGAAAGGAAGACAGGGAATTTTGGGGAGGCTGCAGCACTGCCAATGCCTTATGTGTATCTCCTTGATTCTGAGTATTCTTGGACATGTCAGGGGGCCTTCTGGTAAGCATCTCTGATTTTCTACCTAAAGGCTTTTTCTGACCACTGATGCCTGCTCTGCCTACACACAGACAAGGCTAGTAGTGCCAGGAATTAAACTCCCAGGAGCATCCCATAGCCAATATCTAACAGTAATTGAGGAGGATAAATATTCCCCCCATGGGACAATATATTCTGTACACCCTCCCCAAGCTCCCAATGGGAAATGAGCCCCATTTGGCCACAGAGGTAACACACTCATTAATGTACCTATCCTATATTGTCTTCCTTCTCTGTTTCATTTCCCCATTCCCCTACTGCTTTTCTAGGGTATCATCTCCTGAATCAATACCTTCTAAAATCCTTTTATCAGGATGTGCTTCTAAGGAATCCAGTCTAAGACAGATTGAGGTGGTGAGGAAGGCTTTACTGAGTAGCCTTGAAGGACATGAAGGAGGAAACTATGAAGTTATTTTGGGGAAAAGCATTCAAGGCAAAGAAAATAGCAAGAACAAAGAGCTTGAAACAGTAGTGATCATGTTTGTTAGAGGAAGTGAAAAGAGGCCAGAAGGTAGAAATAGATGACATCAGTGAGGATGAGGGACCAGCCCCTGTAGGATCTTGTAAGTCACCATGAGTATATTAGGTTTTAATCAGAGTGAGAGGGGAAGCCATTGGAGGGCTTTGAGTAGAAGAATGACATAAATTATCTCATATTTTAGAAGGATCACTCTGGCTGCTTGGTTGAAAGAAGGGTAGAGGAAGAGAGACAGGTCATAAGACAGTTGTAAAGAGGATGGATCCAAGATGGCCAATTAGGAGCAGCTCAGGATTGCAGCTCCCAGCGAAAGTGCAGAGGATGAGTGGACGCTGCATTTCCAGATGGATTTTTATTGCTCACAGACCAGGAGATTCCCAGGCGGAGGAGCCCCACGGTCGCCAGCAAGGCCGTTTTGGCCAGCACAGCTGTTTCCGCCAGAGTGGCTGTTTTGGCCAGCGCCCCTGCGCAGCGGTACTCCATACAGAATACACAGGTCTGGGCACTGTTTTAGCTGGTGATTGGAGCTCAGAGAAGACAGAGTTGCTCATTCAACTGACAGAAAAGGGGACTGAAACAGGGAGCCAGGCAAGGAGATTTCAGGGCAAAAAAGCGCCACAAATCTCAGCTTGGCTGTTTCAGCCAGCACAGTGGGTTGCCACATGGGAAATCACACAGATCCTGGCGCCTTTTTAACAGGCGACTGGAACACCTGGGAGTTAAAAAAAACAATGCTCTGAGGCAGGGAGCTAGGTGATGAGGCTCGGCTGGTCCCACACCCACAAAAAAACAGCAATCTGAAACGCTCTGGATTGAGAGTTTCACAGCAAGCACAGCTGAACCCGGGACAGTCCAGCTCTGTGGGGAAGGGGCGTCTGCCATTATCGAGGCAGTCCACCACTCTGGAGGTAGTCCACCATTGCTTAGGCAGCCTGCCATTGCTGAGGCAGCCCACCATTACAGAGAGAGTCTGCCATTACAGAGGTGGGCTGCCATTGCCGAGGCAGTTCTAACTACACCCGTATAAACAGGACGGCAGGGAAGTTCACAGAGCAGCTGGGCAGAGCCCACAGCAGCTCAGCAAAGCCTCTGCAGGCAGGCAGTGACTAGGCTGCCTCCTCGCTGGGCAGGGCAGAAATAAATAAAGCCTCATAAATAAAGCCCTAACTCCCTGGAACAGAACACCTGGGGAAAAAAAGGGGGTTTATGAGTTCAGCTGCAGCAGACTTAAACCTACCTGCCCAGCCACTCTGAATGAACAACGGAGCTCACAGCTCAGCACTTGAGCTCCTATAAAGGACAGACTGTCTCCTCAAGCAGCTCCCTGACCCCTGTATATCCAGAGTCACCTCATAAAGGAGAGCTCAGACCGATATCAGGCAGGTATCCTTCAGGGACAAAGATAGCAGAAGAAACTGGCAGCAAACCTTACTGTTCTGCAGCCACTGCAGGTGATCCCCAGGCAAGCAGGGCCTGGAGTGGACTTCAGCAGTCCTACAGCAGAGGGGCCTGACTGGTAGAAGGAAAATTAAGAAACAGAAAGAAATAACTTCATCATCAACAAACTGGATGTCCACTCAGAGACCCAATCTGAAAGTCAACAACTACAAAGACAACAGGTGGATAAATACACAAAGATTGGAATAAACCAGTGCAAAAAGGATGAAAACACCCAAAATCAGAACACCACTCTTCTACAAGGGATCACAAGTCCTCACCAGCAAGGGAACAAGGCTGGATGGAGAATGAATGTGATGAATTGACAGAATCATGCTTCAGAAGGTGGGTAATAAGAAACATATGTGAGCTAAAATAACATGTTCTAACCCAATGCAAAGAAACTAAGAACATTGAAAAAAGAGGTGATGAAATGCTAATGAGAATAAACAACTTAGAGGGGAATATAAATGAATTGATGGAGCTGAAAAAAGCAAAACAAGAACTTCACGAAGCATACACAAGTTTCAGCAGCCAAATTGACCAAGCGGAAGAAAGGATATCAGAGGCCAAAGATCAACTCAATGAAATAAAACAAGAAGGCAATGTTAGAGAAAAAAGGATAAAAAGGAATGAAAAAAGTATCCAAGAAATATGGGACTATGTGAAAACACATAATCTACATTTCATAGGTGTACCTGAATGTGACAGAGAGAATCAATCCAAGCTGGAAAATATGCTTCAGGATATTATCCAGGAAAACTTCCCCAACCTGGCAAGGCAGGCCAATATTGAAGTCCAGGAAATACAGAGAACACCACAAAGATATTCCTCATGAAGAGCAACCCTAAGGCACATAATTGTCATATTCACCAGGGTTGAAATGAAGGAGAAAATGCTGAGTGCAGCCAGCGAGAAAGGTTGGGTTACCCACAAAGGGAAGCCTATCAGACTCACAGCAGATCTCTCAGCAGAAACCCTATAAGCCAAAAGAGAGTAGGGGCCAATATTCAACATCCTTAAAGAAAAGAACTTTCAACCCAGAATTTCATATCCAGCCAAACTAAGTTTCATAAGTGAAGGAAAAATAAAATCCTTTATGAACAAGCAAGAACTCAGAGATTTCATCACCACCAGGTCTGCTTTACAAGAGCTCTGGAAAGAGGCACTAAACATAGAAAGGAACAACCAGTACCAGCAACTCCAAAAACATACCAAATGGTAAAGAGCACAACAGAATGAAGAAACTACATCAACTAATGGAAAAAACAGCCAGCTAGCATCGAAATGGCAATATCAAATTCACACATAACAATATTAACCGTAAATGTAAATGGGATAAATGCCCCAATCAAAAGACACAGACTGGCAAATTGGATAAAAAGCCAAACCCATCGGTGTGCTGTATCCAGGAAACCCATCTCACATGCAAGGATACACAAAGGCTAAAAATAAAGGGATGGAGGAAGATTTACTAAGCAAATGGAGAGTGAAAAAAAGCAGGAGTTACAATTGTCATCTCAGATAAAATAGACTTTAAACCAACAAAGATCAAAAGAGACAAAGAAGGACATTACATAATGGTAAAAGGATCAATGCAACAAGAAGAGCTAGCAATCCTAAATATATATAAACCCAATACAGGCGCACTCAGATACATAAAGCAGGTTCTTAATGACTTACAAAGAGACTTAGACTCCCACACAATAATAGTGGGAGACTTTAACACCACATTGTCAATATTAGACAGATCAATCAGACAGAAAATTAACAAGGATATCCAGGACTTGAACTCAGACCTGGACCAAGCAAGCCTAATAGACATTTACAGAACTCTCCTCCCCAATACACAGAATATACATTCTTCTCAGCACCACATCACACCTATTCTAAAATTGACCACATAATTGGAAGTAAATCACTCCTCAGCAAATGCAAAAGAACGGAAATCATAACAGTCTCTCAGACCACAGTGCAATCAAGTTAGAACTCAGAATTCAAAAACTAACTCAGAACCACACAGCTTCATGGAAACTGAACAACTGGCTCTTGAATGTTGACTGGATCAACAATGAAATGAAAGCAGAAATAAAGATGTTCTTCAAAACCAATGAGAACGAAGACACAAGAAGACACATACCAGAATCTCTGGGACACATTTAAAGCAGTGTCTAGAGGAAAATATACAGCAATAAATGCCTACATGAGAAGAAAGGAAAGATCTAAAATTGACACCCTATATTCAAAATTGAAAAAGCTAGAGGAGAAAGACAAAAAAACCCTCAAAACCTAGCAGAAGACAAGAAATAACTAAGATCAGAGAAGAACTGAAGGAGATAGAGACATAAAAAAACCCTTCAAAAAAATCAATAAATCCAGGAGCTGGTTTTTTGAAAAGATCAACAAAATAGACAGACCACTAGCCAGATTAATAAAAAAGAAAAGAGAGAATAATCAAATAGATGCAATAAAAAATGATAAAGGGGATATCACTACAGATTCCACAGAAATACAAACCATCATCAGAGATTATTACAAACATCTCTATGCACATAAACTAGTAAACCTGGAAGAAATGGATAAATTCCTTGACCCTTGCATCCTGCCAAGCCTAAACCAGGAAGAAGCTGAAACCCTGAGTAGACCAATAACAAGGCCTGATGTTGAGGCAGCAATTAAGAGCCTGCCACCCAAAAAAAGCCCGGATCCAGACAGGTTGACAGCCGAATTCTACCAAACATATAAAGAGGAGCTGGTACCATTCCTTCTGAAACTATTCCAAACAATCCAAAAAGTGGGAATCCTTCTCAAATCATTTTATGAGACCAACATCATCCTGATACGAAACCCAGCAGAGACTCAACAAGAAAACTTCAGGCCAATATCCATGATTAACATAGATGCAAAAATCTTCAATAAAATACTGGCAAACCGATTGCAACAGCACATCAAAAAGCTTATCCACCATGATCAAGTAGGCTTCATCCCGGGGATGCAAGGCTGGTTCAACATACGCAAGTCCATAAACGTAATTCACCACATAAACAGAACCAAAGACAAAACCACATGATTATCTCACTTGATGCAGAGAAGGCCTTTGACAAAATTGAACAGCCCTTTATACTAAAAACCATCAATAAGCTAGGTATTGACAGAACGTATCTCAAAATAATAAAAGCTATTTATGACAAACCAACAGCCAATATCATACTGAATGGGCAAAAACTGGAAGTATTCCCTTTGAAATCTGGCACTAGACAAGGATGCCCTCTCTCGCCACTCCTATTCAGTATAGTATTGGAAGTTCTAGCCAGAGCAATTAGGCAAGAAAAAGAAATAAAGGGTATTCAGTTAGGAAAGGAGGAAGTCAAATTGTCTCTATTTGCAGACGACATGATTGTATATCTAGAACACTCCATCGTCTCAGCCCAAAATCTCCAGAAACTGATAAGCAATTTCAGCAAAGTCTCCGGATACAAAAACCAATGTGCAGAACTCACAAGCATTCCTATACACCAAAAACAGACTTAAAGAGAGCCACATCAAGAATGAACTGCCATTCACAATTGCTACAAAGAATAAAATACCTAGGGATACAACTAACAAAGGATGTAAAGGACCTCTTCAAGGAGAACTACAAACCACTGCTCAATGAAATAAGAGAGGACACAAACAGATGGAGAAACATTCCACGTTCATGGTTAGGAAGAATCAATATCGTGAAAAGGGCCATACTGCCCAAAGTAATTTACAGATTCAATGCTATCCCCATCAAGCTACCAATGACCTTCTTCACAGAACTGGAAAAAGCCAGCTTAAACTTCATATGGAACCAAAATAGAGCCTGCATAGCCAAGTCAATTCTAAGCAAAAAAAAAAAAAAAAAAAAACAAAGCAGGAGGCATCACACTACCAGACTTCAAAATATACTACAAGCCTACAGTAATCAAAACTACAAGCCTACAGTAATCAAAACAGCATGGTACTGGTATCACAACAGAGATATAGACCAATGGAACAGAACAGAGGCCTCAGAGGCAACACCACACATCTACCACCATCCAATCTTTGACAAACCTGACAAAAACAAGCAATGGGGAAAAGAGTCCCTATTTAATAAATGGTGTTGGGAGAACTGGATAGCCATGTGCAGAAACTGGACCCCTTCCTGACACCTTACACCAAAATTAACTCCAGATGGATTAAAGATATAAACATAAGACCTAACATCATAAACAACCTAGAAGAAAACCTAGGCAAAACCATTCAGGACATAGGCATAGGCAAGGACTTCATGATCAAAACACCAAAAGCATTGGCAACAAAAACCAAAATAGACAAATGGGACCTAATCAAACTCCACAGCTTCTGCACAGCAAAAGAAACAGTCATTAGAGTGAATGGGCAACCAACAGAATGGGAAAAAATTTTTGCAGTTTACCCATCTGATAAAGGGCTGACATCCAGGAAATACAAAGAACTAAAACAGATTTACAAGAAAAAAAAAGCCCATTCAAAAGTGGGCAAAGGACATGAACAGACACTTTGCAAAAGAAGACATACATGAGGCCAGCAAAGATATGAAAAAATGCTCATCATCACTGGTCGTTAGAGAAATGCAAATCAAAACTACATTGAGGTACCACCTCACACCAGTTAGAATGGCGATCATTAAAAAATCTGGAGAAAACAGATACTGGAGAGGATGTGGAGAAGTAGGAACACGTTTACACTGTTGGTGGGAGTGTAAAGTAGTTCAACCATTGTGGAAGACAGTGTGGCGATTCCTCAAGGACCTAGAATTAGAAATTCCATTTGACCCAGCAATCCCATTACTGAGTATATATCCAAAGGATTATAAATCATTCTACTATAAGGACACATGCACACGAACGTTCATTGCAGCACTGTTTACAATAGCAAAGACCTGGAACCAACTCAAATGCCCATCGATGATAGACTGAACAGGGAAAATGTGGCACATATACACCATGGAATACTATGCAGCCATAAAAAACAATGAGTTCATGTCCTTTGTAGGGACATGGATGAACCTGGAAACCATCATTCTCAGCAAACTGACACAAGAACAGAAAATCAAACACCACATGTTCTCACTCATAGGTGGGTGTTGAACAATGAGAACACATGGACACAGGGAGGGGAGCACTAGACACTGGGGTCTGTTGGGGGGAAACAGGGGAAGAACAGCAGGGGGTGGGGAGTTGGGGAGAGCTAGCATGGGGAGAAATGCCAGATATAGATGATGGGGAGGAAGGCAGCACATCACTCTGCCATGTGTGTACCTATGCAACAATCTTGCATGTTCTTCACATGTACCCCAAAACCTAAAATGCAATTAAAAAAAAAAGAAATGAACACTTCTTATGAGCCACTGGGAGAAAAAAAAAAAGGACAGTTGTAAAAATCCAGGTGGTTATTGATGGGTTCTTGAACCAGAGTGAAAGTAAGAGAGGAGATAAGACATGGTCTAATTCTGGATAAATTTTGAAGGCAGAACTAAAGAATTTGCTGATAGATAGATATGGAATTTAAAAGAAAGAAAAAACATTAAGGATGTCTCCAGAGATTTTGCCCAAGCAACTGGAAGGTGAAGCTGCCATTTTCTGAGCTGAGATAAACTACAAAGGGAAAAAGTTTTAAAGGGGAAATTAGGAGCTTAGTTTTGATGCCTTGTGGGCAACCAAGTAGAGATTTGAGTGGGGAACCGGAGAAACAAAGGAGGACTTCAGAGAAAATATCTAGGCTGGAGATAAAAATTTGCCAATCATCAGCTTGTAGATGGGATTTAAAGCCATGAACCACATCAGAATCGCAACAGAATAAAAGTAGACAAAAGAGAGAAGAGGAGCACAGATGGAGCCCTCCATTACTTTAGTATTTATAGATGAGGGTTAACCAGTAAAGGAGACTGAGAAGCAGCAGCGTGACAGGTAGGGGGAGAGCCAAGAGAGTGTAGAGTCCTGGAAGACAGAAGGCAGTGTTTTTGTCATAGCTGCCAACAGGTCAGGGAAGTGAGAGCCTCCTTCTGCTAATGTCTAAAGCAATTAATTGTTGCATAACTAATTAGCACATTTAATCATGACTGCCTTCTGTCATGATCACTTCTGGTGTTGCCTTGAAATAGATCTTTGATTGTTATTTGTGTTTTTATGTGTTTATGTGTCATTTTTTTGGCCACATTATAGACTTTACTAGGGCAAGACTGTGACATAAATTTCCTTGATATCCATGCAGAGCTCAGCAGCAGGCACTGCATGCAGTAGGCACTTGACAAACATTTAATCTTTTAATTTGCATATTCAACTAAAATATCACATTCTTCATGAAATATAGCTCGGTTAATCTGTTTGGAAGTGATCTGTCCCTTCTCTGAACTCCAATTGCACTTATTGTCTACACTTACCAATTATCACTTTGCATTACAAGTTATCTTCTCATAGCTATAAGAGGCCTCTAACTAGGGATTCTTAGATTTTTGGTGACACAAAAATGTGTTTCATATGTCCTTAAACACTCTAAATGGCCTAAAATTAATTAATTAATTAACTCATGTAATCATCTACCTCGCCTGTGTTTAAAGTGCCTTACATAAGTGCATATTAATAAAATAATTGTTTCTTTAATATCTGCTTCCTTTCTGGCCCAGTGTTATTCTTTGGAGTCCAGGACTTATGGCCCTGCACTGATATGCATGGCTATTTTGATCTATGCCTGAATAAAGCTGCCTCAACATTGCTGGCATTTCATTAGAGAGGTTTATGGCAATATTATAATAATCACAGACACTGAAATTTTGTTGCTTATTCTATACACACAAAAAAAGGCAAATTAAAGTTGTGGTTTATGCATCATCTCCATTCTGGGAAGTAAAGTAACGAACACAAGATCATCTTGCCCAGACTGAGGGATGACTTTCCTGGATAGTAAAACAGATCCACTTAACATATCTGTTTTTTTCAATTCTGGGCATTCCAAATCCTGCACTGAACTGGGAAATGCATTCATTTTTCTCCTCACTTGGTCCAGCAGACTCTGATTTGGACTATAGATAATGAAAATTAGAGAATGCTGAAGCTATCCTAAAATGGAGCTTAGGAGGTGCTTATAAATGTAACAACAAGGAGGACAGTTTCCATTATAAAACTATAGTACAAGGATAAAAATGAATGCCGCATTTTTTGAGTTAAGACTTTCCGAACAAGCTAAGATAAGAGATTTCCTTCCCATAAAAAGAAAATTCACATACTAGACTATTACTATATCACTTTCATACTCAACTAAATCTGAATCCAATCCGATAGCAAACTATGTGTTCCAGGTTGACAAAACAGAAATGTCCCTCCAGGGGAAAGTGGGAAAGTAAGTGTGATGACGCAGTGTCAGTACTTGAGAAACAGGCCAGTTAGATATTATGTATTAACACAGTCACTCTGTGGTTGGTAACACTGTGACTTTTATTTTTAAATTAACATTTCACATCTATAACCTCCCACAAATAGATACTGCCTTGATAAACACAGTTTCAGAAAATCAAGAAACGCTTTATTGAGTTTTTTTTCTGACTTTCTTTATAAGACTTCAAGCATCTGGCCTTCTTATGGAGGAACAGTGGTCCAGACTATACAGTATAGTAAATGCTAGGACTCCACAGAAAGGGTAAAAATCAAGTCTTTGATTAAAAAAAAAGAAAATAGAGTTCTAATCTGGTCATATAGATCACAGGATTCTTTGTTGTGATGGATATTATTCTTCATGAGAATCAGTATTTGTAAAGGACTGGAGAAGTTAAAGCAGACTTCCAGCAAGAGTATAATATTTTCAAGTCAGCACCTTAGTTCAGAAAAGCCAGTATACAGTAGAATGAGAAAGGTAGGTATATTTCTTTTGAGTCATGTCTCCCAGAATTTCAATTAAAGTTGGCAGGAATTGCTCTGGTTTTCTCAGATTTTTAATTAATGTAGTGAACAAAATCCCTGTTTTTCTCTGGTTTTCAAGACATCTTTTACTTTGGGATTGTCAGCCTGGCTTGGATCTCTGTACTCACTAAAGTCTGTGAGGTCTCATGACTGAGGAGTTTGACCTCAGGAACCACCTTACTCTGCAGTGGGAGGGACTGGATGGAAGACGAGATGGAAATGGAGAAAGGGACTTGCTTTTCCATCAGCTTGTTTTACAGTTTACACGGATTTCTGGTATTTCAAGTATAGCATGAGAAAAAGCCAGGATACACAGGAGATTGTTATACATTTTATACATTATAAAATTTCTTCTGAACAACTTAATGTTACCCTTATTCTTAAAATATAGTAGTCTCCACCTCTCTGAAATCACAATATATAAAAATTAATTGGAAAGTTTAGGAGAGTAAATAAGGTAAAGGGCCAGAGAAAAAATTTTATCCTTAAATGTAAAATTTTACATATGTATTCAAAAGGATAATTTAAAGAGAGAAAAGGAGGAAGGTAGAGAAAATAAGGGTATTATGTTTTTAGTTAAACTTCTTATTTTGAATTACTTGTAGATTCACATGCAGTTGTAAAAACATGAAACAGAGAGATCCCAGGTACCCTTTATCAAGTTTCCCCCAAGGGTAACATCTTGCAAAACAATAGAATGTATGCACTGTTTGGATGTTGTATGGTAGAACATATCATAAATAGCGTAAGGCAATTGTTTGCATATGTAATACATGTCTGTGAGAAATCAATACCTTAACTCCACTTAGTTCAGGGCAATTTCATGGAAGAGACAGAGTTTTAGAAAGTAGCCACCTTTAAGAAAGCTGTGGTCAGTGAGGCAAGATGAAATGTGTTTTCAGGCCCAGACTACAATCAGAAGATTCTGGAAGTGAACAGAGATGGGAAGAGTAGCTGGGTGATTTAAAAAGAGAGACAGAGAGAGACAAAGAAAGAGAAAGAGAGAATTCCATGGTTGCCTATTAAGCAAAAATGAAGGACTATTCTTTCTGGAAACAGTAAATATCTTTTGGTAAAGGTGACAGCTGGAGAAAACAATTTTGACAAGAGTCCTCTATGACCATTTAAAATTCATGACCAAAGATATTTGCTTATATATGGTTTCTTCTATTTTTTTTATGTAGGCAAAAATTTTAGCAACTAACTTTAAGAAGGTGCATCTATCTATCTCTCTAGGAAAACTGGCTATATTTTGATAATTACTAGATAAAATATTTCTGCCTTGGTCCTTTTATGTTGTATTTCAGTTAGCTATCATAAGGGTAATTCTGTCTTTGCTCAATGAAAATAGCAAAATTTCATTACTTTCATTGTCTGAATTCCTGTTACTGACAAGCCTGAGGAGCTGGACTGGGAGGGAAGGGTGGTGAGAGTATTCAGACAGAACTGAAGGTCATCTCAGAGAAGGCATCTAGGGAGCAACACTGAAATTTAGAGCCAAGCAAGCAGTGCACCAGGGCTGCTGCAGAGCTGCTATGCACTGTGTCATTTCTGGGAGTGCCATTTCATAGCAAGGCAGCCAGGGACTGGATACAGAGGTACAACCTAGCTTTGAGGTGTCATGACAGACAGCAGGAATGCCCAACCAGCTAGAAGGGATCAGAATAGAGGGCAGGATGTGGAACTCTGGAAGATTCCCATGGTATGTGCTGAAGCTATGGTTCCCGTTATATAGGAGAGCAATGGGCTCACTCTGGTGAAGAAGGAGCCATGGAAAACACAGCAAAGGGATATACAAGTTTCACTGAATATTTTAGCAGTAAATATAACCGAGAATGCATAGAAAATCAGTGGGACTTTGGCTATCTCTTTGTTACATACAAATTTTCATTGTATTATGGTATTTTAATAGTATTTTTATTATTATAGTACATTTATATCCCCCTCCTCCCTCTCTCCTTTCAGGGATACTTGGAGCTATACTGCACTCTCTGGGAGTTGGTGAGCCCTCCTCACACGCAGCCTTCTCTGTCGGGGTTGATAGGATGGTTAATGGTACAGCAGCTTGTTTCGGGTGAGGGGCACAAACAGGAAGCTGAATGCCCTGCGCCCTGGAATGCCTTCCCTACCTCCCTTGCTCCTTTGAAGAAGGAACTAGTTAAGAATTTTCCTTCCTGAAATCCCCTTCTTTTGTGTTCTCCTTTCCCGGGGCTTTCCTCACCCACTTTGGACCCTGAGGGAGAGATTTTGTAGGATGTCACACAGAACAATTGCTTGATATAGTCTCCACTATCCCGACATGGAAACAGCCCACTGCTAACCTAGGCGTGACTGATAACACTAGTAGTGGGCACCATTTTAAATTCAAGGATTCTGAATTCAGAGAGACCATGAACATTGTTCTCATCAAGTTTATGGTCCTTTATTTTAATAAAGTTTTAAAAATTTTCTCTTTAAATTAATATTTATTATTTATGGCTGAAAATAAAATGTGTAAATATATTGTAGTCTTCAGGGAGAAAAGTTCCATATACAGTCAGCCCTCCAAATCCTTGGGTTCCATGTCTATGGAATCAGTCATCTGCGGATCAAGAATATTAAAAAAGGCCGGGTGCGGTGTCTCGTACCTGTAATCCCAGCACTTTGAGAGGCCAAGGCAGGTGGATCACGAGGCTAGGAATTCAAGACCAGCCTGGTCAAGATGGTGAAACCCCAACCCTACTAAAAGTATGAAAATTAGCCAGGCTTGGTGGTGGGTACCCGTAATTGCAACTACTTGGGAGACTGAAGCAGGGAATTGCTTGAACCTGAAAGACAGGTTTCAGCGAGCCAAGATCACACACCGCATTCCAGCCTCAGTGACAGAGTGAAACACTGTCTCAAAAAAAAAAAAAAAAAAAAAAAAAAAAACCCGAATATTTAAAAAATGCATCTGCATTGAGCAAACTCTCTTTCTTGTCATTATTCCCTAAACAATACAGTGTAACAACTATTTACATGGCGTTTACATTGTACTAAATATCATAAATAATCTAGAGATGATTTAAATTATACAGGAGGATGCATGTAGGTTATATGCAAATGCAACCATTGCATTTTGTATCAGACACTTGAGCATGCATGTATTTTGGTATCCTTGGTGGGGTCCTGGTGCCAATGCCCTATGGATGCCAAGGGACAACTCTGTATGGTATAATTCCAATTCCAGAAAATATTTCAGTACGTTTGTATAAACAATAGGCCAAAGTAATTATTGTGCTTATTTCTAAGTGGTAAGACTACTGGTGATTATTTTCTTCTCTATATTTTTTCCTAGTGAAAATTATTTATATACTATTGCCTACAATATATCAAAATTTTAACAGAAAATTCCAATTGAACTTTTGCCAATACAAAATTATATATTTTTAAGCCATTTTTTTAGAAAACACAAAATTTCGAGCATAAGGTACATGATTAAAACAAATAATTCAAAATAAATACAACTTCCTTGTTATAGAAATAAAATATCTACGAAGTGTGCATTCAAACACATACAATTAAAATATCTTTAGAAGGGTGAAAAGATGCTGGTAATGGAGTTTGCTTCGAGTGGCTGAAGGATTCTATAGCCCCCTTGAGACCTTTGGTAGATTTGCACTATGTTCATTTTAGCAACTGAAAATAATTTTTTTTTTTTTTTTTTTTTTGGAGACAGAGTTTTTCGCTCTTGTTACCCAGGCTGGAGTGCAATGGCGCGATCTTGGCTCACTGCAACCTCCGCCTCCTGGGTTCAGGCAATTCTCCTGCCTCAGCTTCCTGAGTAGCTGGGATTACAGGCACACGCCACCATGCCCAGCTAATGTTTTGTATTTTTAGTAGAGACGGGGTTTCACCATGTTGACCAGGATGGTCTCGATCTCTTGACCTCGTGATCCACCCGCCTTGGCCTCCCAAAGTGCTGGGATTACAGGCTTGAGCCACCGCGCCCGGCCTGAAAATAATTTTTAAAAAATAAAAATGAAAATAAGTACAGTTTGAAATTCCTCAAGCTATTCATTTCAATCACTTTTTGTCCTCTCCATGGTTAGATTAGTCTACTCGAGTTTGATTTATTTTGACTTACAGCCAGAAACATAGGGTCTCTCTCACTGCCCTGTTTGGATAATAGATAACTAGAACCTGTTTTCCCACTAAATGTTTCAACACTAACCATTATGAATAACGTTTGCCTTCTTTGCAAAACCTCTCACAATGCTGCTATTAAAGAAGATGTAACTTCTGAGTTTGACCCGATTGTTGGTTTGGTGAGGGTCTGACATAGAAAAGTCTTGAAGTTAAGATTAAAGTATACAGCCTGATTGTCACAGAACAGTTGTCAGTCAAGGACTGGATCTAATCATTCATTTGTACACCGATTCATTCATATAAGTTCACTCAGGTAAGCCAGGTACTTTCCTCAGTTTTCAACTTCCTCCATCCAGTTTTCACTTACATAAAATAATTTGTTTTGTTCTGTTTTTACTGAGAGTGGACTGAGGTTGATTTTGTATAGAGAAAGGATAATGAATCCGATATTACCCAAATTCTCTCCTAGCTTAACCTGTACTTGTAAAATATTTACTGATGTTGTCCCAGGTTTAGTTAAGCATGGTTTGCAGATTGTTGCCATAGTTATCTGAAAACTGTATGTGTTAATCTACAAATTTTGACAATGATGACAGGTGGTTCGTGCTCAAAGACACTGGTAGTTAAATGTCCAGAAAGGAAGTGAAGACAGGAAAGAGCTAATGAACACTGAAAAGATGGTAAACTGAACGAACTGGCGGTGTCAACTAACTACCTCAGCACTCATATAAATGCTTATAGAGTCATATGAGTACCTGAACACTTATTTACTTAATCAAAGGTTAAAAGCTTCGAGAAGTGGGAAAAAGGCAGACCTGATCTGAGAATTCTGAGAACCTTAAGAGGAGAGAACTATTAGAATGAAATTAATACTACCTTAGTGGAGAGAACTATTAGAATGAAATTAAAGTCCACAGTAAGGAAGGCAGAGAGCAGACAGCATTGAAAGATACCTAAACAACAAGGTACTAAGTGTGAAAAATAAACAAGCTATAAGTAACACAAATAAAACAATCTAGAAAATGTGTGTTAAAATTGTGAGAATTGTAATTCACAGCATTGACAACGAAAGCTAAATGTGCCAGATAAACCACCATAAATGTTACCATAATGGAAAAGTTTTATCTGACATGGTTTAAGACACCAATTCTGAGACCTGCTTACAAGAGTTTCATAGGAAGCCAAAAGCAAGTAAAGAAAAATAACAAAAAGTAAAAACACAAACAAAAATTGGAGAACATGTATAAGAATACAGCTCAGCAATGACATTCATTTTAGTGGGGTTAGTTTGACTCACCAATGTAGCAGATTATTTAAATTGGCAACATTTTCATACTGAATAAGCTTATTCCATTTGATAAAATCTGAACTAAGAATGGAAAGGAAGCCTTTTCTTGCATATGATGTTTTGTTTGTTTGTCTGTTTGTTTCTTCCGGAGAGAGCGTCTCGCTCTGTCTCCCAGGCTGCGGTATATTGGCGTGATCATGGCTCACTGCAGCCTCAACCTCCTGGGCTCAAGTGATCCTCCCACCTCAGCCCCCTGAGTAACTTGGACTACAGAAGCAAGCCACCACACTTGGCTATTGTTTGTTAAATAGGGATGAGGTCTCCTTATGCTCCCCAGGCTGGTCTCAAACTCTTGGCCTCAAGCAATCCTCCAGTTATGCTGTTCTTTCCAAAGTACTGGGATTACAGGTGTGAGCCACTACACCTGGTCATGGTTTTAGTGTTTTTTATATTGATTATTAGCCAACCACAGGGACAAATTTTTAATAAATTGTGCTTATTTTGAAACATGTTTTAGTGACAAATGCTTTTATACCTAGTAAATATTTTGTATTTAATTTAAAAAGAGAGAGACAGTGAATATAGATAACTCCTTTAGGATCAAGGAAAAATATTTTTCGTTTGTTTGTTTGTGTTAGTTTTTGGTTTGTAAGAGAGTAGATAATGGTGCTATGAATGATTCAATAAGGAGGGTAAGCTAATTATTCAGGAAAGAGAAAGAACACAGGCAGGAATAGAACCCTTAAGTCTGAGGGGATAGAATCCACTACACCAGTAGAGAGGTCATCCTTCATTAGAAGCAGGAACCATTGCTTCTGATAAGAGGAAGAAGCTAACTCACATAGGTAAAGATGCAGTAAGTTGGTAGATTTGGTGTTGAGAGTGGGCACTTCTTATTGTTTTTAGTTTCTCTATGAAATGATGGAAAAGGGTATAAGCTGAGAGAAGAAAAAGGGATGTTTGACATGTGAAGAAAAGGGTGTGAGAGAATCTCCTAAGAAACATTACTGTGGGCCACAGTAGAAAGTGATCATGAATTTTATAAGAGATTATCTCAGCTGCACAGGTAAAGGTGTGAAGTAGATGAATAATTGAACTTCACTCAAGTAAGTTTTGAGGGAGTAAATGGGAAGAAAGAGAGAAAAAGGAATTGAGGTCATATGCAAGGAGTGATTATAATGAAGGACCCATAGAAATGAAAGCATCTTTGGGCCCTATGAACAGGGAAATGGTGGTAAGGTCCACAGCTTGGAAGTCTAGGTGCCATCAGAAGGTTGTCAGAGATGGTACCAGTGGGAGTACGCTGGGAATCAGAGCAAAGTAAGCTTGAAATTCTGACTTTGAGGGGATGAAGTTGTTGGTAATGACAGGTTCTAGGTTGTGGCACTGGCATGAGTGGCTGAATGGGATTGAGGAAAAATCACTGGATATGAAAAAGTAAAAGAATTGAGAGGCCCAAATGTTGCATGGGTTATTTTCATGAACATTGAAATCACCTAAAAACGATGTCAGAATTAGGGAGGAGGAGAGAGAGAGAGCAAGAGAGAGAATACATGCACACAGTGGGCTAGGTTCCAAATATCTCAAAGAATAAGTGTTGACAGGTAAGACTGCACCGTAAGGAAAGGTAGATAGTGACAGAGTCTGATGCCATGTACATTTAAAATCAATATTTTAGTAAATATGTAAATGAACATGTTAGCAACCATTGATATCTGCCAGAAGAGCAGATATATCAAATACATCTAGTTTATATATTTATAAAATGAAAGAAAACACCAGAAAACATTTATATACTTAGCAATGACACTAAAGAGCAAATTTGTATCATGACCATCAAATTACTTCTACTCTTACACAATAAATAAGAAATTTCCAAGTTTTCAGAAAGTACCTGGTAATTCTGGCATGGGAACTGTGGAGGATTAAATGAGAATGCTAATGAAGTGCTTGGAGCACAGCCTAACATATAGTAACTGCTTAATAAAAAGTCATGAGGCAGTCAAACTGAAGATGACTTCCTGTCAGGAAAAGGCTTTCACACCTGCTTTGCTACTCTTTTTTATACATTGTCTTAGATTAAAAAACAATTTTTGTATCAAAATCCCTTAACCTATACCGATTTTCCCGAATTTGTAGGCCAGATGGTTTTTAAAAAAATATTTCTGAGAAGAGTACTGTATTAAGAAATAGAAAATTGGCAGGGCGCGGTGGCTCACGCCTGTAATCTCAACACTTTGGGAGGCTGAGGTGGGCAGATCATGAGGTCAAGATATCGAGATCATCCTGGCCAACATGGTGAAACCCCCGTCACTACTAAGAATACAAAAAAATTAGCTGGGCGTGGTGGCGCACGCCTGTAGTCCCAGGTACTCAGGAGGCTGAGGCAGGAGAATTGCTTGAACCCAGGAGGCGGAGGTTGCGGTGAGCCGAGGTTGCGCCACTGCACTCCAGCCTGGCGCCTGGTGACGGAATGAGACTCTGTCTCAAAAAAAAAAAAAAATAGAAAATCTGCTCCTGAATGTTGTAAGTAGTTGGAGGTACAACAGGCTAGCAATGCTTTTATAATCATGGGGAACATATTAAGAAACTAGTCTTAATGAAGGTGGATATATTTGACTACTTAAACATGACAAAAACAAAATAAACACATCCTAAACAAAGTTAGAAAGCAAAAGACTTACCAGAAAAATTATTTGAAATATGTGGGATGGAAAAAGAATATCCCTAATATACAGAAAGGTCTTTTAAAGTAATAAGAAAAATATTAAACCATCATTTTTTAAAAGAGAATAAAATATGGATGTGAGTAACAGAAAGGCTAATGCATATATGAGAAGATATCAGAAGGAATCAAAAGAACATTTATAAAATCAACAATGCTCAGCATTACAGAGGATGCAGAAAAAGTGTCCTCTGAATCATTATTAATAGGAATGAATATTAAAATAATCTTGACTTTCTGTCTGGCAATTGTCTGTTTTATTCAAAATCTTAAATATGCATACGCTTTGACTTAGCAATTCAATTTCTAGGAATTTAGTCTAAGGATATAGGGAAACAAACAACCAAAACATCTCAGCCATAATAACAATAGAAAGATACTTTAAAATATCAATACTCATGAAAAGATACATGTAACAGATTTCTGGATGAAACAAGGATGTTACAAGGTACTATTTGTAGTTTTGATCACATTTATGTAAAAATATATGTGCTTGTATATGTACATGTAAGCATTCAAATATATATATAAAGGGGAATGTCTGACCATGTTAATGGCAATATTTTGACCAGGGAATTTCTGACCCTTTTTAGTTTCTAGCTTACGTTTTTCTTTATTGTTTAGATTGTGTATTTGCAACCCTAATGATGAGATTATCACTCTTTGGAGTCTTTGCCCTTGTATTCCACTTTGCCTAGACCATCTGTTACCTCCTTCCGTTCTCCACTCAATGCCCTCCATCAGAAAAGTCTTAATCTGCCACTGTACTTGAAATAGAATGACCACCTCTTTGTTTCGATATTTCTTTCTTTCTCTTTTCTTTTCTTTTTTTTTTTTTTGAGTTAGAGCCTCGTTCTGTCACCCAGGCTGGAGTGCAATGGTGTGACCTCTGCTCACTGCAACCTCCCCCTCCCAGGTTCAAGCAGTTCTTCTGCCTCAGCCTCTCAAGTAGCAGGGATTACAGGCATGCGCCACCATGCCTGGCTAACTTTGTATTTTTAGTAGAGACAGGGTTTCACCATGTTGGCCAGGCTAGTCTCGAACCCCTGACCTCAGGTGCTCCACCCACCTTGGCCTCCCAAAGTGATGGGATTACAGGTGTGAGCCACCATGCCCGGCCTTGTCCCTATATTTCATTTCTTTTCCCTGCGTTAGTTTTCTCAGCTATACTTCACACCATATAACATATCTTAACTTTATTTGCTTATTTATTTATTGTGTACTGTCTGACCCCTCCTTTTCTAGCAAGTGAACTCCACAAGAGCAGGACTATGTTTTGTACTAAACGGTAACCCCAGAGTTGAGAACAGTGCTGTTTTTGGCAGAAAGACACATCACCCCTCTGATATATCAGAGTGCTTCAATTTCATGATGCTAGTGATCCTATTTAGGATACGGGAGAAAAACAAACCAAAAAAATAAAAACCTCAAATATGCATTTACCTTTTTATTTCTCAGAGGCTGAACCACTTCCCTAACACACAGCTCCAGATCATTGAGATAGTCCTTTTCCGTCTGTATCAGCTCCTGGATGATCTTTTCCCGCTTTGCCATCATCCTCCTCATTTGATGCTCTTCCTCTGGGGTTGAGGTCTCAGCTATGAAACACTCACCCTGTGGAGCCATCTTTTCTGTTAAAAGAAAACATAGACAGGTGAGTCATTCTGCTGAGATTTCTTTTTCCTTCATCACAAACAATGCCTTCACAGGATTTTGTTAACAAAGAAAAAGGCTGAAGGTATCTTCATGATGTGTTCTTAGGAAGTAATACATGTACATTCTCCTACAAAACTATGAGCAAGAGTAAAAGTGGGAGCGAACAGTTTATAGCTTAGGCTATAAAGCCAGTATTCAGCCTGGAGGTAGAATGTATAAAAAAGCAGTTCAGAACTTCTGTTCACATTTGCTTTTAAATCAAGGGAAGAATTTTAATTAGTAAATGAAAGACCTCTAATTTTGTTTGTCACTGTTATTAAAAATAATTACCCCTCATTCTCAGTAGGTAATATTCAAATCCCAATGAAATGGAAAACAAATGCATGACTGGAGTTTTTCAGTTCACTATCAGAATCCATGAGGAGTGAAGCAGTGGCGGATTAAATAAATTTCAACTGAAACTTTTCATGGTTCATCTCTTATACTATGCATATCTTGTTATTTCAAAATTCTTGAACTGTCAAACAAAGTTTTAATTTAAAAAGTCGCAGTACTGGGGAGATATTGAGATAAATGGGAAGTCTCACACATAGCAGAAGTTTATATGAAGTGTTCAGGTAAGAAAGCTAAATATCTTCAGGCACAAGCTTGCCACAGCATTATAAAATTTTGGATGCCACAAACCACAGACCATGAAATCAGAGTGGCGATAAACATCAGGGCAGTGTATGAGTTCATGCATGTAAGAGTGTTTGTAAATGGATTTGCTTCAAGCTCAAAGCTTAATTTTCGTCTTAGTCTCTGCAGTTGCAAAAGTGATTATATGTCATTTAAAGTTAATATGATTCTAGCAACTGGTATGTGAGACATCTTCAATGTTGACTATTCCCTGAGAATGTAGAACTTTACAAAAGGCCTATGAAGAGACTATACAGTAAAAGATAAATACAGCTCACAATATATGCAAGTGGCAATAAAGAGTGTTTTCCAGGAACAAAGCTAAGACAACTGGAGAAACAACCTAATAGAAGAGTTAATGGTTTGATGTCAAGAGACTGCCCCAAGAATGTGAACAGACACTTTAAAAAGTAACGAGCTCTCTCTCTCTCTGGCCCACTAACTTCAGGATTCAGGCAGAGGGTCAATATTCAAACATCTGTGGAGAGTAATTCCAACATCAGTTTGGAAGCTATTCTAGATTGATCTTTGGACAATCCACACCTGTAGGTGAGTATGTTTCTGAGTCATTTGCCTCCTATCAATCCTTCCTTCATTAGGAAAGCAGGAAGTTTTGACAAATAGCATCTAAAAGCACATGGTCTTACGAAATTTGGGCTATTTAGTACTAAAGAAATAATCCACTTGAGCTATATAAGAACAGAGAATCTATTCAAGGAGAATGAATGCAAGAGATGTCGTGTAGCCCTCAAATCTTGATCTATATTATGAGAATTTGGGGGTGCATGCTAATTTTTTCTTTCAGAAACATATTCTCACTCTGTCACGCAGGCTGGAATGCTGTGGTACAATTGTAGCTCACTGCAACCTCAAACTCCTGAGCTCAAGCAATCCTCCCACCTCAGCTTCCCAAAGCACTGGGATTATAAGTGTGAGCCACTGCACCAGCCTAATTTGTTAAAATATTTTTATTGGAAAGTAGAAGAAGCCTGCCTCTCAGTGACTCAAATTTGAAAGAGCAAGTTACATTCAGGTGTCACTACGATGAATTATTTTGGATATGAAAGAGGAAGACAGGACACTTTACGAGGGGAGCGGCAGTAAGGAGGCTGTGTAAACCACCATTGTGACCCTTTCTTTTTAAAAATACATATATTCAAGATGTATAACATAATATTTTGATGTGTGTATACACAGTGAAATGACTGAGTAGGGAGTGGGAGACTGAGGACAGATAGGAATAAGGGAAGTCCTTTACTCTTCGGGTATGTGAAATAGAGCACAGGAGGAAATCTCACAAGTAGAGAAATGACAAACCAGTATGGACACCGCCCAATTATCACTTAACGTTTCCTCAAAAATTAAAACAATGCTGTTAAAAAACTGTTCTGACATTTTCTTTTCCAGTTCTAAACTTTTTATTCCTTATAAAATTAATCTATCAATTATTTGAGATCCTAGCAAGAATAAGAAAGTCTTTCCAGATTATTGGCAAAGGAATATCCCTAAAACACGCATGCGAGTTCCTTTTAATTCTAAATGCCAGGACTCAATCACTATGTTAACTTAACCTGCTTCAGATGTTTCCATTGAAGTACTTTAAAATGTACCACATCAGATTCTGTCAATTAAAAAACTGTTTAGATTTTCCAATACTGCTCAGCAACTTGTTGAGAACAAATTTGTAGGGGCAAGATGGTTGACATAAAGTATCAGTGAAAATACTCTCCAGTTATAAAAATCTCTCAGGGAATTTACAGTTGAGCAACCTTATAAGATATCTTAGTTTGCTTTTTTGACTCAAGTTTATTGTAGGAAAAAAGACTTCACTTGCATAATTTTTTGATCAGATTTCTAAACGCTTTCTATGTTTGCATTTCTTAAACCAACAAACTCTCTGCAATGCATTGTGGGCACATTTGTTTTTATAAGATCTTTCTCTGCCTTTAAAGATTTTTATCTTTTAGTTATACTTAATTTTTATATATAAAATTATTTGTAACACAACAATATCATCAACACATATCACCCAAATCAGTACTCAGCTATAGCCTGTTTTTTATTTCTGGATAAAGCAACAGAGGGGCTAAGTCTTTAGGAAAGAAGGAAAAATACATTTAGGAACAGATGTTTTCCAATAGTTTGCATATACTAAGGTACGATATCATGCCAAAGTGAAACTGAGGTTAAAGGATATTCAGATTGTTATAACAAATATGCAGGTGTATATTAAAGCAGTACCATGTAATTGACTTCACTCTCTATTTCTTTCACCCTCAATCTTTATTTTTCCAGTGGTGATGATGAATTTTTACCATTCTAGCTACCAAATTCATTGTTAATATATGTGGAGATTCCTGGCCAGGGAAGTTTATATAAAAAGAGGTTGTTGCAGTTTGGGAAAAAGATAATCTGACTTGAATCAGCTTTGCCACTCAGCTGTGAGAACTCAATAGACTAATAACTAATAGTTATCCTCACAGAGCCTTGGTTTCCCTACCTGTAAACTGTGCATGAAAACCATCACAGTGTGATCATGAAGACTGAATTAAATGAGCAGCCTCATGTGGAAGCTCCTTGATATCTTTAAAACAATACAAATGTTAAGTATTTCTGTAGCAATAGGAACAATAGGGTTATTTTCTCTATGGTCTCAAACTTTTCCACCATCTAGAGAAAACAATCATCCCATTATTTTGTAGTTACCAACTTGTCAAGAAAAATGCATGACTCTAAAGTGAGTGGAGAGCTAGTTCCCTTGGGAAAGGAAGAGGAAAAAAATAGGAATGCTGCTTTCAGAGGAAGGTCAGAACAAAGCTTGGGTTTAGAATGCTTTGACTTGGTATATGCATGGGGAGAACCTTGATCTCTTAGAGAAGTGCAACAGCACCCAAAGGCAAAGGGGTGCCGGGGGAGGACTGAAGACAATCTTCATTGATAGCCAGGTTTTGCTTGGAATTTGTCCTATCCTCTTTTTGCTTTCTTCTTGCTTTTGCTACTGCTACTGCCATTTTGGGGTGGGTTTAAGGAGAGGTGATTTCTTTTTTTCTTTTTAAATTATAAAATAATATATACTTGTGGGTATCTAAATTATATATAGATATAGAAATAGCTATAGCTATAGATACATAGATAGAGATAGATAGATAGATATAGTAGGGGTTTAAGTGCATACCTTGGGAGCCAGACTGCCTAGGTTTAAATTCCATCACTACTATTTATTAGATCTATTACCTGGAACAAGTTATTTAACTCCTCCTGTATCAATTTTTGCATCTCTAAGTTAAGGATAATGTTAATAAAGCCTTATAAACTGATTTTGAAGATTAAATTAGTTAATGTTTATAAAACACTTGCAACAGTGCCTAGTATTATAATGGATATCTTGTAAATGTTTTATTATTAGATGCAATTCCTATTTATTAATTGTATAGTAATATGATTGTTACTATATTGTTGGTTTTATTCTAGTTTAGCATATAGGCTTCTCAAAATGTCTCCATGCACATACAAATACACATATTTACAGAAGTTCAGTTTTTTGTTTGTTTTGTTTTTTAACAATAACAAGCTCATATACATATTCTTCTGCAACTCGCTTTGGCAACTTTCACAGTATATAGTGGAGATCTTTTTTGTAACAGCAGCATAGTTGTGTCAGGCACTGCTGTTGCCTGCATGGTATCTATTCTCCCATTTGTTTTTCATGAACTGAGCCATAATAGATAAAAATACTTAATTGCTGGGCAATCTTAAAATCAGAGTGGGAAAAGGGAGCATGCTCGGGAAACATATTCAGATAAAGGATCAAAAAAGGAAACACGCTCAGTAAAAATAATGCTCCAAAGTAAGCGACATCAATAAAATGATTTGTCTCAGCCTTGGTGGTGATCAATAGAAAAAAAAATAACATCTCTTAACAATTCAAGGATACTAACTGGCTCTCACATAGATTGGAGATCTGAATTTATTCAATGCTCAACAAATAATTACTAATAGCTTACTAGGAGCCCAAAATCATCCTAGGAGCTGGGGATACAGCAATTTAAAAAAACATCAAAAAACAAATTCCTTTTCTCATGGAACTTAACTTCTCATTGGGGAAGAACATAATTTAAACAAGTTATTTAGTATACTAAAATGTGGTAAGTGGAATAGAGAAAAATAATGCTATGAAAGCTGCTAGGAAGTGCTAAAAATATGTACAATTTTAAATAAGATGGCAGGAAAGGCCTGAAACTGAGTTGAAAGGTGAGAGAGTCATGTAGGTATCTGGAGTAAGTGGTTTTTCAGCAGATGAATTGGTCAGTGGAAAGCCTTAAGGTGAGCATGTACATGGCCAATTTAAGGATCAGGAAGCAGATTAATGTGTGGCCAGGTGGGAGAACGCTGGGGAGAGGATAAGTGATCTGGAAGACAGAACAGCTTGGGAGCCATCATACAAACACTCTCTATCATCAAGGAACTCATACAGCCTTCACACCTAAAAGCACCAAGAGTAGAATTAGACTACAATGAACTATCAACATTAAAGTCATATCCTTAAGAGGAAAAAGAGAAATTTTTTAAAAAGTCAAATCAAAAGTAAATTTAAGAATAATTAGAAGAAACAGTCTACTCAAATGAGAAGGAACTAGAAAAGTAATTCTGGTAATATGACAAGACAAGCTCTATTAAAAAAAAAAAAAAAAAAAAGATTACACTAGCCTTCCAGCAATGGATGCAAAATAAGAGAATCTTGAAATACCAGATAAGGAATTTAAAAGTTTGATTATTAAGTGGCTCAAAGAGCTACCAGAGAAAGGTGAAAACCTAACATTAAAAAGCTAAAAAAAAAACATAAAACAATTCAAGATGTGAATGAAAAATTTGCTAAAGAGATAGATCTTAAAGAAAAAACAACCAGAAATTCTGGAAATAAAAGCCACACTTAGGAAATTATAAAATGCAGTTAAAACTTTCAACAATAAACTAGAACAAGTAGAAGAAAAAATTTTAGAGCTTGAAGACAAAACTTTTGAATTAACCCAATGAGACTAAAATAAAGAAAAAAGAATAAAAAGGAATAGACAAAGTCTCTAAGAAAGATAGAATCATGTAAAAAGGCCAAACTTAAGAATAATTGGCATTCCTAAGCGAGAAGAAAAAGAAAATATTTGGACATTTTATTTGAGGGAATAATGAATATTGAGGAAAACTTCTCTAGCCTTGCTAGAGATTTAGATATCCAAATACAAGAAGCCAAAAGAACTCCTGGGAAATTCATTGCAAAAATGTAATCACCAAGGATTATAGTCATCAGGCTATCTAAAGTCAACATGAAGGAAAGAATTCTAAGAGCAATGAGACAAAAGCATCAGTTAACCTGCAAAGGAAAACCCATCAGACTAACAGCAGAAACCTTATAAGCTAGAAGGGATCGGAGTCCTATCTTTAGGCTCCTTAAACAGAAAAACTATTAGCCAAGAATGTTGTATCTAACAAAACTAAGTTTCACAAATGAAGGAGTCATAAAGTCATTTTCAGACAAACAAAGGCTGAGGGAATTTGTTACTACCAGAGCAGCCCTACAAGAAATGCTAAAAGGAGTTATAAATCTTGAAACAAAAGTTTGATGTGCACCAAAATAGAAACTCTTGACAGCGTAAAATTCACAGGGCCTATAAAACAATAACACAATGAGAAAAACTAAAAGTATCTAGGTAACAATGACATGATGAATGAAACTATACCTCACATCCAAGTATTAATAAATGTAAATGGCTAAATGTTCCACTTAAAATACACAGATTGGCAGAATGGATAAAACAATCAAAACCGAATATCTACTGTCTTTCAGTGACTTACCTAAAATGTAAGGATTCATATGACTTCATGGTAAAAAAAAAAAAAAAGAAAACATATTCTATGCAAATGGAACCCAAAGTGAGCAGGAATAACTATTCTTATATCAGATCACACAGACTTTAAAGCAACAACAGAAAAAAAGACAGAAAGCTCATTTTGTAATGATAAAAGAATAACTTCAACAAGAAGATACTATAATCCTAAATTCATATGTACCTTACACAGGAGCTCCTATTTTCATAAAACAATTACTACTAGACCTAACAAATGAGATAGACAGCAACACAATAATAGTGGAGAAATTCAGTACTCCACTGACAGCACCATACAGATCATCAAGATAGAAAGTCAACAGAGAAACAATGGACTTAATTTATACTCTAGAACAAATGGGCCTAACAGGTATTACAGAACATTCTACCCAAGAATTGCAGAATATACATTATTCTCATCAGCACATGGAACATTCTTCAAGACAGAACATATGATAGGCCACAAAACAAATCTCAATACATTTTGAAAAATCAAAATAATATCAATTATCTTTTCAGACCACAGTGGAATAATACTAAAAATTAACTCCACAAGACACCCCCATAGCTACACAAATTCATGGGAATTAAACAATCTGCTCCTGAATGATTTGGGAGTTAATGATGAAATCGGGATAGAAATTTTAAAAATTCTTTGAAATGAATGACAGTAATGACACAAGTTATCAAAACCCTGGGATACAGCAAAAGGAACACTAAAAGGGAAGTTTGTACTGTTAAATGCCCACATTAAAAAGTCTAAAATCACAAATTGGCAATCTAATGTCACACCTTAAGGAACTAGAGAAACAAGATCAAACTAAATCCAAAGCTAGCAGAAGAAGAGGAATAATAAAGATTGGAGCAGAACCAAAAAAAATTCAAACAAAAAACCCCACAAAAGATCAATGAAACAAAAAGCTGGTTCTTTGAAAAGATAAACAAAATTGATGGACCATTAACAAGATTAACCAAGAAAATAAGAGAGAAGATTCAAATAAGCTTAATTAGAAATGAAACTTGAGAAATTACAACTGACACTCCAGAAATAAAAAATGATCACTTGAGATTACTATGAATATATCTAGGCACACAAACTAGAAAACCTATGGGAAATGAATAAATTCCTGGGAACATACAACCCTCTTAGATTAAGGCAGGAAGAAATAGAAACCTCGATTAGACCAATAACAAGCAACAAGATAGAAGCAATAACTAGAAATTTGCCAACAACAACAACAAAAAACCCAGGACCAGATGGATTCACAATTGAATTCTATCAGACATTCAAAGAAAAATTGGTACCAATCCCACTGAAACCATTACAAAAGATAGAGGAAGAAGGAATCCTACCTAAATCATTCTATGAAGCCAGCATCATTCTGATACCAAAACCAGGAAATGATATAATAATAATAAAAACTACAGACCAATATTTCTTTTGAACATAGATGCAAAAATTCTCAGTAAAATACTAGCTAGCTGAATCTAACAGCAGATCAAAAAGATAATACACCATGATCAAGTGGGTTTCATCCCCAGGTTGCAGGGATGGTTAAATACATATAAATGCATAAATGTGATACCTCACATAAACAGAATTAAAAACACAAATTATATGATCATCTCAATAGATACAGAAAAAGCACTTAATAAAATTCATCATCCCTTATGAAAAAAAACTCAACAAATCCCAGCATCATACTGAAGGAGGAAAAGTTGAAAGAATTCCTCCTGTGAACTGGATACAAGGATGCCCACTTTTGCCATTCCTGTTCAACATAGTACTAGAAGTCCTGGCCAGAGCAATCAGGTAAGAGAAGGAAATAAGGGCATCCATTTTGGAAAAGAGAAAGCCAAACTTCACTGCTCTTTGGTGATATGATTGTATAGGTAGGAAACCCTAAATTCTCCTTCAAAAGACTCTTAGATTTGATAAACAAATTCAGCAAAGTCTCAGGTTACAAAATCAATGTACACCCATCTGCAATGCTGCTTGCTTTACACCAACAATGAGCAAGATGAGAATCAAATAAAGAACTCAATCCCTTTTACAACAGCTGCAAAAAAAAAAAAAAATTGAATAACTGGGAAAATACTTAACCAAGGAGGTAAAAAACCTCTACAAGGAGAACTGCAAAACACTGCTGAAAGAAATCATAAATGACCAAACAAATGAAAACACATTTCATGCTAATGGATTGGAAGAATCAATATCATGAAAATGATCATACTGCCCAAAGCAATCTACAGATTCAATGCAATTCCCATCAAAGTTCCAACATCATTTTTCACGGAATTTAGCAAAAACAATCTTAAAATTCATATGGGACCAAAAAGCCCCCAAATAGCTAAAGCAATCCTAAACAAGAAAACAAATTGGGAGATATCACATTACTGGACTTTAAGTTATACTACAAGGCTTTAGTTACCAAAACAACATGGTACTCACAAAAGGAGGCAGATAGACTAAGGGAACAGAATAGAGAACCAGAAATAAAGTCAAATGCTTATAACCAGCTGATCTTCAGTAAGGCATACAAAAACATAAATTGGGAAAGGACACTCTATTTAATAAATAGTGCTGGGAAAACTAGATATCCACATGTAGAAAAATGAAAATGGATCCCTGTCTCTCACCTTATACAAAAATAAACTCAAGATGGATCAAAGACTTAAATGTAGGACTGAAAGCATAAAAATTCTAGAAGGTAACCTTGTAAAAACTCTTCTGGACATTGGCCTAGGCAAAGTATTCATGACTATAACCCTAAAAGCAAATTAAAAATAAATAAATGAAACCTGATTAAACTAAAAAGCTTCTGCACAGCAAAAGAAACAATCAGCAGAGTAAACAGACAATTCTGAATGGAGAAAATATTTTTAAACTATGCATCTGACATAGGACTAATATCTGGAATCTACAATGGATTCAAACAAATGAAGAAAAACACAAGTAACCCCATCAAAAAGTGGGCAAAGAATATAAATACGCATTTCTCAAAAGAAAATATACAAATGACCAACAAACATGAAAAAATGCTCGATGTCGCTAATTGTTAGGGAAATGCAAATTAAAACCACAATGAGATACCACCTTACTCCAGTAAGAATGGCCATTATCAGAGTCAAAAAAATGAAAGATGTTGATGTAGATGTGATGAAAGGAGAATGCTTCTACTCTGCTGGTGGGAGGGTAAATTAGTACAACCTCTATGAAAAATAGTATGGAGATTCCTTAAAGAACTAGAAGTAGATCTACCATTCGATCCAGCAATCCCACTACTGGATATCTGCCCAAAGGAAAAGAAGTCATGATATGAAAAAGACACATGTATGTGAATGCTTATTGCAGCACAGTTCACAATTGCAAAGATATGAAACCAACCTAAGTGCCCACTGACCTATGAGTGGATACAGAAAATATAGTATATATATGATATGGAATATGGCCATAAAATGGAGTTTGGAGAGTCAGTAGGGAGAGAGCAGGAGAGGGGATATGGGATACAAAACTGCATATTGGGTACAACATACATTAATTCGGTAATAGGCGCACTAAAATATCAGAATTTACTGCTATATAATCAATCTATGTAACCAAAAACCACTTGTACCCCAAAAGCTATTGAAATAAAAACATTTTTAATCTAACAAAATAGAAATAGAAAGAAACTGCCTTAGCATAATAAAAGCCATAGATAAAAAATTCACAGCAAACATCATACTCAGTGGTGAAAGACTGAAGGCTTCTCTTCTAAGATCAGAAACAAGACAAGATGTCTGCTTTTGCCACTTCTTTTCAACATAGTACTGAAAATTCTAGCTGGAGCAATTAGGCAAGAAAAAGAGAAAAAAGGCATCCAAAGTGGAAAAAAAGAAGTAAAACTCTCTCTGTTCTAAAATTATATGATCTTATATATAGAAAGCTAAATGTTTGCTCCCAAAACCTGTTAGGACTAATAAATTCAGTAAAGTAGCAGAATATAAAGTCAACACACAAAAATCAGTTACATTTCTTCTATACAGTAACAATGAATAATCTTAAAAAATTTTTAAAATGTTTCCATTCACAATAGCATCAAAAAGAATGAAATACTCATGAATTAACCTAACCAAAGAGGTGAAAGACTTGTTAAATGTAAACTATGAAATATTAAAGAAATTAAAGATATAAATAAGTGAGAAGATATCTTGTGTTCATGGATGAAAAGACCTAATATTGTTAAGATGTCAATACTACCCAATGTGATTTGCAGATTCAATGCAATCCTTATCAAAATTCCTTTTTTTTTTTTTTTTTGCAGAAATAAGAAAAATCCATCCTAAAACTTAAATGGCATTTGAAGGGACACCAATTAGCCAAAATAATCTTGAAAAAGAATAAAGCTGGAGGACTCATGCTTCCTGATTTCAAAACTTACTACAAAGTTACAATAAATCAACACGTTGTGGCACTGTCATAAATACAGACTAATGTAATAGAATGAAGAACCAGAAATAAATCCTTGCATATATGGCCAAATGATATTTTACAAGGGTGCCAAGACTATTTTATGGGGAAAAGACAATCTTTTCAAAAAATGATGCTGGGAAAATTGGATATTTGCATGCAAAAGAATGGAGTTAGACTCTTATCTAATACCATATACAAAATTTAATTCAGAATGAATCAGAAATCTAAAAATACAAAACACATAAAGGAAAACAGGGCAAAAATTTCATGACATTGAATTTGGCAGTAATTTCTTGGATATGACAAAGACTCTGGCAACAAAAGAAAAAATAGAAAATTCGGTCTTATGAAAACTTAAAGTTTGTGCATCAGAAGACACTATCAACAAACTAAAAAAGCATTTACAGCATACAAAAAATATTTGTATATCTGATACAAGATTAATATCCAGAACATATAGAGCTTCCAAAAATCAACGACAACAACAAAATAAACAAACTGAATAAAAAATGAGCAAAGCACTTGAATAGACTTTTCTCCAAAGAAAATATACAAAGGGCCCATCAGCATGTGAAAAGATGCTCAGCATCACTAATGGGTAAAAGCAACTCATAACTACGATGAGGTACCACTTTACACCCATTAAGTGGTGAGATACCACTTTGCACCCATTGGGATGGCTAATATATTTTTTAAAAAATAATATGCCAGAATTGTTGGCAAGGATGTGGAGAAATTGGAATTCTCATGGATTGTTGGTAGGATGGAATTATTCACAATAGCTAAAACACAAAAGCAACCCAAGTATCCATTAATGGATAAATAGATGAGCAAAATGTGGAATATACAGAAAACTGAATATTATTCAGTCTTAAAAAGAAAGGAAATTGTGACATATAACATAGATGAACTTTGGGGTCATTATGAATAGTAAAATAAACCAGTCACAAAAGGGCAAATACATATGATCCCACTTGTATGAGGTACTTAGAATAGTCAAAATCATAAAAATGAAAAAATGAAGATGGTTGCCAAGGGCTGAGAATAGGGGAGAAGAGAGAGTTATTGTTTAATAGTTACAGAGTTTCACTGTTACAAGATGAAAAGAGTGCTGGAGGTGGTGGTGAGGGCAGCAGAACATTATGAATGTATTTAATGCCACTGAACTGTGTGCTTTAAAGTGGCTAAGATGGTAAATTTTGTTATGTGCATTTCACCACAAATGAAAAATTAGGGAGAAAAAATGAACATAATGAGACCATGAAACAAATGAAAATAGAATAGACATAGCAAGGCTTTCTGGGCATACTAATTTTTTTCCCCAAAATTTTAACAGTTATTGTAGTAATTGGAAAAAAAGAAAAGTTTCAATGTCAGAAGAAGTCATGTTTTAAAATTCAAAATAGTTTTGATTTGGATTTGGAGTGCAAGGCAATTTAAACAAAACAGACCTTCTCTTCTGAAAAAAAAAAAAAAAAAAAAAAAAAAAAAAGCCTTCAGGGAGTTTTAAAAATCACATAGAAAGGTAGGTTTATAAAGATGAGGAGTTGAAGTATAAATAGAGTAAACAGCATAACCGAATACATCTTTGTTCCAAATATTATACTGGTGATGGAATGACCTTCATAGTTAATTATATCCTTCTATCTCACAGGCTGTTTGACTATATATCATGTGCAGCACACATGACTAATGTACTTTCGCCTGGCTTCTATCAGGCGCCATATGTATGCTGCATCAAATTTCCTGGCAAAAATGTTATTTCAAGGTAATGTATGTAATAAAAATGTTCCCTTGGTGTCACAATAATATTATTTCTCCTCTGACAGTATTGTTAGAATCGTATCTACATTGATTAATACTCATCTGCCAATTCGAATGGGAACATATGTGTGGGTAAGAATAGTCATGCACTGCTTCTCACTATTATGAAATATAAAGACTAAAGTGAATTCTTGGAGGAATTCAATGCAAAAGATTAAAAAAATATTCCTAAAGAGGCATGAGCAGGCTGGGTGCAGTGGCTCACTCCTTTAACCCTAGCACTTTGGGGGGCTGAGGCAGTTGGATCACCTGGGTTAAGAATCCAAGATCAGCCTGGCCAACCTGGTGAAATCCTGACTCTACTAAAAATACAAAAAATTAGTTGGGCATGGTGGCAGGTGCCTGTCATCCCAGCTACTCAGGAGGCTGAGGCAGGAGAATCGCTTGAACCCAGGAGGCGGGGGTTGCAGTGAGCTGATATCGTGCTATTGCACTCGAGCCTGGGTAACAGAGCGAGATTCCATCTCAATAAAAGATAGAAAGCAAAAAAGAAAAGCAAACAAGCAGGAAAGAGAGAAGAAAGAGAGAGAGAGAGAAAGAGAGAGGCATGAGCTCTTTTTAGGATGGCAATTCTAATTTAAATAATTTTAATAACAAATTTTTTCTTCTATAGATGGACATATTCTTTTTTCTCTGAGTTTTTCATTGTAGTAAAATATACATGACATAAAATGTACCATGTTAACTATTTTTAAGTGTGCAGCTCAGCGGCATTAAGTGCCTTCACATTGTTGTGCAACCATTAACACCAAACATCTCTAGAATGTTTTCATCTTTCTAAACAAATTTTATACCCATTAAACAATACTTCTGCATTTCTTCCTCCCTCCAGCCCCTGGCAACCGTCATTCTACTTTTTGTCTCTACGAATTTGAACTACTATGTACCTCATATAAGTAGAGTCATACAGTATTTTTTCTTTTGTGTCTGGCTTATTTCAGTTAGCAGAATGCATTCAAGGTTCATCTGTGTTGTATCATGTTTCTTTAAGGTTCATTGACATTGTACCATGTCATCAGAATTTCCTTTCTTTTTAAGGCTGAATGATACTCCATTGTGTCTATATACTGTGATATGGTTTGGCTGTGTCCCTACCCAAATCTCATTTTGAATTGTAGTTCCCGTAATCTCTACGTGTCGTGGGAGGGACCCAATAGAAGGTAATTGAATCATGGGGATGGTTACCCCTAAGCTGCTGTTCTTGTGAAAGTGAGTTCTCACAAGATCTGATGGTCTTATAAGGGCCTTTTCCCCTCTCTTCACTCATACTTCCCCTTCCTGTCACCATGAGAAGGATGTGTTTATTTCCCCCTCTGCTATGTTCATGTTTCCTGAGACCTCCCCAGCCCTGTGGAACTCTGAGTCAATTAAACTTTTTTCCTTTATAAATTACCCAGTCTCAGATATGTCTTTATCAGCAGTGTGAGAACAGACTAATACATACTGCATTTTGTTTATAAAAGTGTATATTCCCCCAAATTATTTTTGACATTAAAGCGTTATACACTATTACTGTAATTATATTTGATTATAATATATTTTGAAATCCTATAAGATCAAACATTTTCAAGAACTTATTATTAACCAGTTTTAAAAATATGCATTGTTTATTATCTTTCTCACAACTCTAAAAATGGAATATTACTCTAATTTTAGAGATGAAGAAACTGAATACAGTGAGTGTATGTTAAACATATCCGATGATTCACAGAATATGCAGGAGAGCTGGGATTCAGACTTTATGTGCTTAGCTCTGAAGCCTCTGAAGCCTAAGCTCTCTCACTTCACTCCCTTACTGGAAATGTTGTGATCATGGTGCATTGTGTTCTATGTAGTGGAATTTTGCTGGATAGGGAGGCATAGAATTCAGTTCTGGCAATGACACCCACTTCCTGTGTGACTTTGACCAAGTCATTTGCCTTCACTAAATTTCTTCATCTGTAGAAGGAGAACAAGAAAAAATAGTAATACTAGTGATAAGAAAAGCTAACATTTTTGGGTACAAGCACTGAGCTTGTTTTGCATTTGCTCTTCAGTCTTCACAAAAACTCTGTACGATGTATGTTTTACACATGTAGAAGCTGACAAATACAGAAATTAAGTAATTTGCCCAAGGTCATACCACTGAAAGTGGTGGGGCAGGATTCAAACCTGAGCCAGGCTGGCTCCAGGATCTGCATGTTAACCACTACTCACTGCTAGGAGGTTGTGAGAATTGAGATAAAGCATGAAAACTGCTTCACTCAGTGTCTGACACACCAGAAACCTCTCAAAAAATGTCAGTCATTGTTTTTATGACCATGATTTACTTGCCATTATTCTATATCTGGTTCTGAATGGCTGCACCTGCTTTCCCTCTTTTTCTTTTCCTTGTAAATGTTCCAAGGCCAGGAGGGGAGACTGAGCAGCTATCAGGAAATTGCCCTCCTTGGCTGGAAAAAGCAAAAACGCTGAAGGCTGCTACAAAGTCGGTTCAACACCAGGCCTAATGTGCACTGCTATTATTCAGGCTGAATTCAAATGAGCTAGAAATATAGCCCTTGCATGTTGTTTGGCATAATATAATAACATCTAAATTTTAAAAATCTGAATCTCTCCCATTTACCCCAAAGCTAAATCACCAATGCAAATAAGTTTCTGAGAATTCACTGAAAATGTGCTTCTCAAGCAAGTTTAATGGGCAAAGAGATGATTAAATAGCTGTGTTCTGCTAAAGTACACAGCCTGTTATTACTTTTAAAATTCTAAGTCACTGTTTATATAGGTTAAGGTTTCTCTCTGATATTATTTTTCAATAACTACCCATAAATAATCCTGAATTTAGATTTTCTTAATTATATTGCAATCTTACTGATCTCTTAATATAGTTGTAGTGAATAATTTCATATACCAAGCTTGAGGTTTTGCTTAATGCCTTACTTAACAACACTCACCCTTGCCCTAAAAATAATTTTCAGGAACATACACTTTTATAAACAAAATGGAATATATATTAGTCTGTTCCCATGCTGCTCATAAAGACATACCTCAAGAATGCTGGAACATTCTCATACTCACAACAGCCAACCAGGCAGGCACCACATCCACCATTCAATACATACTTGCTGGGCAACTTTCACAGTCATTTGTCTGTGGAGAACACTAAGATAATACAACACAAGAACCTGGCCATTAACTAGCATATAATTTCATCACAACACAAATATGTTTATAATTACATACAAAGCAAAGAATATTGGAATTTGAAGGTAAGTTAACAATTTTACAAATTCCATAGTCTTTTAAAGAAGCATTATATCTAATTTAATATCAATTTTTAAAATTACATATTCGATACTGTGCTGGTATGGTGCTTTGTGTTGTGTATATTATAATGAATAAACACCAGCTCTTATAGTCAAGATATGTATAGCCTAGAAGTAAAGACAGGGTATTGAAGTCATAAGATAAATCAACATTTTCCATTCTCTCCCTAAAATATACAAACTGATGTCTATGTACTTCTCCACTTAACAATCAAGGGGTATATTTTTCAAGACTTAATTGTGTTCAACAGCTGACCTCATTATGTCAGTTGTACTTCTTTGAAATTACATTAATTTAACCAAACTTACATAAATCAATGAAATATGAGAGTAAAATAGCATGTATATATTTCTGTGAAAATTGCTTTATTGTTTTGAAATAATTTTATAAAGTTGCCAAAGCACTGCTGTGATATTAGGAGTTGAATGAGACAAATTTAAAAGCTTAAGAATTATTCCAGAAAGATTATGCAAACAAATCTCTTTGCATTTTAAAATATTGGTCAGTATTTTAAAACTGGTGTAAATGGAGTACTTACTATTCAGGCATAAAAAGAATAATATCCCATCATTTGCAGCAATATGGATGGAACTGGAGGCCATTATGTTAAGCGAAATAAGCCAGGCACAGAAAGGCAAACTTTTTAAGTTCTCACTTATCTGTGCTGAAAATTAAAATGATTGAACTCATGGAGATAGTAAAAGGATGGCTGCCAGAGACTGGGAAGAGTGGTCTGAGGGAGGCAGTGGAGGAAAGGCAGATTAATCGGTGCAAAATCATAGTTAGAAAGAATAAATAAGGCCCAGTATTTGCTAGCACCACAAGGTGACTGTAATAAAAAATAATTTAACTGTACATTTCAAAATATGTAAGAGTATAATTGGATTATTTATAACACAAAGGATAAATTCTTGAAGTGATGGATACCCTATTTATCCTGATGGAATTACTATGCACTGCATGCCTGTATCAAATATCTCATGTAACCCATAAATATATGCACCTATGTAGCCACAAAAATTACAATTGTAGTACAAATATAATTATAATAACCTGTGACCCATGCTAAGCATAGCACAGCCTGGACGTCAGTCCTACTTGAGAAGTGACACAGTTGAAATCTGAAAGAGGTAGCACAAGGTAAAGAGAGATGCAAAGGTGTCATGAGGAAAAGAAATGGTATATTTAAAGGCTTGGTAGCAAAAAAAAAAAAAAAAAAGATGTGAAAACAGCTTAGTGAGGCTGAAGTACAAATGATGAAGGATGTGAAAAGGAGATGAGTCTGGAGAAATTCTCAGGAGACAGATCTCGACAATGAGGAAGTTTTAAATAAGTGAGGGGCATGATTAGATTCTCTTAGCATGATCACTTTGGCCTCCACAGTCCAGATTTGGGAGGGGAGGGTGAGGAGCAAGGCTGTGGGTAGTGAAGTGGCTCTCGCCTGGACAGTCTAGTCACTACGGGAAAGAAGGTGGGAGTTAAGCTTAGTCTAATTGCCAAGAACATAGAAAGAACTGAACAGATCAAGGGAAATTCAAGAGGTGAAATTACCATGAACTGGTGAGTAATCAATGCAGAGCATAAAGGAGAAGTCAAAGCTGACTCTCAGATTTCTGACTTGTTAACTGGGTCATGGTACATTTAAAGAAATAGGGAACAATGGGAAAAGAACAGGTAGCGGAGATAATGTGATAAGTTCTGCTCAGTTCTATCTCATTATATAAAAAAGGAACCTAATTTCTAGAGAGAGTAAGTCTTCTACCTTAAGTAGCAAAGCCAGAAACTGAGTTCAGAACTTCTGACCAACACTCCTTCCCTCCCTCCCTCTCTCAGTCCAATTCCCTTTCTACCTGTATAGTGC
Organism: Sapajus apella; assembly: GCF_009761245.1. Taxonomy (NCBI): domain Eukaryota; kingdom Metazoa; phylum Chordata; class Mammalia; order Primates; family Cebidae; genus Sapajus; species Sapajus apella. The sequence continues at coordinate 6,864,443 of NW_022437027.1, forward strand.
AAACACCCACCCATAATTCAGTCTACAGTTTTATTCTAGGTAGATCATTATGAAATCCCTAGATATGATTATAAATGTTCTTTCATCCCTCTCCATGCTGTCAATTTCATATCTGTCCCCATAAACCCTCCAAAAAACCTTGGCTTAGCATTTCATTGGACCCTACCAACATAAGTTTCACACAGTAAAATCTTTTATCTTTTAAAATCAGTTTCAGTGGAAATCTGACCCACAGAAAGATGAATGGAGCAGCCTTCTGTGAAACAGGTTGAAAATAATTGCATGTCAGGCAGGGTTTGGAGAGGAGCCAGTGAGGTATTGAGCGAAAATGTGGAGGAGCAGACCCTTCGAGACTCTGGATTTGAAAGCCCAAACATCGGGGCAGGGAATATTTTATCCTCATTGGAAGGGCATGTAATTTATTTCCTCTGACTGCTAATTGGCACAGAAAGTAGATTAGTGGATTTCAAAAAGGAATTAAACAAAGCTTACCTGGCTTGAAAAATACTTAAGTGGCACTGGTTTGAATTTACAGGTTCCAACAGTGATCAGCATAGCACAGACAGAACAATTAGGAGCTAAATAAATGGGCACTTCTGAAAATGTTTTTATTTAAAGTCTTTAGCAGGAGAAGATGAGTGAAAAGGCGAAGATTATGAGCCCTGAATAGAATGGGAACGTGACTTGGTAAAGGCCTCCCGGTATTCACTTATTCTGTTATGGTTGCAAACCATTATCTAGGATGCAAAATTTTGGCTGGATAAGAAATACTGCTTTTATCCATTTGTTCGTTCATCCAACTAGCACTTCTTGAGTGTTCATTGTGCCGTGCATTGTTCAAGACCTGTGGTTCTTAATCTGGCGATTTTACCTCTCCCCCACCCCCAGGGAATATTTGACAAGGTTTGGAGTTGTGTTTGGTTCTCACAGCTTGGGTCAGGGATGACTACCAGCAGTGAGGGATGCTTCTGCTACTATCCTACAATACACAGGACAGTTCCCCACAACAAGAAATTAGTAGTATAAATATATTGAGAAATCCTGTTCTAGATGCTAGCAATAAAGCAATGGAAAAAAAAAAGAGAAAAACCTCAGCGCTTATGAAACTTATATTTTCTTGACAGAAGAGAAACAATCAACCAGTTAATAAGGAAATATATAGCTAGCAGATAGTGTTAAGGCACTATGAAGAGAAATAAAGCAGGTGGTGGTTACTACTGTATAGACAGAGGTCAGGAAGACTTCATTAATAAGGCGAATTTTGAGCAGAAACTTAAAGAGTAGCAAGTCACAGTACAGTAGTGAAGGCTGATCCCATTGCTTGTTTTTTAATTCCAATACTGCATGAATTCAAGGTAAAGGTAAGTTTAAAACAATTTCTGGGAAAATTATCAGAGCATTCTTGCTTCTCCACACCTCTTTTTATCACTAAAACTTTTATGTAGGTTTAGACGTAGAGGTATATCATTTTGCATTTTTTACCCATTTTAGAAAATGAGAAACAGGTTAGTTTCCCTCTTAACCAATTGAAACAGACTCTTTTAGTTCAACTTAGTCAACTATTTCAGGTCACAGGTTCCAAACACCATGTATAAAACAGTGATTGATGCATCAGTGTATGGATATACACACATGTATTCTTCATTAGTGTGCAGTATGTATGCATACAGTACACAGAGTGAATATGTTAATGTACTTTTACTACACATGAAGTAATATGGGGGCAGAAAAGGTAATCAGGGTTTTAGCATAAACATATCAAAGTGGAAAAGGATATTTTGAAAATAAAATCAAATTATAATTCGAGTGTTTTATATATTTTTTGGTTTTACTTTGTACATACTTACAAGAACACATAGCAAAAAATATATAGAATTTGAGCTTTTCTTATAGACTAAACCCAGTCCAAAATCTTATATGATTTATGATTTACCAAAAGAAAAATCTAACTACAATTATATGATTATTATACTCTGTATATGAAAAATCAAACACTTAAAAACTGCAATTGAATGAAGCTTTAAGTTTCTCAGAGTTGTATTGCCTTTTCCCCAAGGATTCCTTCATTAAAAATAATCTAATTTTATATCTTAATATTTTACTTCAATGTAGAAATGCTCAGAATAAAGAAGCAAAAGCATACTATGAGATTATAATTGCAATATTTCAAAAATACTCAGTGAAGTTTTGAGTATTTTTAAAACAGTATCATCATTGTAACATAATGACAGTCCTAAATATTTAATTGGTGTGGCATTAAGAAGAAATTCAAACTCTAAGACAGTATTTATTTCAAATATGTTATTTATATTTTTAGATGTATAGATCTGGTTAACAAAAAAAAAAAAGAAAATGAGAAAATCACTCTACTTAGAGTATTTTATTATCTCAGAATAAAAATAATTTAATTTCTATACCTATGTCTGGTTATAAAAATGTGATATTATGTTCAGAGTGATAACTGATCAGTTCTCCAGTACATGATAGGTGTGATTTTTTTATGCCCTTGCTAATGATGGCAGAATTTTAAAGGATGATTCAACAGATCACAATATAGAGAAGAGAAATGTAAGACATGAGGAAAATTGATAAATAATTCCTTCAGCTGAGTTAGATGCATACCCAGGTGCTATGAGCCTGAAGCCAGTGAAGAAGTAATCAAGAGCTGGCTGAGATGGAATGAGCCATGGAGAAGGGCCTCCTTTATTCACCAGGACTTTCATTGCACAACTGCCACACTGTCCATTGATTGTTTATTCATGTACTCATTTACTCACTCATTAATTCAACAAACATAGCTATTGAGTACATGCCAACTTTTTCTAGGCACTGTAGATATAAATGTGCCTGTCTTCAAGAAGTTCAACTGAGTGAGAGAAACGTAGACATGTAAATACCAACTATGTGAAATATAGAGAGGGTGTGAGGCATGAATATAGTTTAGGTGTAATGACTGAGAAGGATAGACATAAAAAGATGAGTTAGGGGTTTATAAAGCAACTGGGATGGGGGTGAGCCACCTTATCAAATATGCCAGTCCAAAGTAGAACTGTCCTGCATGATGTAAACCAAAAACAAAATTTTAAGCCCCCAACCATCTGAATGAACCCCTCCTCTTGGCCAAGGGCATTCCAAAGTTAAACTGGAAAACTAGTTCAGGCCATGATTAGAAAGAGGAGTTAAATGTGCCTCCTTATTCCCTCATCCTTTTTTGAATTAAGACACAGCTGACCAGCATTATCATTAAAACAGCTCTTAAGATGGATGGAACAGATTGTTTAAGTCTGGTAAGAAACATTTACAATCTATTCTCTCTGTAGCCTGCTACCTGGGGTCTCCAACTGTATGATAAAACCTTGGTCTCCACAACCCCTTATCTTAACTCTAACATTCCGTGATATTGATTCCAGGTCTTTAGATAATAACTCAACCAACTGCCAATCAGAAAATCTTTGAGTCTGCCTGTGATCTAGAAGTCCCCTCACTCCTTCCCTCCACCCTGCTTCCAGTTGTCCTACCTTTCCTGACCAATACTTAAAATGTATAAAACCAAATTATAGGCTGACCACCTTAGGCACATGTTCTCAGGATCTCCTGAGGGCTGTGTCATAGGCCATTGGTCCCTCACGTTTGGCTCAGAATAAATATCTTCAAATATTTCAGAGTTCAACTCTCTTCATTGACAAAAGTAGCATTGTCCTGCAGGCCAGAGATGACAGAGAGTCAGATTGGGAGAAGCCTTACATTCCACTTTAATGCTGTAAACCAGGGGCTGCCAAACTTTTTTATTATTTTTTATTGTGGTAGAATATTAATGACATAAAATGTACCATGATAACTACTTTTAAGTAAACAATTCAGTAGCATTAAATATATTCACATTATTGGGCAATTATTACCATCATCTGCCTTCAGAACTTTTTCATCTTCCCAAATTGAAACTCTACCCATTAAACAAAAATTCCCCATGTCCTCATTTCCCCCAGCCCCTGCAAACCACCATTCTAATTTTTGTCCCTGTGAATCTGACTACTGTATGTACCTCATATAAGTAGAATCATATAGTGCTTGACGTTTTGTGCCTAGCTTATTTTAGTTAGCATAATGTCTTTAATGATCATCCATGTAGTAGTGTGTGTTAGAATTTTATTGCAAATTTTTTTATTGTGTCAGTTAAACTGTTCTGTGGATACACCTTTAATATATGTATAGTATTAATGTATCATACACATTATGAAGCATACACAAAAATAAACATTTTCAAAGAGTGGGGCTAAAAAAACACACATATTTTTCTTCTCACAATAGATTCTCTGTAAAATATCCTGGGGTTTATATTCCCCTATTTGGGTACTGCTGATAGCTATAGAATAATCAAAAGCAATGAAAAATCTTAAGCAAAGGAGCCATGTAGTTTGACATGCTGACCAGGTTTTTCACCAAGCACCCTCATCCAGCTACGCACTTTGTAATTAGTGATGACAAGCAGTTTTCAAAGACTAGATAATTCAGATAATCAGTTTTATATTTTTAGAGTAGAATATTCTAGTGATTCTGTGAATATTCCGTGCAATAGTGTATCTTTCTAATTTCTAAGCACATAAAACATTTTGTTGAGAAGCATAAAATGACACAGCTACTGGAAAACACTTGTGGGTCATTGTTCACTTCGAGATTGCAGATGAATGTATTGGCAGAACTTAACGGTTCTCTCGATGCTTGTGACTATGGTTCAAAAGTATATTAAAATCAGTTGATTTCTTAAGCGCAAACCACAAAACAGGTACTACTACTAAAAACCAAGGTTAGAACAAGAAAACTGCATAGTGGTTGAAAAAGCACTGACATTGGAGCCAAGGAGACCTCAGGAAAACTGACTTCACCAGTTACTATTAATAGCTGTGTGACCATTGGGAGAATGCCTATACCTCTCTTAACCTCCATTGTATCATCTATAAATATATGATAATAACTTATTTGCAAAGTTACTAAGAGCATGAAATGACGTACTGCACCTAAGTGCCTACTACAGATGTTCAGTTGGTGTTCGTACCAGCTCTTCCATTTAGAAATCCCCAAATACAAAAACCAGTATTATTATCTTATTCCATGTATGAGGACCAGCATAATCCCTCCGCCTGAAAAGCCTTCTACCCCTAAAAGTCCTAATTGGATTTCAAGATTCAGATTTCAGTGTATTTCCTTCAGGCATTTCAGAGGTGCAATTAAGCTCTTTCTTATCATAGCTCCTGTATTGCTTTATTTGTGTCTCTAATAATAATAACCACTTAGTATGTGGTGGATGCTATGTTAGCACCAGTTCGCCTTGAAGGAAGGGATAAACTATTATCTCAGCTCTGGGAGTGGAACCAAACAGATATGCCCTCTTTAGGAATTATGTCAGATGAGAGCACCTCTCAAGTCATGCCCCTTCCCAAGATAGCCACATCCTCAAACCTAAAGTGTGATTTGAGGGCCCAGGTCCTTCACAACACTGGGGACAACTCCAAAAAATCATTCATCTTCAGAACTCCCCTTAGAGTTGGCTAAAGCTTCCCATGAGATAACATAACATAGCTCGGCCTCTCCTTCTGCTCAGGCATATATCCTTCCCTTTTCTTCCCCAAGTGATAGTCACAAGAATGTTGCCTAGTAAATCCCCTGTACCCTAATCTCTGCTTCAGAATTTGCAACTCAGAAACCCAATTTGCAGTATACCTTAGGTACTTGTTACATTACTGCAATAATTTGTTCACAACCTGTCTCACTCAATGGGCTGGGTTTGCTTCTGATATTTAGAAAAATATTCTTAGGACCTAGTTATACCTGGCACACATGAATACCTAGCAACTATTTGTTGAATAAATTCATTTTAAAAAGAGATCCTATTTTGCTTGGCCAGGAAATGCTATTTTCTTGTTTAATAAAATTTATTTATTTATCATCTTTCTTTACAGAAAAAGAATGTAAAAAAGCTAACTGAAAGTTAACTACCATTATACAAAATGAGAATGACAGAATTGTAAAAGCAAGTATGTCATAAGGATCAATATAATCGTAATTATTCATTGGATATTTTAAAGTCATGCAATAAGGAGTCACTGAGCAGAATAACTGTATACTCGACATTGCTTAAATGCTAAGTCTTTTTTCCCAAGGAGAATTATATTCAAACAACAGAAAAAGCAAAAAATGCAATAAAGTAGCATAATTTCACAGAGTAATAGATGGTATGAAAGCCACTGAGGGGGATCAGAACACGCCATCCCTAAATATGCCACTTTGGCATATTATTTTGAGCTGGAGACACTCAACAGCACATGCAGGAAGGTCTCTCTGCCTTTCCCTTTTTTACTTAAAAGCAGAGTCTAAATTTATCATGAGAAAAGTGCCCTCCCTATATCACAAAGAAGGGAATATTCTTATCAGAGACAGGGAGTTAGCACAGAGATGAGTCTATATAACCAAATCTTTAAAAAATAACCTTTATCTTCCATTAGCTTTCCCCATCAATTTCCTTGTCACTTTTCCACAATTTCCTTCCCCAACCCTAAACTCTTTGACTTTGACTTTGTCATAGCTCCACAATTTATGACTCTTTGTTAAAATGTTGTATAAACCCCTGGGTCTAACTTTGAGATTTTTACTTGTTTCTTTCTACAAAGCCCACCATGATACATAAAGATATTAACCTCAAGTAAAATGTGTATGCTTTTTCTTTTGTTAATATGTCTTTTGTCTGTACAATTCACAGGTCCTAGTCACAGAATTTAACAGGGTAGAGGAAAAGTATTTCCTCACTTACATCATTTTCAGTCGGATGGTTAGGGATAGACTCCCAAAAAGGTGAACAGAGGCTTCAATGATAAAAATCCACACTTGCATGAATTTGGGGAAAGAATCTTTTATTTTATTTTGTTTTTATTTTTATTTTTTTATTTTTTGAAACTTCAGGCTGGAGTGCAGTGGCACAATCTCAGCTCACTGCAACTTCTGCCTTCTGCCTCCCAGGTTCAAGTGATTCTTGTGCCTCAGCCAGCATATAAAAAATATACAACTTTATTCTATTTTTTGCTTTTTCTGTCATTTGAATATAATTCTCCTTGGGGAAAAAGACTTAGCATTTAAACAATAGCTGGGATTAATCAGTAGCTGGGATTACAGGCATGCACCACCAGCAGCTAATTTTTTTTTTTTTTTTTTTGGTAGAGATAGGGTCTCACCAGGCTGGTGTCAAACTCCTGAGCTCAAGAGATCCGGCTACCTTGGCCTCCCAAAGTACTGGGATTACAGGCATGAGTCACCACACCTGGCCTATATGGGAAAATGTCTTTTAGACAGACAAAATGCTAATATAAAGGCCAGGGAGCAAGTACAAATTTGGCTCTAAGCTCCTAGCAGGTAAATATAGTAAACTGTTTTTATCTGGGAGGGGATACGTTTTTATTCTTAATCAGAGTCAGTTTTCCATTTAATAAAATCTGAATGGCACTGAGAGAGGCAAACAATGTCTTCATCAACCATTTCACAACAAATACTGAAGGAGAAATCTGTGATGGCTTTTTGTAGTGACATTGGAGACCTATCATTAAGAAGCATTCAGGAAAGACAGTTTCTCTGAGCTGCTATAATGACTCACAACACTTAAAGTAGTAGCTAGATGACATGAGCTTTAAGTTTTCTTCTTTAAGTAAGAATTGTATGTAAGCCTAATATTGCATCTTCTATCGAGAGCTTCAATGCAGGTATCTTAGAGAATTTATTTATTCTCTGATTCATTAATCAAGAAAAAAATTGGTCAGAAAACCTTGGACAAAGGCTTTTAATCATAGCACTCTGTGTTCCTGCTGCATTTAAGTTACGACTCACAATTTAAGCTGACTTTGTAGAATTCTACTGAAATATCACCTACCCGGATAAAGAGTTTCTTGCTTCCAGCATACGATTCCATTCTTTTCATTTGCAAATGTATTCCCTCCTCTCATTGCTATAGAATAGGACTCTCAGTTATTCTGATATATGTTAAGTTTTATTGAGATGCAAATAAATGACAACAGGCATAAAATTAAAGAAATATGAGTGTCAGTGTCAGGATACTCACCAAAGTGGGAAATGGAGATCATTAAGCTATTACTATAAGGCATGTTTGCTTAACCTGCCTTTGTAATTTTGTCCCTTGACAATTAAACAAAAAAAAGTATTTATTAAACAGTGACACTCTGGCAGGGACATGCCACTATAATTCAAAAGAAAGAAGATATATTCCAAAGTGAAAAACAGCAAGTTAAGCTCTCTTATGGTAGCAGAGAAATGTCATCACATTACAAAACATGTGCTGCAACCATCAAATGGCTTTGACTTCTTATTACCAGTAAATCATATGTATAAAATACCTACTGAGTCAACTAATTAGATTCATTCTGTTTTGCAAATATTTCAAGCATGTGACATCTCAAGCCCAAGCCCTACCATCTATTTTTCTCAATGATAAAATCAGAACTGAAGAGAAGAGATGTTGGTTTTCAGTCACAGTGTGTGTGACAGCCTCTGGCTATCATAGTTCCTAGCAGATAACATAACATTAATACTCAATCTCTCCCTTCCCTTGCCTTCCCTCTTACTTTCACAACCTCGTATAGAAGGACGGTTATATCCTGAAATAGATTACAGCCAAAAACCACACAAAGCTGCCTCCCTTGTGGGACCTGGAGCAAAGATACAGGTGGGGGCCAGCATATCAGATCTACATATTTAAAAGTTATAAATCAAGCTGGTAAACTATTAAATAAAATGTGATGTATCCTTCTGTCTTGATAAATATATTTTTTAACAATCTTGAAGGCCAACTTCTAATTTACATTTCTCGTATACCTCAGAGTTTTGTGCCAAAATTTGGCAGGGGGCCATGGGACACACGCACTGCTACCCAGTCTTGAGGCTTGTACCCCTACCTTTCTCTCCGCCAGCTCTCCCACCTAGAGGAACCTGATAGGCATGGTATAAACACTCCAGCATGATTAAGCTCTAGAAACACTCCTATAATCAACTGTTCCTTAGGCCTGAGAGCATGCACACCAGCAGCCACACTCTGTTCTTGAGAGCATGGGATAAGAAGAAGTCCAAGCAAATGTTGGAGCCAGTACTGGGGCCTGTTGAACAGAAAATTCCACAGTCTCAGATACAGTCTAGAAGTGAAGGTAGGATTCCCAGATAAGCCATAACTTTGAGTCTTGTCTGGTTCTAAGAATGATACTGCTTATCAATTTAGCAACTCTTGCAATAATTCTACTTTTATCAGGAAATCAATATTCACAAAAGTACTGATGCTAATATAGATTATGGCATCAAGAAAAAGTAATTCTATAAACAGAGGTTTTTTCCTTTCCTGTGCCAACAGAAACAAAGATGAATGTAGCTTGGGTGCTTTTCTCTCTCCCATATTTTCCCCAACTATATTACTATTTTAAGGTGTATTTCTATTCATGCTTGCTGCTTGCCTGGTTTCTATCTCTTCCCTTCTCTCTCTTTTTCCTCTTCTTCAGTCCTTCTTCCTCTTGATGCCTCATTTTACATTTTGATAAACCCATAATTTTTGTAAATAAAAAAAGCACAACTAGAAATAGTATTTGCTACTTTTAAGAAAGTTACACTAAAGTCGTATTGGTCAAACACAGGAATAAATTTGTCCATCACAATGTGGTAGTAGTAGAACAGCCTCAATTTCTGTGACTCATACGTTATTTGACACAAATAGTTCTTCTAAAAACTGCAAGATGACTCTACTGAAAAAAATTGGAAAGTAAAATACCCTGCTTTACATTGGTTTCTATGCATGCAGTAAGACAAAAATTACTGAGTTTTTACAGTGTGTTGCCTTATAGAAAGATTTGTCCTTCAAACTATGACACACACCTATGTGTACTGGTGTCACCTTACTAATTCAGATACTTCCCATTTTACTATAGAGTGTATGAAATCAGGTAAAGGGGAAATTGCTACTCAATAATCGAAGAACAGACATGAACAAAAAGGGTTTGTAGCACTGGGATAGAAACATACACGGGAAGCTGGACAATTTGTTTTACTCCATTCTTCATTTGGCCTTGAACAAAACTCACCAAGTCTTCCAGTATTAATTTCTGCTCACTGACAGACTGTCTATGTTCTTGAAAAACATGTTAAATTAAATGGCCTCGTAGTATTAACAGTCTAATTTATTATTTGAGCCACTTGTCCCCACATGGCACAGTATGTTATTTTGTATAAAGTTCATACAGTAGGATGGTTTGTCTTTAACACCATAGTAAGATAACTTCAGGTATCATAAAGTAACCTTTCTTCATGAGGATGATACAATAGCATTTGCAATAATAAAAATAAAATACAGTTCCACTATGAAGTGGAGAGTTAATTTTTGCCTTGCGTTACCAGCAGTGGTAATGGGTAATAGCATTTTATCCATGTATTCCCACGTTTTCACCTGGCGTTGGATGAACAAAATAGGCATTGGCCAGAAAATTAACCAGAAGTTTAGTGTGGTTATAGAGGATAAAGGTAACTGACCCATCTTGGCTGGTTTGGGCTGCTATAACAAATATATTAGAGACGGGATGGCTTAAGTTCCCCAAACATTTATTTTTCACAGTTCTGGAGGCTGGAAAATCTGGAATCAAGCTGATCTTATTCCTAATGAGGAAGATCTTATTCCTGCTGAGAGCCCACTTCCTGATTTGCAGATGGCCACCTTCTTGTATCCTGACATGGCTGAGAGCAGAGAGAAGCAAGCTCTCTCTTGTCTTTTCTTTTAAGGGATACTAATCCCATTCATGAAAGCTCCACCCTCAATAATTAATTACCTCCTAAAGACCCCACCTCCTAATACTGTCACACTGGGGATTAGGTTTCACATATGAAATTTAGAGGGACACAAACATTCAGTCCATGGTACCCATAGAGCAAGACCTCTAAACTTCATATTTTTAGCAAAGGTAAACTAAGAGGAATTCAATAATGTCAGTGACGTAAATCATATATATGTTGAATACTGTGAGTTCCAAATTTCTCTTCAAAGAATCAGTATGCCAGTATGTTTAGTTTCTGTGTTCTTTGTTCTCCATGTTAAAGTTTAACTTTCTCATTTTCTTCGTGTCCTTGCACCTAGTTTCAATAAACAGCTTGCCCACCACTAATCGATTACAGTTCACATCTGTTCCCCTGGTCACCTGCTTCGTCCTGAGTCACCCCTGGTCACTTGCTCTGACTTGAGTCACCTTTAGTTACCTGTTCCATAACTGCCTTTTCTGCTGAAACTGTTCACCCCACCACTCTGGCTGGTACCCCTGATATCTTTAAATCAGCCAACAGAATTAACTTAGACTGTGCAGTCCAACCCTAGCCAATAGGGAAACAACACAGCAATAGGGACTACCTGCATCAGGGAAAAGAACCCCTTCCCCTCCTTTGTTCAGGTGTGCTTTCTGCTCCATCCATGAGATGCATCCTTCTATAAACATAAAAATAGTCTTGCTGAGAAAATTTTTGTTCTAGTGCTATTTCTTTTGTGGCCCTGAAAAATTTGCTTCTAACATATGGTTTTCAGAAAAGGCTCCTAAATGTTAGTAAACTTTTGTTCTTTTTGTTCTTTAAATGTTACAGTAACTTTCAATAAAAAGTCTAATCATTGCAAAAATGTGTCTCAAGTACACACATGAACACATACACATATATCTATATCTATAAACTGGAGAGACATATATATATCTGTATATGCACAGACACACTTCTGTATAATTTTTAAATTAGGCATCTTTCAAATGTAGAGGTCATATATATAAGTATTTATGAAATTCTCAGTTTTTACAACTTCAACTATGAAATTTCCTCTATTTAGGTAATTTCTATGGCTCCCAGTAGAACAGATATGAGGAACTGATCTAGTGGAAGCTAAGATGGTTCTTGTTACAAATAGAAGAGGCATACTTGAAGTATGGTTGTTGTATGCTCTAAAAGCCTGTTTCATTCCCTGGAATTTCTGGCAACACCACATTCCTCAAGTTATTTTGGGACTGAAACAGGCTTCCACTAAGAATTACTTATTATATAAATTCTGTACATTTTAATCTCAGATATGTTCATTTACTGAAAAATTATCTTTCTGATAGAAATATCTGTCCTTATTTAGATACTTATATACAATGGTTCTTATTTCAGGCCTTGGTGCTTTTCTTCACACCAATTTCCTGCTTGAGCCTGATCATTTAAGTCGTTCATTCTATTTAACACTTACTGAGTGTTTACTGTATTCTTGACTGCTGAGATGAAACAGTTAACAAGACAGATAGGGTTTCTTTCATGGTGTATGGGAGGGGAGGCAGAGAAATGGGAGAGAAACAGCAGTCAATAACAGATGATAAACAAAGAAACAAAAACAATTCAGACAGAGCTAAATACAGTGAAAAAGTTAAAATGCCCTTCTTTTCCCTGTACCTTTCCTCATCTTTACCCTTATCATCTCTTAGAGACACCATTTTCTGACCACCTCCTTCACACAGTCCTGAATAGACCATTTCCTCCTTTTTTGGACCCACTGATCCTACCTCTACTTCTATAGTGCCACTTTATTGCATTTATTTGTTTACCTGTCTTATCTTTCCCAACCAGACTTTGAGCCTCTTTGGAGTAAAGGTCAGACATGTTTTCTTAATGATTTTGTGGTTGTAATTCCTGGCACATATTCTGTTTTTGCTCTTCATTGTAACCCTCAAGACACAGTATATCAAACATTCAATAAATGCCAATTTACCAAATGTGTATGATTTTACAATTTGCCTTCTTTCCGACGTATCCAGAGCCTTGAGAAAAATTAATTTCAAAGAACAATGTATAACATATTCAATAGATGCCAGTCAACTGAATTCATCTGTTTAAGGAGTAAAGGAGCCTAAGGGTAGCCTTTCTATTATTGTTCAGCTCGAGTCTTAGTAGGAATGACTATGTTGATGTGATCACAATCTTCTGCAAAGGTTTTAGGATGTCCTCATTAGAGCCATATTCTATTGCTTTAATTCAGCCCATGTACCATTTTAAAAATTGTTATTACAACTTAGATTCATACTACTAAAGTGAATTGCATTGAACAGATAGACTATGTATTATGAGTTAAAACACAAGCTCAAGAGCACCAAAGAAAGACCTTATATTTTCCAGAACCCAGAGAACTTGCTTCTCCAGAGAGTTAGAGGAGTGAATTATTTTTCTCTAGCAATACAGCATTGAAAGACAACCAATTAAATAAGCAACTAAATAATTTGAGAAATGTGGTGTTATCAGAAATTGCAGTATTTGAAAGCACACTTTGACTTCACAAGAGCTTTAGGCCATCTATCTGAGGGCCCTAACCAGCCCAGGTGTTTATTCAATGCCTCCCAGGGACTACCAGTTCCAAGGAAGGCAGAAGAAAAGCTCTTGGCATTTGAATAATAAAGAGCTTCTTAAGATGATTTAGGATTCATCTGCATGATAATGGGTATTGTACAGGCCAGAGAGCAAACCCACAGAACTGATTGCTTTGAACATTAATGAGAAAATGCCTTTCGTTGTTGCCAAAGCTGTTATAGTCGAATCATGCTAAAAGCTCTATTAGGCATTCGATAATCAGACTTGGATTTTTTTAAGGGTTACGTTTTAAAAACTCTACTTATCAGGAGTCCAGCCTATCTTTATGCTATATATGTTCCTCTATACTCCTTGGTGATTTTTCTCAAGCACAGACAGTTCTAGGAGCAAATGAAATGAAGTGCATAAAAAGCCTGAGGTCTTCTGCAAAGTAATCAACACATGCTGCTATATTATGTGGTCATAGACTTACTTTTTAAGGTAAATGTAGTAAGCAAAAATTTGTGAGTAGCAAAAATTATTTGCTATTTTTATTTTGCTAAGAGACTCTGATAGATGCTGAATTAGAGAAACTCAGGCAGAAGAAAACATGTAATTAGGGATAAAGCAATGGGCTTTTCCTGAATTTTTAGATGTGGTTTCTTTATTAAAGGACAAAAAAGAACTGAAAAAGAGATATAAGATATACAAACTTTGATTAATATTGGGTAAGTTCTGTTTTATCATTATGGTATCCATTATTCCTAAAATGTGTCAGCCAGTATTCCAGCTGTTTTATGTAATTATCTAATTTCATTCTCCCAACAACACTATGTGGTAAGCATCATCAGTCCCACTTTCACAGATAGGAAAATTGAGGCTTAGATATTTAAGATAATTTGCTCAAGTTCTTATAGGCAGTAAGTTGAAGAGCCAGGATTAGAAATCAAGTATGTATGATTTTAAATTCTCAAGGCACGTACTCACCATGGAATAACTACACAGCCATAAGAAAGAACAAAATCATGTCCTTTGTAGCAACATGGATACAACCTGAGGCCATTATCCTAAGCAAATTAATGCCGGGACAGAAAACCGAATACTGCATGTTCTACTTACGAATAAGAGCTAAACATTAGACACAGACGGACATAAAATTGGCAGCAGTAGATGCTGAGGACGACTGGAGTGAGGAGAGCGGGACAGAGGCAAGGGCTGAAAAACTGCCTAATAGGTACTATGCTCAGTACCTGGGTGATGAGATCACCAAATCGCACAGAATACCCATGTAACAAACACACACGTAACCCCTGAATATAAAGTGAAAGTTAAAATTTTTAAAAATGCATTATTTCCAATGTATTCATTGCTTTGAGAAAAAAATAATTTCAAAACAGCACCCTCCCTCATTAAAAAAAATTTTTTGAGGATAAGATTAATGCTTAAGTTCAGCTTTAGTGCTGAACTACCAGTAATTTTTTTTTAAATTTTACACATTAACTTATAGTAATGATTTGTATATTTAATTTAAATTCATTTAATTTAACTTAATTGATTTGCATAACTAAATCTTAGGTCATATTTGTGGAAAGAGATTTGCTAAACATAAGCATGTCCTATCTGATCTCATCATAGTTTTTCAAATCCAAAACGACAGCTCACAGTGGGAGGATGAGAGTTCAAACATGACTTGTGCTCAAAGCAGGAGAGGCAAGTTCCGGAAGATCACATAACAGGTACTGCAGAGAAGACTTAAAATGCTGCCCAATATCAACATCAAAATAAAGTTTTACTAGGTCAAATGACCTTCAGGAAACAGAGGAGAGAAAGGAAGGGTACCATCACAAAGTAAACTGAAGTTATTTCCTCAAATGTCATTCAAAATAAGCATGCTAAATATTTCTTACCATATTTGAGTACTATTCAATTTACTTAAAGGAAATGATCACCTGAGCGAATTTCAGCAAATCTTGTTATACCATCTCTCTGACTATAACATTCCTTCTTTTTCATAGGTTACAGTTTCATGCCCCTGTTTAAGATAACCACAATCAACCGTTCGGTACAATTACCCAGACAGATCTCATGGTGTAATATCACACATCTACCTTTCGAGATAAACAATCTTTTGTAGGTTTCCTAATCATTTGCTTTCCCGTGTTTTCCACTTCTTAAGTTGGGTGGAGAAAGGAGAAGAAAAGGAGAAAGTAGAAGAAAAAGGATTACCCTCACCAGAAAATTAAAAAAGCAATATTAAGAGTAATTCAGAATTAACTCTTTAACTGTTGAATCACATAATAAAAAGTTTTTCTATAATTTACAGGTCGCATTTACTTTCATCTTATTTTGTGGGAAGCAGAGGTGGTATTCGATTTTCTCCTCTGCCTTGTGTGTTTCTTTGCGAATGGAATTGTAGCAGAAATGGAGCTGGGAGTGCAGTAACATGGGACAATTGATTTCTTTTTGGTTACCTTGTAATTTCTGGTTGTATTCGGTCCTGTCAGATTGGCTCCTCCTCAAGGCGCCAGAGTGGTCCCCAGAAACACTGCTCTCAACCACCGTGTCAGTCTTCCTTCTCTCCAGCATATAGAGTCTGGGCCTCAAGAAGGCCAGATTCTTTTTCTTGGTGACCATGCTTTCTTTCCCAGTGGCTTCTTTGGACTCCATATGAGGCAGAGACAAGCTTTAGAGGCTTGCAGGCAATGGCTGGTGGCTAAGGTGCCTCGGGGTGAGGGTTAAAGCCACTAGAGTGACAAGTTTATCTGCCCCCTTCTAACTAAACCGCTTCACTCCAGGGTTACCTGGCTGTGACTGCCACCACCTCTAGGAAGTCCCAGAGCTCCACCCATATGAGGTCATTTTTTTAAAACCTAGAATCCAACAGGGGAAGCTGCCACCTGTTACCTGAGAGACTTGCAGCACAGAGCTAGGCAAAGCAGGGACTGTGCTGTCACATGCTACTGAAGCAAACAAAAATCCCATTGTGTGCAGTGAGGGGTGGGGAAAAAGGAAAGTGAACAAGGTGAGGCCGTGAGGAAGGAAGTACACGTTAGCATAACCCACGGTTTGTGGGTGTAATGTGTGCCCATGGGTGTGTACAGGTGCACAACACAGGACACTGTGTCGTGGTCTGCTGCCTGGAGGCAGACTAGGGCTCATGCATGGCTTTTGGCTGGAGTCACTAACAGGTGACCACAGAGGCAGTGCAGGGGCTATGAGAATTTGCTTTTGCATCACAACAGTGAGTACAGGATCATTTTCAGTGATTACTGTGTGCACTCAAAGTTATGCTTCTGCATTTCAACGTTGAACATTCAGCAATTATTTACTAAAAACGTACTTGCCAAACCCTGATCCGCATTCCTAAGAAAATAAGGATTCACATGTGAGAGTCATCTGGCAGCAAGAAAAAGAAGTGGAGGGAAATGCCTGTAGAGGCCTAGAGCCTTTTCAGATTTCTCTCTCTCCACAGGCTGCCCTTGTCTGAAATTAATGCGTCCACAGTCCCACCCTGTCCTTCTATGTTCTGGTCCTTAGGAAAATAAGCCCCGTGTCAGGGTTCAATTTCTGTAAGATCTTTTCCCTGTCCCTTTCATAGATGTAGTGCCAGAAAAGGGCAGCCCACCTTGGGAATCTAAGAAGTGGAAAAATGTTTGAAACTGAGGAGACACTATGCTTCTAGAAAATAGAAAGAATAGGGCAGGGGTTGAAAGACAGAAAGGCGAACAGTAATAGGCCTTTCACTAATTTTTTTTTTGAAGTTGTTTTTCCTCATATTTCCTGAGATCTCTCAAGGGAGAAATTCTCAGAAGCTCTGGGAATGTGCTGAGCACTTTGTATGCCTTCGTTAAGCAAAAGACAGACCCTAAGTAGGAAATTGGATTCTCTCCTATTGTTAAAGGGACCACCAAAATTCAGCTCTGTACTGACCAGTCTGAATCTTGCATAACTCCTGTTAGAAAAGATTTATAAATGAGGAAAAAGATGTGAAAATCATTTCCCAGCTCAGGGTGTGTGGGGTGAATATAATTTTCATAATTATCTTAAAGATAAATGACAAATCTTCACCCACTATGGAGACATCTATATATAGCTTGGCATACTGAATGGCTTTTCTAATTGATAGTCTTTTTTGAACAAACTCTCCCAAGTACATTTAATAAATACTTTTAAAGGCATAGTTACCTCTAAAATGTAAAAGAAATTTTTTGAATTTATGTTAAAATTCCTCAATTGTGTTTCAATATTATATATTATGAATGTAGGTATGCATATACATATTTATTATATTTGCCTGGTAACTACCAGATATTTATTTAGATATAGTTATCACTGAATAATGTGCAATTAAAACTATAGGACTTAATGGGCAACATGAGGTTTAGTATACAGCACTCAGAAACTTTGTCAATGGACCATAAAAATCAGATCAAGACCCAATAAAAATGGTAGCATGAATTTACACATGATAAATGTTTAAGAAATGCATAAATACTACACCAAATATAACCCTTTATCTTGAAAAAGACATGGCATTTGCTTGTGGAAATGGGCCTCAGAAAGGTCACAGCTTATGGGTTGTGAAATGGCAGAAGCAGCATTATTTGAAATCAGAGGGAAATTTATTATACTATATGTGGATGGGTGTGGCTCATAACTCAGGCAGTGGGCTGAAGTCACTGGTAATGTTTGAGGGGTGTATCTGTGTGAGTTTTGTGTATTCTTACGTGGCTCAGGTTATCTGGGTAGTTTTCTGCATTCAACTAGTATTTCAAGTAGACAAAATCACACACAAACAAATGTGAAATTGTATTATGTTCAAACACTTCCTTAACATGTCGATCTTGTTGGAACAAACTTGTATTTTCAAAACAAGTATGACAGCAGAACTTATTGTAGTAACTTCATTATACAATTTTATACTGTTTAACAACAAATACATTCTGAGAAAAACCTCATTAGGCAATTTTGTCATTCTCTGAATATCATGAAATGCATTTATACAAACCTAGATAGTGTAGCCTACTACATGTCTAGGCTATATGGTACTGCCTGTTGATTGCTCCTGGGCTATAAACCTGTTACTCTACTGAGTACCATAGGCAATTGTTACGCAATGGTAAGTGTTTGTATCTCTAAACATATTTAAACATAGAATTAAACATAGGAAGTACAGTAAAAGTATGGTCTTATAATATTATGAGACCATCATTGTGTATGTAGTCCATCATTGACTGAAACATCATTATTCAGCACATGACTGTGTTTTTTAATTTCACCAATTATGAAGATACGTAACATAGCTACTGTGAGTTCAGTGGTAAATATATATTTTATTCACAGTATTTTCCATGTAAAATTTAAGAATGATAGATAAATTATCTCAAAACAATCTTCTATTCAATCAGGGAATGAGAATAATAGTCTGATAGAATGAGGGGTGAATTATTGATCCTGAGAAGGTTTTCGCTTCTCCAATAAAAAGAGCCGTCTCATCTGGCTTCAACTTTCCTCCTTCTTCTAGACTGATCACAGGTGTAATGCATGGAGCAGTCACAGCCCTCCGGTGTCCATGAGAAAAGACCAAGAGATCCATGGGCTCTTATACCACTGACCTATGGAACCAACATCAGTAGCCTTTCACCTTTAGACTTGTCGTAAGGGTCAAATAAATCTCCCCTCCGTAAGCTATTGCTAAATGGAGTTCTTGTTTTGAACACATTTCTAGTGGATTTAACAGGGGGTGCTTAGTTTACAGATTCACAGTTCTTTTGCTTATCTCCTTGACATTTCTTAAGCCAGTGTGTTTAGTATCCCTAGCATAAAACATGACTTAATTTTGCTAGAAATGAGAACCGCCGGGTCAGAGAGCTTTTGAGTGCTCTGACACTGGGGCATCTTGCTGGACCATCAGTGACACTAGAGCAGCAAGGCCTCTAAATTTCATATTTTTAGCAAAGGTATAAAATGTTTCAATACAGGAGGTTTATATTACTTAAATAAATACATAAAATATTGATATTAAGACATTTAAATGTATTTTGTTTGGATAAGGAACACACGATTCCCAGTTCATTGTTAGGCAAAGCACTGGACAGTGAGTTCAAGACTCAGTTTTAGTCTTAACTGTGACATAAATCAGCTTCATGATCTTACAATTGACATAATCTCTCTAGGTCCCAATTTCTTCATTTGTAAAATGTAAGAGAGAATTAGTCATTAGTGCTATTCACTGAATATTTTTAGTTCTCCATGTAGACACATGGGAGTATCTCACTGCCCTACACCCTTTCTATTCAGACATGGCCAAGCAACTTGCCTGGGCCAAAGAAATGGATTGAAAGTGATGTATGTCACTTTTAGGAAACATTTAAACTACACAGTGGGTGCTTTTACTATAGCTTTCTTTCTGTCATTCTTGAGACTGGCAAGATTCCAGGCAGTGGCTGCTCCATTAGGATGAGTCCTGCAATGTCGATGACTCAAAGCAGAGCCCCCGGAAACCCCATGATGATTGTATAGTTTGATTATGAAAGAACACTTTGTTGCATTAGTCTAAGTAAACACTTTGTTTACTTAGATTTGGGGCTTTTTTATGACCTAGACTTAGCATAACCTATTCTTATTAATGTTGGATGTACATAGATTATATGATCTGTACATCTTTTTCAGGTCTAGCATCAGGGATCTCAGGATTCTGAAATAATCTGAGGTGATTCTAGATTGTAAAACTCATAATTCCAAAACAGAAGTTCCATCTCTTGAATGACGTCTTGAATAAACTAAATTGGAGGAGGGAAAGAGAAAAAGATGCTTATTGCTGTAGTTCAGGCAAGAAACGCTTGGAGTGCAGTCATAGCGGTAGGGATGGAGAAAAATTGATGAATTCAAAATACCATTTAAGAGTTGAACTGACAACTTGTAGATGATTTGATTGAAGTGAGTGAGTAAAAAGATGAATTCTAGGTTTTAAGATTGAATCGCTGGGAGGATAGTTGGTGCTGTGCACTAATACAGAAGGGAAGAAGCACAGAGGAAGAATAAATTTGGTGAGATCATCAAGAATTCGATTTAGGATACATTAGTGTTAAGATGCCTACAAGAGATAAAAGAGAAACGTCAGGTAGGCTTCAGATTTATAAATTTGGAGTCACTATTTAGATTTTAGATAAAAACTGGAGTCATCAAAATATACATATTATTTTAAGTCATAGCTTGATGAGGTAATTTAGGAAGAAAATATGTCAAAAGGAGAAGGATCAAAATCAAGCCCTGAACAACTCTGAGTTTAGAGATGGTTTTGGAAGAAAATGCATCAAAGAAATTAGGAAAGCAACCATTGAGGTAGGAGAAAAACAGTGGAATGTGGCATCATAGGAGTCTAGAAGCAAGTTTTCCCAAAATGAAAGGATAGCCTGCCAGGAGACCAAATAAAATGAAAAGAATTCATTTTAACATGGCACAATGTTGATCATTTAAAAACTTTTCCAAAGGAGTTTCAGTAATGTGCAGAGGAGAAAGCCAGAATAGAAGGAATTTTGCTAAAGGAGATAAGAACATTGAAATGTGGGAATAACACTGCTGAGAACATTTGAAATCATTTATTTTTTTTTTCTTTTATTTTAGTTTCAGACGGTACATGTGCAGGTTTGTTTTCTAAGTAAATTGCATGTTGTGTGAGCTTGATGTACAGATTATTTCATTACCCAGGAAATAAGCATAGTACCCTAGAGGTAGTTTTTCAATCCTTGCCCTCCTCCCATCCATCACACTCAAGTAGACCCCAGTGTCTGTTGTTTCCTTCTTTGCACCCATGTGTACTAAATGTTTAGCTCTCACTTTTAAGTGAGAACATGCAGCATTTGGTTTTATGCTTCTGTGTTAGTTCACTTATGATAATGGCCTCCGGACCCATCCATATTGCTGCAAAGGACATAATCTTATTCTTTTCTGTGGTTGCATAGTATTCCACGGTGCATATGTACCACATTTACTTTCTCCAATCTACCACTGATGGGCATCTACGTTGATTCCATGTCTTTGCTATTGTGAATAGTGCTGCAATGAACATATGTATGTGTTTTTATGCAGTCATTTATTACTGGGCAATTACTATATGTAAGGATTATACCTAAGTAAAATCGTGAGAAAGGTAGGTTAATATCTGTATTTTAAAAATATAGGAACGGGCTCAGGGAAGTTAAGTAATTTTCCCAAGATCACATAGCTAGTAAATGATGGAGTAACTCAAATTCAAGCCCCTCTTGTAGGGAAGTCTGTGATCTTAGCCACTCTGCTGTATACCAAGTGCTAGCAAACTGTCCAACATACAACGAGTGTACAACAAATGTACTTTTCTGCACTAAGGGTATCTAGAAACAATCCCTTGTTACCTTTCATTTATTTTTTGGGATGAGTTAAAGAGATTTTGAAATTTTATCAGACACCTCAAGTGATTTCTATGCACAGCTCAACACGAGAATTCCTGAAAGCATTCTCCTCGTCTCCACTGTCTCTCCACTGCTGTTCATCTTGCCTAACGTCTCTTGAGTGTCCTTTTAAACTATAAATTGAATCATGTCATTCTTCGGATTAAAAAAGCTTGTTGGATTGTTCCCCATTCATGTAGATGAAAATCAAATTATTATGTAGGCCTCAACTAGACTGTCCAGTTTCACTTCCAATTGCTTACTGTTCTAGTTTCAATTGCTGAATAACAAATCACTTACAGCACTCAGTGGCTTAAAACAGTGCTTATCATTGTACTAGCTCTCATGGTTTTTGTGGGCCAGGAGTTTGGGAAAGGCTCAGCTAAGCAGTTCTAACTCAGGTCTTTCATGTGATTGTGGGCAGATATTGACTGAAGCTAAAATGGCAAGTAGCTAGGACAGCTTGGGCTGACCAGGCATCTTCTCTCTTAATACTTTCACGGCCTTTCTGTTTGATCTCTCCACGGGACGTAGTTTGAGCTTCTTTCCTAGCACAGCAGCTTGAGGGAAGTCAGACATCTATATGGTAGCTCAGGGTTCCAAAGGGTTCTCCCTTGAGAGCCAGGCAGAAAATGTATCATCTTTATGATCTATTCTAGGAAGTCACGTAGCATTACTTCCACTGTTGTTGCAATGCCTACTTTCTCAATGAACGCAGAGTCTCTCTTCTCAATGAAAGGAGTATCAAAATCACATTATAAGAAGAGCATATGGAATGGGAGAAGTTGCTGTGGCTATTTTGAAAAATGCAACCTGACTCACTGTGATGATTAATACTGAATGTAAACTTGATTGGATTGAGGATACGAAGTATTGATCCTGGGTGTGTCTGTGAGGGAGTGGCCAAAGGAGATTACCATTTGAGTCAGTGGGCTGGGAAAGGCAGATTCACCTGTAATCTGGGTGGGCACCTTCTGATCAGCTGCTAGTGTGGCTAGAATATAAAGCAGACAGAAAAATGTGAAAAGACACGACTGGCCTAGCCTCCCAGCCTACATCTTACTCCTGTGCTGGATGCTTCCTGCCCTTGAAATTCGGACTCCAAGTTCTTCAGTTTTGGGACTTGGACTGGTTTTCCTTGCTCCTCAGTCTGCAGATGACCTGTTGTGGGACCATGTGATTATGTAAGTTAATATTTAATAAACTCCCCTTTATATATATATATACACACATATATACACACACATATATATATATGTGTGTGTGTGTATATATATATGTGTATATATACATATATATGTATACATACATATATATGTATACGTATACATATATATGGATACAAATATATGTATATATATGTGTGTGTATATATATATCTCCTATTAGTTCTGTCCCTCTAGAGAACCCTGACTAATACATTCACATTACATACCACGTATTCTATTTTCTTTTGGGTTTGATTTTGTTCAAGCTGTTTATTATACATGAAATTGCCTTTTCTATTCTCATGAAATATGACATACCTTTCATGATACCACTTAAATGTCCCCTCCTATGTGACATTTCCCTCCTGTTCCTTGAGCACAATCACTCCCTTCCTCCTCTGAAATCACATAGCAGCATACCTCCATCATAGTAGAGGGAGCTCTATACATTCTGTGACTCTAGTTACATTATGAGCTCTTCAAGGTATTTGCCTTTGAAACTCTCATCATGACTAGCAATATGAGATCAATAAATGTTTGCTGTTGTTGCAAGTCAGGCATAGCAGCTTAAGATCATGTGCAGCCTACCAATGTATGCGGAGAGGCTTAGATGCAAGCTGCTAATTTTTTTTCCTCTCTATGATCAGTACTGTCTCTCCTGGAAAGAAAAAATATAGATCTGGAAACAAAAAGAAATTCAGAGAATATTATTTCCTCAAAGATGAGATCATTAATGTATTTGTGAGATGACCATAAAGCCAGCTTTGAGAGCTCTCTATTCAACTATAAATCATTCATAGCGGCCCTGCTATCTTGTAGCTCTGTTTTTACATTCACTGCTGTGCTTCCTGAAAGCAACAATTTCTGTTAATGCACTGACCAAGCAGCAGCATAATAATCCTGTCAGCCAACAATGGATGGGAGCTGAGGATTGAAAGGAGGTAAACCTTCTAATGTTTTCATCCTCTTGACTGAAGTAATTTTAGCAATGACATATGATAGTACTTGGGCCTTTGTCTCAGCTGTAATGAATCACCCATTACAAGATTTTCAAGGTTGTTGGGGGGACATTTATCTTGGGAAGGCGAAGAATTTTGCAAATGTGTGAGGTGGCCTGGCTATGATCAAAACCAGGTACATAAGCAAGAAAAGATACCACTGAAATCTTTGAAAACTGCTTATATAATGTTGCCAGGGTCTAAGTTAGATCACTCGATTCAATTTCCAGTAGTTTATGATCTTAGAGAACTAATTTAAGAGTTACTCAGCAGAACAGCAACTTGAGGTCAAAGCAACCAATACAGGAGATGAACTATTCTTATTTTCCAGGGAGAATTCAGAATTAATTCTTTTACTTCCTCTGTATAATTTCTCTCATCTTTATGTCCTAAAATTTGCATCTACATGACGTTAGATCACTTCTGAGATAGAGCTACAGGTAATTTTTATTTTAATTATAAGCATGACAGCTTCCTGTTTCTTTTATTCTAAGTATTCTAATTCAGAAACATTTATTTAAAAGGAAATCTTCATATTATGGTTGATATTGAAATGTATACGTATCATGTTTTATATGCAGGATTATATGTTTCAGACTCATAAAATATGGCCATCAAATGATCCTAGAAGCTCAAGTTAAAACAAATGGTCCTTTGTTCTTCCACTTCCCAGGCATTTTCATTTTTATTTCACTTGGTTTTCATTTGTGCAGAAACCTGTTTGTTGTGACAGCTTGGCATATTGACTCCAAGTATATTTTTGTGGTTTTTTTAGCTTCAAGGTGAAAAACAGTAGTTATAGATGACTAGTAGAAAAAGTGTATTTTTGGTAAATGCAGCAAAGTCTCATGTAAATCACTTAAGCTAAGAAGCATTTTTTATGGCTTGAGTGGCTTTGCAAAGTACATTGGCTACTGAACTAATCATAGACCTTAGCTTCATTAATTCTGAGATTCCCCTGTGAATCTCCCAATTTCTTTCTTGGTGTAGGATAAACCACTTACCTTCCCTGACTCAGTTTCTTCACCTCTCAAGGCTGAGCTTCAGATCGATCTCAGTGTTTCATGGAGCTGTATTGCTACTCTTTTTCAGAATATGATTAAATTCAAAATTATAGTATCCATGGTAACCATAACTAGGTCAGTTTGCACTTGGAGTAACAAATAACAGCAGAGAATCTGTATCCGTTTCCAACCATCCTCTGCATTTGCAAAACCTTGTTAGGCTGCTGAAAGTAAGTAGCTTTGCAGAAAAATACCTAGTAGCATCCAGGAGAGAGTTATTTTCTTATTCATTTGTGATCTACACACCCATCAAACTTCACGAAAATTAAGCAATGTATATGTGATTGTACTTCACCCAGCTAACATAAATATTTAAGTAATGATTTTTAGTAGTAAAGCTTTAATTATTTATTTTAAAATATTATGATTAATATCTAATAAAATTAAAACCTAGAGAATTTCCGTAAAAAGAATTGCAGCGGCATGCAGACGCCTTCTTTTCAATTTGGTCACCACTAATTTTTTTTCCTTCAGACCTAATATTTTCTTATTGAACCAAGGGATATTTTTGTTCCTTTCCACTTACCATCCAAATATTTTTATCTAACAGTATATATAACATGATCTGTTTTTTATAAAATCAATTAATTTATGTACATTTATTTCACATATAGAAAAAATTTGAACAGATCTATACAGGACACTGGAATTGGAAGGAAATTGAGGGGAATTTTTCCTTTTCCCCTTAAACATTTTGTGTTTGACATTTTAAAAAAACCTAGCAGTTACTAAATTTTTTATAGCACTGGGTTCTCCTTCCAGTCACTAAGTCAAACACTGTCCTTTCTTTAAATCAATAACTAGAACAACAGCATTAAGAATAAGTACCATTTATTTGAGCACCTACTGTGTCATGCTGTTTTCATATTTTTAGGATTGTTCAGGCAATCCCCAGAACAATTCTGTGAGGCAAATGTTATTATTATTGTCCTACAGATGCAGAATCGAGACTGAAAGAAGTTGAGTAACTTCACTCTAGATCATCTGGTAGAGAGTGTAAAGGAGATCTAGCCCTGGGATGTTAGGATCTAAAACCTATGCTCTTCCCATCAAAGCACATTTTCTTACATCTGTCTTTTCTGTAGTCTCTAAGTGGTTGATTCCATAAGAAAATAGTCAAAGGGAGTGACTGTTGAACTTGGTTTTAGCATTTTTGGAAACTAAGATCTAAAAAGTGTAAATGATTGTGAAAGGGGCTCCAGTGGCTTCGTTGCAAATCTAGAACTAGGCGTCCTTCTCTTTTACTACAAAACGCTGTAAATACTGAAAACAATTTCTCATCTAATTCACTGTTGCAAGCTGTTGCATAATTTGGCTAGACTCTTGAAGGCAAATAGCTCATTTTACAGGCATTATTTGCACAGTCATTTCCTTTCTTTTTTTGTGGTAACATATATGTGGATTAGGAGTAACTCACAGCAACCAAAGGTAAACTAAAAACAAGTAGGTCATTTGGTTTTAAATGTGCTAAATTTTGTCTTGATATTAATATAAATAATGTATAAACAAGATATGCACACCATTTGCGGTGGGATTATAAAGTTATGAATCCTGAATTGTAAAGAAACCTAAATGTTTTTAGAATAAGAGGAGGTGGAGAAAAAAGAAGGAAAATTTTGAACAGGTAATAATGAGGGAGATTTGGCGAGACCACAAAAGGCAAGAAAGGAGAAACAGTTCAGAGAGTCTGACCTGCAACAATGTCCAACCCAAGAGAAGACTTTATGCAGGGGATTTCTAAAAGCAGACTTTTAAATAGGCTCATATATAATCAAGTCTTGAGCAGACTGTAGGGTAGCAGCTTTAACCTACTACTGGGAAAAGGAGCTGGATATAAACAAAGGAATCTTGACCCCTCTGTGACCAAAGTTTAAGAAAGAAACATTTGGTATATAATTATGGTGAGATACATGACTGTGTGTGTCTGAGTGTCTGAGTGCAGAGAAAGGAGGTGGGAATACTCAAGAGTTGACAGAAAAATGGGTGTAGCAACATGTGTGATGGGCTACAAAAAGTCACAGGAAAGCCATGTGCAATAGCAACATTGAGATAAGGTGAGTAAACCCACATGTATGTATGCACTTAAATCTTCCCACTTTTACTGAGACTCATTTTGATTTGTTTCAAGAAATTATTTATGTCATTTAAATAATTTTTTTCTGAAAGTAAATCAAAGTAAAAGGAGAAGTCATTAAGTCAGGTAATAAATACTTATCAAGTGCGTGTTATTTGCCGGACATGCAGGAGTGCTCCCAGGCAAGAAATAGATAATTATTCTTCAGAATTCTGATCTCACTGGAGATTGCCAAAATGACCCCAAGTAGTGATGATAAAGTGGAATAATTGTATTTCCGCTGACCTTGATGACATTTGGGGAGTGTTGTGACCTTGGTGGCATTGGTCACACTTTTTTCAAAGATGTATAATCTGTCAAAAGCAAATTAGATCCAGACCATAACAAGGCTTTGCTTTTTATCATTTTCCATAAATTAAGCTTTGTATGGGAGTAAAAAGTATACATGGGAAACATTCAATTTACTAATATTATGCCTTACCTAGTCTCTTACCTCATCATTTCCTACTGTTCTTCATGCATCAGGAAGCAAAGATGACTGAAGTGCCTCTTAGAAGGTGACTAATTCAGTATTTCCTCCATCAGTAAGCACCAATTTCCCATAAAAATATAACAGAGTGCTAATACAGAAGAGAAGATTAATCTCTCTCAAATTATAATAGTTAAGGCCTACTGTATAGTTTCCTCCAAACTTATCTGGGTACAGTCCAAGGTGATTTGAAATACTCAAGCTAAATTGTCTGTTTCTAGGTCTCTGTGACTTACCTCCATGATAGGTCTGAAGGTTTCCTGAAATGCCATTCTCTCTGTAATGTTTTCTATATGCGATTTTATTAATAGTATTTTATATTTGTCTAGTGCTTTTTGCTAAAGTTTATATCTTGATTTGAATTTTAGTGTTTCTCAATTATTAAACTATCCATTTATTTAGTATTGCTTGGGGTGAATTTACTTACATAACTATCAAATTTCACCCATTGCATGTTGGTTTTCCACAGTTTTATCTTTAAACAATAACTAATTTATGTGTTTTAATTGGACTTTGTACATTCTTCATAGAGTAACCACAGCCTTAGAAATACAAGGTGTAGTTTAAGCATAGAAGTTACATGTTTTAAAAATCACTACTACAAATGGTCTTCAAAAAGTTTATGAAACAAATGCATATTATTTAAAAAAACTATGCATGAATTTCAAAAATGTTTTTGCACCAAAATATGCTTGTGCTAACTTTTTATAACATGTCTGAACAGGATCTCATTTGAGGTACTAAGAAGAATAAGACATCAATTTGAAAAAAGCCCCTTTTAAAAACAAAATGAATTCTACTAAAATTGAAGCAACAACAGTATCAAATTTGTGGCGAAGCTTAGGCGGAAGAATGATGTAATCACTGATACTTTACAAGACGTTTATGGGGACAATGTCTTAAAGAAATCAGCAGTTTACAAATGGATAACTTGTTTTAGGAAGGGATGAGATGCTAAAGATAAATTCTGCAGTGGGAAATTCATCCACACCTATTTGCAAGGAAAAAAATGATCTTGTTCATGCCCTAATTGAAGGAGAACGACATTTAACAGCACTGACAATAGCCAACCCCTTAGACATCTCAATTGGTTCAGCTTACACAAGCCTGACTAAAAAATCAAAGTAGAGCACTTTCCACTCAATTGGCACCAAAACCGTTGGGCCCAGATCAACTGCAGACAAGAGTGGAGCTTTCCATGAATATTTTAAACAACTGGGATCAAGATCCTGTAGCATTTCTCAAAGAATAGTAACAGGAGATGAAACATAGTTCTACCAGTGTGATCCTGAAGACAAAACACAGTCAAAGCAATAGCTACCAAGAGGTGGACGTGGTCCAGTCAAAGCAAAAGCAGACCAGTCAAAAGCAAAGGTCATGGCAGCAGTGTTTTGGGATGCTCAAGGCACTTTGTTTGTTGACTTGCTGGAGGCCAAGCTTATTATGAGAGTGTTCCCAGAAAGTTAGCCAGAGATTTAGCAGACAAATGCCTGGGAAAGCTACACCAGAGAGTCCTTCTCTACCATGACAATTCTCCTGCTCATTTTTCTCATCAAATAAGGACAATTTTGTGAGAGTTTCAATGGGAAATCATTAGGCATCCACTTATAGTCCTGATTTGGCTCCTTTTAACCTATTTTTGTTTCTTAATCTTAAAAAAAATCTTTAAAGGGCAATCCTTTTTCTTCAGTTAATAATATAGAGTGCATTGACATGGTTAAATTGCCAGGACACTCAGTACATCACTTTGTCATCAAATTCAAGACATTTTTGTTTTCTCAAATGATGCATCATGAAGCAAAGAGAACTGAAGTGCCTCTTTGTACCTGATCATTTCCTGTTACATTTTTATAATTTTAGATTCTAAGCTTATTTTTAGTGTGTGTGTGTGTGTGTGTGTGTGTGTGTGTGTGTGTGTGTGTTTTCTGTAGAAAACCTTGGTTGATAATTTGTCCTTTTGCTACTTCTAGGCTTCCCAGGATACCCCAATTTCAGAGGACTTTTTGTGTTAATTTCTCACTTAGAGGTTGGCAAACCTCACATATTATAATCTATTTCAATTATAAGCCCCCGAATTCATGTGAGGGGAGGCATAGTTACAAACTCATAGGGGACACTTTTTCCTTTTTACTTAGAGCCCAAGCCAAGACATTTATTTATTGAATAAAAATTTACTAAGTTACTGTGCTACAGACTAGGGAGATCATAAGAATTAAACAGGCAAAGCCCCTGCTCTCATGAAAGTTGTATTTTGAAAGAATATCTTTATGCTGGTGGGGAAATTTTCTAGTCCTCTAGCAGGAATCTCTGTTTTCACTTCCTTACTGCACTGGGCTCATGGCCTCATTTCTTATTCTGTTACGTTTACTATAACCCATTTCCATGATTACCAAGGCTGGTAATATTCTTTCCTCCACCACCTTTAAATTGACCTTATCATTCTACTGTGCCCTCTTCATTTTTGGCAAGTAGGAAATTGGTTTCCCTTATTGTAAGCTCAGGTATGCATTTAAAAGTAAATATACAACATTTTATTCATCATTTCTACAGGTTTGGTGGCAGAGGGAGCTACAATATCTGGTCTACCACATTGCAGAAACTAGATTTCCCCAGATCACTAATGCTTCAGTCAAAAGCCTCCTTTTATTCCCTCAAAGATATTAGATTTACTTATGCCCCTGTGGAAAATTATTTCCACTGTCCTTGGAATCCCATATTCCAGGTTTCCTCTCTGCTGTTTTTTTCTAATCTTTCAGGCTGTGCTTAAATGTTATCTTATCAGAGAATTTCCTGGCAAACCTCACCTTGAACACTCTTTATCTCGCTCATTAGTTTCTTGTTTTTCCTTATTTATAACTTTATCAGTATTTCGAATTATGATATTTATTTATTTACTTACTTGCTGATCATGCTTCGATCCTACTATAATGCCACTTCCATGACGGCAGAACCTTTTCCATCTTGTCCACCATTATTTCTCTAGGGTCAGTCTATCACTGCTTTTATTGTCTTAGCAGAATTAGGTGTCTCCTGATGTGATGCAAAAAGAAAGCACATCATCATTGATGGCTTCTAACCAAGGCTTCAAGCCTTCAGATTTGAATTCTAGATTATAGACATCACAGGGGTGAAGGCACAAAGTAAATGACAGCAGAATGAGGATTTAACATAAAATCTGGAAGTCAGGATATTTCACAGGGTAAATTTTTCAGCCTCTTCAGCAAGTAAGTGTCTAGCAAACCCTGTTAGTATCATTAGTGAGTTTGATCTCTAAAGGGCACCATATCTATTCATTCTTAGTATTCTATTTGTTTTATGCATATAATAAAATTAACAGAAACTTCCCTTACTGTTATACACTGAGTAAGTTCAATTTTGATGGTTTGAAGATACCAAATCCTCCAGCCCAGATTTAAGAAGACCTCTTTGAGGGAAATTACAAGAGCTTTTAACGCTTGCTATAGAAAGGTAATGGCTTACCTTTTCTATTTAGTATTTTTCATTCCAAAGAAATATTATTTCATAAGTAGATAATTGAATAAAAGTAACAAAACATACATAGAGATTTTTTAATGTTTCTTTTTAAATTTGATGGCAAAGATGCTATGAGAATGTATTAATAGCTAACCTTTATCGAACACTAACTGTACAGAAGGTACTCCAAGTGGTGTTCATAGATTATGGCACTTAATCCTCACAAGAACTTCATGAGATTGGTATTGTCTTAGTCTGCTCTTGCATTGCTGTAAAGGAATATCTGAGACTGGATAATTTATAAAGAGGTTTAATTGTCTCATGGTTCTGCAGGTTGTCCAGGAATCAGGGTGCTGGCATCTGCTCAGCTTCTGGGGATGTCTCAGGAAGCTTACAATCATGTTGGAAGGTAAAGGGAGAGCTGGCACTTCACATGGCCAGAGCAGGAGGAAGAGAGTGGTCAGAAGGTGCTACACACTTTTAAACAACCACATCTCATGAGAACGAACTCACTATCATGAGAACAACACTGAGTGAATGGTGTTAAACCATTCATGAGAAACCACCCCCATGATCCAATCATCACCCACCAGGCTCCACCTCCAACACTGGGGATTACAATTCAACGAGACTTGGACAGGGGCACAGATCCAAACAATATCAGATACAATGCCTCTTTTGTTTTGTAGATGAAGATGACTTAGTCAGGGAGTTTGAATAATTTGCCCAAATCATAAATACTGGGTGATGATGTCACAATTCATACACAGGTATAATAATTTCTAATTATTATGCCACATATATTGTTGATAAGACACTTATCTTTTTAAAGAAACTACTTTCTAATTGTTTTGGCCTAATTATCTTTTCATTATTAGGGCACCTCTTTCAGGACCAGTGTGAGACTGACACATAGTAAACAATGAGGAAATATAGTTATTATTCCCATGATTTTCAACAGATAAATAAGTCACATCCTCACTGACCACATATTTCTCACTGTGGAAAAAAAAAAAAGAGAGAGTAACTTTTTAAATTGCTAGAATTTTATTTTATAAGTCAGAACAGGCACTGGCACTAACAAGGACAAATTTTAATAGCCTGTTTCTAAGCAACATTATTGACAGAACAAAAGTCATCTTTATTGATAAATGCTAATCTGTATCTGGCTGCTAAGCTATAGTAGAAAAAAAAATCCTCCTTAAACCAATAATAACTCAGTGTCAATTATCCAACAGAGAAATCTCCTAAAGTCCACCCAAACATGAATATAACTCACAATATGTGTTATTTCTCTAAAGTTGTTTACTCAAGGTCAAGGGGAGAAAATATTTGAAATTTTCAGTGCAACCACAAGTATTCAACGGTATTACAGGTCTCACTTTTTTCTTCAAACATTTATCTAATTGATTAAATTACAAAGACATGGTTCTCCTTTAAGAAACAAGCAGGCAGCATTTCTTATATTTACCTTTGACCTATAATTTACAAACCAAGACTAAAGTTAAAATGCTGTAAGTCCATTAAACTCCTAATGAATATGTTTATTCCCCAACCCCACTACTGAAATTTGTTGCGATTCGTCTTATGATTATAAAGTGAGATGTGTTCATTATAGACAGTATTAAAAACATGTAAGAAGTAATTCCAAAACCTAAAGAGAATACTGTTTTTTCATATATAGGACACCCTGTCAGTGTTTTCTCTATATGTCTCTCTATGTACATATCTATACAAATATAAAATTATACCTTGTATATTTTATAACTATTTTTAATGAAGAATATGTAGTGATCATATCCCTATGTCATATATTAGTAGGGATAATTTCTATAACTAGTTGTCTCAAGTTAGAATTAGGTATTCTCATTTTTTCTTTATTACAGATAATGTGGCATTGAACATCCTTGCACATAAATCTTTTTATACAACATCTTTCAACTTCCCACATACGAGAGTGTTATGTTTTAGAAAACTAGTATATGATTTCAGAAACATTAATTTGTTAGTTCAGTGATATTTTATAAATTACTTGTTCATATTTACAATTACAGAACATTCTTCCTCTGAACATTTTGAGCAGTTTTATATTCATTAAAACTTACTTGCTATTTTTTAATGAAACCTTTTTTTTAATGACAGAAATAAAGAATGTGGCAGGAAAGGGTCTGGAGTGAGAGGACAGAGAAAGAAAAATGAGAAACTTTTTTTGTGCTTCATTCCTTTACTCTTGCTATTCCCTTTTTCTACAATACTTGTTCCTGCCTTGTCTACCTAAATAGCTTTTATTCAGTCTCCTAAATTTACATTCAGTTATAACGTCATTTCTCATGTGTAA
This sequence comes from Sapajus apella, assembly GCF_009761245.1. Taxonomy (NCBI): domain Eukaryota; kingdom Metazoa; phylum Chordata; class Mammalia; order Primates; family Cebidae; genus Sapajus; species Sapajus apella. Next base: position 6,897,931 of record NW_022437027.1, read on the forward strand.
GTAGTGGTTCTAAATGTGTGCTTTCTTAGTTCATTTTTTAGGAAAAGAACTTTCTTTTATGTATAGTAGAATACCTATGATATCATATCACTGTAATAATATTTTGTAGCTCTAACTTGCCCTCTGGAAGGTTCTCAAAAGCAAGGACTACATTCTTTTCACTTGCATATCACTGGTGACTAAAAAGGAGACAGTATATAAAAGTCACTTAACAAATATTGTAGAATGAATACCTGATGGCAAAGTCTGCCATTTCCAAAAAGAAGTTATAGTTACTGTTCTGATAGGGAAAATGATAAGAAGCTATTGCCTGAAATTTATTTCCTGATTCCTGGACTTTTTTTTTTTTTTTTTTTGCCAGAAGGGACAGAATTAGGGAAGAAGAAGAAAAAGAAAAAGAAGGAGAAGAAGTAGAAGAGGAAGAGGAGGAGGAGGAGGAGGAGAAGTTGTTCTTCACTGATAATCAAAATGCAACTGGTCTTACTGTCTGTGTGCAGGAACCAATATGCAACCTGCTCAATTAAACAGACACAATACAAATTTCAACAATAGAGACAAAAAATGTATCATCCTGACAAATTTATGAAGGTTTTAAACATAGGTAAAAAGTTGTTTGCCTGGGTCCTTTGGACAAATTTCTCTTTTACCTTTATTCTTTTGCAAAGAAAACAAAGATCAGCAAATACTAGCAGCCTAAAGCTACACTATATGTGGCTTTGCGTGCCTGCCAAGCTTCAGTGTTCCCTTGACTCCTGAAAACAATACATTCTATCGTATTGTGGATATTCAGAGGCACATTAATGCTTTCTTGTGGAAACAGATGTTTGGTGGACTCGTATTTGTAGACGAGACATATTAAACAAATCTATGGTAATACAGCCTTCCCTTATACTGTCTTATTATTTTGCTTTTTTATAGATGACCTAAGAAATCATGTCTGAAACTAAGAGATTGTTCAAATTGTTTCTTCAATTGCTAAAATATTTAGCCATACCCACCGTGGAAGTTCCAGAAAAATGATTTCTGATCTGGAAGATTTCCTCTCAGAATGTTGGGTAGAGGGAAAACTAGGAATTCAATTGAGGCAACAATCTCCCTTTCTTTTAAATCTAAAACACCATGCCATCCTAGAGAAATGAAAATCTCCCATGAAAACACACAGACATATACAGAATCTTAAACAATGCTACACAAAACTGAGAAGGCATTAAAAAACAGAGTAGTTTAACTTTACCATGATTTTTATACTGTGTTATCCTACCCTTTGCTTTTTACTTCATGAATGTCTGTATTTTTTGTTACAACCAATGTGTATTACATTCATCGTGAAGACATACAAAGAAAAAAAGTACCCAAAGATATAAAAATAAAACCATAAGACAAATAATAAACTGGGAGAAAAAATTCATCACACATATGAAAAGTTATTATCTTTAATAATAGCTTGATGGAAAGAGTTCAGGGAAACTGATTAAGAAAGATACCAACACCTTAATAAAAAATATAAGCAGAGGTCAAGAAGAGACAGATTTCATAGGACGGGAAATGGTAAATGGTTATTCTGCTACGACTATGCTTTTTTTTTTTCCTGAAACTGAATTATATTTATTTTTCTGTTGAAAATATTTGTGTTTCTCTCTCCATTTTCTATGAGGTTAAGAAGAAGAAAGTTGGTAATACATGCTGAATGAATGTTAGAAAACTTTAGAATAATTGAGTCAAGATAGTATTATATATAAGTATTAATAATACTCTTTAATATTTTTATTAAAAGGTAGTAATAAAAGTATTAAAGAGTATTATTAATACTCTTTGACTCAGTTATTCTACTTCTAAGAAACTATCCTAAAGAAAAAGTCTGATAGTTCCAAGTTTGAGTTATTTAACATGTGGTTTAACAAAAGTTAAAAGTTACTATCCCAAGATACACATCTAGACAATGATCAGATAAATAACAGCATATAGTATGTCATTCCAATTTTTTAATAAAATAATTGATGATATTATCCTCATCAAACTAGTGCAGGAGCAAAAAACCAAATGTGTGTTCTCACTTATAAGTGGGAGCTGAACAATGAGAACACATGGACACAGCGAGGGGAACAACACACACTGGGGCCTGTCAAGGGGGTGGGGTGGGGGGAGGAAGAGCATTAAGAAAAATAGCTAATGTACTCTGGGCTTAATATCTAGCTAGATGGGTTGACAGGTGCAGCAAATCACCATGGCACACGTTTACCTGTGTAACAAACCTGCGCATCCTGCCATGTACCCTGAAATTTAAAATAAAATGAGTATTAATAGTTTAATTGCTTGTCAAATATTGCAAAGCTACTTCTCAGAGAGGTCAAATCATTTTTAACTTTTGTATTCTTTTTTACTCAAGTTTATTACTTATCTCATCTTCTTTTATTCCCCTCAATATCTTCCTACTTTCAGAAACCCTCTCTGATTCTTTACACTCTGTGTGTTCTTTTTTCCAACTAAAAGGTCAATCACCAGTTTCTTTGTCCCAATCAATATACATCATGAGGAAGCTGTTATCATGCCTTCATCTCTTATATTTCTTCCCATGTAGGAAATAAATTATGTACTTTTTTAAAATCACACCTTAATTTTGACCTTTTTTATTTTCATGGCATGAGAACATTTCAAACTGCCATAATATATATTCATAGATCTCCACCTTAAAAGTGTAACATTTCAAGCTTTAGTCAGGATACAATTACTCCTTTTCTACATTCACAATTTTTTGCTGCTACCAGGAGTTTTTCAGCATTTGCTTTGACTTCAGTCATTAGTGCCTTTCTTACTACTTTTGCACAGAACTAGGAGGCTTTGACATAGCTGAGCCCAGCCTATCACCAGTACATCCATGTGATGTCATGACAGCAGATCAAGATTTGTTATTGGTCCAAATATTGAAGCTATATTGAATGATGGACTGGGTACAGTGGTTCATACCTGTAATCCCAGCACTTTGGGAGGCTGAGGCAGGAGGATCATTTGAGGCCAGGAGTTAAAGCTCAACATGGGCAACATAGGGACTCCTTTATACAAAAAAATTAAAAATTAAAAACATATTGAATGGCAGTTCAGGTATTTATGTAGCTAACCTGTTCGAAGGTCACAGGCTGGTCAAAACAACCATAACAACAGCAATTCTTCTTTTGTTGAAGTTAATAGAATGATAAATTATAAATGTTTCAGTGAAATGTGATAAAAATGACTGCTCTGTATTTATGTCCTTAGTATGTAAAAATTTGCTAGTAAGAAAACATTAAAAATGTACACATTCACAACAATGTCTGCTAGCATCACAAAAGGAGAGATGAACAGGAACTATGTCTCCCTGATGGAAAAAAATCATTTGCCACACAGAAAAGTTTAACATAAATCTTTAATTTATAGGAAATATAGTGACAGAGAAACATGTTAAATTATATCAGCAATCAGGAAATTAAGAATCTGATTTGTAAGAATTATAAGAAAACATGGCCGGGGCGCAGTGGCTTATGCCTGTAATCCCAGCACTTTGGGAGGCTGAGGCAGGTAGATCATGAGTTCAGGAGATCAAGACCATCCTGGCCAACACGGTGAAACCTATCTCTATTAAAAACACGAAAAAAATTAGCTGGGCATGGTGGTGCACGCCTGTAGTCCCAGATACTGGGAAGGCTACGGCAGGAGAATTGCTGGAACCCAGGAGGCGAAGAAGATTTCAGTGAGCTGAGATTGTGCCACTGCACTACAGCCTGGGCAACAGTGAGAGACTCTGTTCCAAAAAAATAAATAAATAAAAAATAAAAAGAAAACACAAGTTGGAGGAAAAATCTAATGACTTAAAGAGACATAGAAGATACATTAACTAATGCAATGTTAGAATCTTATTCGGATCTTGATTCAAAAGAACTATTAAAATAATCATATATATGAGTTAACTGAAAACTTTAGCACTGATTAAAAAACTAATGATGGCTTGGATTTGTTTTAGTTTTTCTCTGATAGTGTTACGGTTATGCTAAATAAATAGTCCTATATTTGTCCTAAAATTTCTAAAATAGGTTTTAGAGATACATACTAACATATTTAATGATAAAATATATGATGTTAGGGCTCTGAATTGGATTTTTCAAAGTCTCTTTTGAGAAACTGAAGTCTCAGTTTGCCTTAGGGTTAAAATTTACTCCCAAACTGAGAAATTAACATGAAAAGTAGACTCAGGTGACAAAACACTTGAATCACCAACAGGAGCAAATAAAATACCACTTTGAAATTTCTTCTTTTCTTTTTTTTGCAATGAGTTTTGCTCTTGCCTCCCAGGCTGGTGTGCAATGCTCTGCTCACTGCAACCTCTGCCTCCCGGGTTCAAGCGATTCTCCTGCCTCAGCCTCCTGAGTAGCTGGGATTATAGGCATGTGCCACCATATCCAGCTAATTTTGTATTTTTAGGAGAGACAGGGTTTCACCATGTTGGCCAGGCTGGCCTCAAACTCCTGACCTCAGGTGATCGCCTGTCTCGGCCTCCCAAAGTGTTGGGATTACAGGCATGAGCCACCGTGCCCAGCCAGGAATTTCTTAAGAGCAGCTCTCTTCACATGAATTGCCAGAGAATGACCTCTATCTTTTCACTTACTTTTCCAGTTTAATTCTGACTAGAGCCTAAACACAACAATCCTTCTACCCCACCAGAATCTCAAATTCGTTGATCCTATCACCTTTTCATGATCCTGCACCTTCTAGATATTCTTACTACTCACCTTACCCTGCTTAAATTCCATGATCTGGCTTTACAATTAGTATACACTGTCAACTCCATTGCATCCCTCTGCCTTTATGGTATTCACATGGCAGAACTGCAACTCTGGTTAAATCCACCTGTCTTCACTGCTCTGGCATGCTGCAGCTGAATATGCCTGGGAAAAACACTGAAACACTGACAGGTCTGGCTTTAAATTCATGAACTTGAACCTCAAATGGCCCCTTAGTGCTGCCAAGGAATCTAATTACAAATCCCGAGTTCATTTCCTTTTCTCCTCTCCTAAGTCAGTGTTCTGTACGTTCTCTGTTGTCAAATCCTGGGCACTTCCCCTCCCATCCTCTCAGATGATGACTTTGCTTCCTACTTCTCTGAGAGAGTAGTAGAAGTTAGAAAAAAAAAAAAAAAATTCTGCAAACTTGCATTACCATATCTGCTCACATTAGTCAGATTACCGGCCTTTATTCTCTAACTATAGATGAAAGAATTGTGCTTTGACCCTAGACTAGCCCTTCAAATTGTGTACAGGACACCATCCCCTCCTGATTACTTGACGACTTCAGCAATTCTCTTTTCCCTCTCCTACGTCATCAACTTATCCTCTTTTCTGGGACACTTTGAGTAGTAAATGAGCTGCTATAATTCCATCTTAAAATATGTGTGCATGTATGCACACCAAAACACACACATACCCAGGAGAAAAATGTCTCATGATTCCACTTTCCCTTCCAGATTCTGCCTCATTTTTCTGAACTCTTTTGTCATTAAACTCTTAGAAAAAGTTGTCTGTATTCATTGACTACAATTCCCCTCTTGCCATCAGGCTTTTGATCCAACCACTGCACCCTAACTGATCTTGCTATACCTAAATCCAAGGGTCAATGTTCTGTCCTCATATTACTTTACCTAATCTCATTTGACACAACTGCTCATTTCCACCTCCTGAAAACTCTAACCACTTGACTTCAGAATTCCAGTCTCTCTCGTTTCTTCTCTTATATTTTTCTCTTAGCCTTTCTTGCTAATTCATCCTCTTTACAGTGAATCTCTTAACATTAGGGTGCCCCAGGGCTCAGTCTCTGGACTTCTCTTCTCTATTTATACATATACCCATGGTGATGACATCCAATCTATGACTTAATATCATCTATATGTCATGATTCCCAATTTTAATTCTCTAGCTTGGACCTTTCCTGTGAATTCTGTCTTTATGTAGCCTATTTGAAATCTGCACTTGGATGTCTAATAGACACACTCAATTTAATACATCCAATACTGAACTCCTTTATTTCTCCACCCTCAAATCATGCTCTGTGTAGTTATTCAATGGAAATTACATTTTTTTAAAGTTGCTAGGCCCCAAACTTAAAGGCACTGTTGACACATTTTCTTCTGTCACCACCCCCTCCATATCCAGTACTTTAGGGAAACTTACTTGCTCTACCTTCAATATAACATTGGCTTGATCAATTATTATCATTTCTACTGTTTTGACTTTGATTCAAGCTACGATCATCCCTCATCTAGATAACTATAATAGTCTCCCAAATATTCTCCATGCTTCTACCCTTGACTTTTAAATCTAATTTCAAATAATATTAAAATTCAATTGCTACTTATTATGACTTACAAGACCCTATGCCATCTGCCTACCCATTATATGCATTACATTCTCCTGCTACTTTCCCCAAATTCTATTTTCTACAGCCATACTGGTCTACTTGCTGTTCCTTGAAGATGCCAGTCGCTCTCCCTCATTAGGAATTGAAAAGATTTCTCCTGGAGAGCTCAGTTTCTCACCTCTTTCCAGTCTTTACTCAAATAGCAATTTTCCAATGAAGTCAAATATGGCTATTTTATTTATTCTACAATTATTCCCACTGTCACTGTAAAACTGCCATACATTTGACCTGCTCTGTATTTCTTCCATATGACCTATCATCTTATAATATATAATAAAATGTGCTTATTTATTATGTTGTGTATCTCCTAACACTACAGAGTGGAATCCATTGAGCAGAGAGAATTTAATCTGTTTTCCACTTATACATTTTCAGCACTGAGGAAAGGATCTGGCACTTACAAGAACTCAATTAAAATTTGTCAATAGAATAAACAAAATTACAAAATAATTGTTTTTTTTTGTCATAAAATAATTGGGTAAAGACTAAAAATACGCATGTGTAAACTGATTAAAGACAAAATAAGGGAAAAACAAATGCAAAGAATAAAGTGACATAGGCTTATCAATATCAAAATGCTGAAAATTTTAACATGTAAAATATAAACAGAGGGAAAATGCTACATAAAATAAAAGAAATAGTCCAATAAGAAAATGATACTATGTGGACTGTATATACCAAATGGCATAGTTTTGAACTATTAAAATCGAATACTTACAGAAATGTAGAAATAAATTAACAGATAATCACAGAAAGATTTTAATAAATTTCTACTAGCAGAAAATTGGCTAATGAGATGAGAAAGATTAGTTAAGATATAGAAGAGTCAAATAATAAAATCAGATTTTATCTAATTTTATGCATTCAATATGTATTATATAGTATTGTATTATATAGTATTTATATTATATAATACTCTCATAGTTATTTATGCTATTTAAATATTAAGTGTATCAATATATTGATATATACAACATCAGATATTGTATTACATATCTATTTACCCCATAAAGAAAACCATGCACCCAGTAAATAACACACATGATTCATTTTTCTATTTTTTATTTTTATTTATTTGTTTTTACCAGCCCCAGTTGTCATCATTTTTTAAAATAACCACATAAAAGGCCATAAAAATTTCTTGAAAAATTGATGAGATGCATGTCATATTCTTTAATTTGTATTCAATTAAATATTTTTAAAGCAGCAAACCCTGCTTAAATTTTGGAAACTGATATTTTAAAAACAGTAATGTGCACAAATTTGTATGGGTTAAAGACATATAAGCAATTAAAACTACAAAGTAGAATGAATAATTATCTGCCAAATCTTACGGAGTATAGCTAAACTATAACTAAGGATGAAATTCATAGCCTTAAGTACATGTCTTTAAAAAATGAGAAACACGGTGTCTTTGTACTTGGGTGGCGTTGGTGGTGTCAGGATCTAGTGGACGGAGAAGACTCTTGGCCCGGCAGATGGCTCTCTGGTGTCAGGGCGTGGAGGCCTCCGTGCACCGGAGATCTCTCTAGCACCAGGAGCAGCTGGATGACAGTAAGTAGCTGCAGCCTGTAGCCAGCGATCAGGAGACCTCTGCCCGGGCCCTGGGTTCCCTGAGCAGACAGTTCCAAACGGGGCTGCCTTGAGAGCTGTCAACCTCAACCTCTAGACAGGCCCCTCGTGGACACACCTGGAAACCCCAGAGCCAGGGCAGCTGGGCCGCCAGGCTGCAGCTCGCTCAGCTGAGTGCCTTGATTGCCAAGTTCCAGAGAATCCAGGAGTCCGGCCAAAGCGGAACCAAACAGCTAGTGGAGACCCAGGTGAAGGTCGGGAGGAGGAAAAGAGGGGCACAGAAGGGCAGTGGATCAGCAGCTCAGAGCCTGAGCCACAAGAGCACCTGGAGCCGCCCTTGCCCACTCAGCCACAGACCACTGGGAGAAGGAGCATCATTGCCTCTCTGCCCCATGGGCTCATGTGCCCACCCAGTATGGCTGTCGAGGGCGGAAGCTGCCTTCTGGAGCCTCCACTCCTCGGCAGAGCCCCTCTGCTCTCCCAGCGAGCCTGACAATGACCGAGAGCCTGTGGGGGCGGGAATTCAGCGTCTCCAGAAGCTGTTCCAAGACCTGCACGAAGTCATTATGGCGAAAGAGAGCGATGACATGACCGTCTCTCTCATTCATGACGGAGGAAGTGTCCTACAGCTCTGTCTTGCAGGAAACAAGCCCTGTCTGATTGCTGAGGCTTCATACCCAAGGATGTCTGTGCTTCCTGTGAGCTTCCTGGAGGAAACCCCCAGGAGTCATCAGCATCCGTGGGCCACTGCTAACAAGGACCTGACTTACAAGGGACCCAGAGCCCCCCTTTTCCCACCACATCTGGACCAATCAGTGACTGCCTGCCACAGCTTGGGAGTGTCATGGAGATTCTTTATAGAGGTGAGAATAATTGTTTTTTCTACTTTTCTAGGGACTGTTGGGCTTAGAAACTTATCGAACACTGGACCTTGAGTCTTGTATTTGCTTAATCTGTGATGTGAAGTGCCAGTGTCAGATGTTTGAGAGCCTGAGCTGTGCATCTGGGTGCTTGGTTTTTGGGGGAGTCATCCACTGTGTTTCCAGGGTCAAGGCTCTTGGGGGTCCCACTCTCATCCCTGCTTTTTCTACCAGGGACTCAGGAAGGCATAGGAGATATTTCCAGGCTTAAGACCATGGGTTCACAGGTACCTCTTTATATGCTCAAAGCAGAGTACTGTGGGTGGGCTAGGAGGGGTAGCTCCGTTCAAGAGCAGTTTCTGCCCTTTGTAAATTATTTAAGAAGCCTCGTTTGTCATTTTATTAGAAAGAAACCAGCGTGTGACTTTACTAAATAACATTGCTTTCTCATAATAAAGACTGCATTTGAAAAAAAAAAATTAATTAAGCATTCAAATCAAGAAGCTGCAGAAATAATAGCGAGAAAACTTGGAAATAAATTATTTTTAAGAGATAGGAACAGAAATTAATGACTAATAAACCAACCTAAAAACAGGTGGTTAATAAAATCAATTGATTTATTAAAAGATAAGTGTAAATACATTATCAAATAAAACTAATCAAAAGAATAAAGAAGCCACGAATAAATAATTTTATGAAAAATGAAAAGAATGAATGTTTTAAGTCACAAGACAGCACCTTAAACAACTTTATGTCAATAAATTTGAAAATGTTTAAATTTCATTTTTTCGGCCAGGCGTGGTGGCTCACGCCTGTAATCCAAGCAGTTTGGAGGCCAAGGCGGGCGGATCACCTGAGGTCGGGAGTTCAAGACCAGCCTGACCAACATGGTGAAAACCCTGTCTTTAAACAAAAAAAAAAAAAATAATAAAGAAAGAAAGAAAGAAATTCATTTTTTCTAGAAAATATAAATTATCAAAATTGACTCAAGAAAAACTGTAAGATATAAATAAGCCAATAACCATTACAAATTACATCAGTGGTCAAAAATTTCTCCATTAAAAATGAAACCATACAAAGTTAGTTTTATAAATAAGTGATTTTCAACCAAGTCTGTGGAAAAAAAAGATATTCTTGATCTTATTTTTAAAACTTTCCAAAGAATAGACAAAGAAAGAAAATTATCTGTTTCCAAAATCTAAGGACAGAACCAGAAAAGTATTGAGCAATTTCACTTATAAACAGAAATGCAAAATTCTCAAATAAAATGTTAGAAAATAAATGTCACCAGTATATAACACCTCACAACCACGTAGTGTTTTCTGAGAAGTAAAGTGATATTTCAACATCAAGAATTTATCAATATATTCTACCTCATTAACACATGGAAAGAAAAAACAAAAAAAAATCATTTTAATAAATGCAGAAAAATATTTACTGCACTAGACACTCATTTATTCTAAATTATTTTTTAAAAAAAAATTAGAAGAGAATTTCTTTAACTTACTAAAAAGGTATTTACCAAACACCCCACAAACACCATAATTAATGGTGAAATTTTATAAGCATTTTCTTTAACATAAAGAACATCAGAAAAATTGTCCAAAACTTAGAATCGGGCAAAAAAGAGTATCAGGTATTCTTTCAGCACAGCTCTGGGTTTGCACCTTTAGTTGATTTTCCTATTGACCATGCTGTTTTACAACTCTGTAGATACAGAGATTAACTTGCAGATATTTGTCTGACACAGATGAAACTGATTTCTCTTCAGTGAAAGATACAACCTCAAAGTAAGGTTTATTGCTCTGTAGGATATTAACCAGCTTTGTATTTAACTCAACAATCTTATCCTGAAGTTCATTTATTAAATTGCCTATAAATACCTTAGCTCTGAGGGTTTTTTTTTTTTTTTTTGAGATAGGATCTGGCTGTGTCACCCAGGCTGGAGTGCAATGACATACTCACAGCTCACTGCAGCCTCAACCTGCCAGGCTTAAGTGATCCTCCCACCTCAGCTTTCCTAGTAGCTGGGACTTCAGGTGCACACTACCACAGTCGGCTAGTTTTTGCATTTTTTGTGGAGATGAGATTTCACCATGTTGCCCAGGCTGGTCTCAAATTCCTGGGCTCAATTCAGGATCCTCCCGCCTCGGCCTCCAAAAGTGTTGGGATTACAGACATGAGCTACTGCCACTGGCCTCAAGTATTTATTGAACTCATTTTAACATTTTCTTGATTCTCCCATTATTAATTAATCAATTGAACAAAATCCTTGACACATACTTATTTTATATTTGCATGAGTCATGATTTTACCCTTTGTCAAGTGCACTTAAACAAGAGCAAGTGAAAGATATCTGTTAACACTGCTTCAATTCATCATATAATGAAAGACCTAACTTAAGTATAATACATAACATTTGTGTGTAAGGATTAGAACAGAAGGGAAATAAAATTCTAACTGTCAGATGACATGGTTGTCTATATAGAAAATCTAAGAATTTAAAAGACAGCTATTAAAGCAGTTAAGAGAATTTAGCTAACTTGCTGAATACAAGGCCAATATACAGGAAATAATAGCTTGCCTAAGGACTTAGCAACAATGGACATAAAAAGTAACTTGAAAAGATATAATTTACAAAAGCAACAACAACCAAAAATGTACCTAGGAATAAATCTAATAGAAGTTATTGACAATCTTGTTGGAAAAAAGTACAAAATTTTATTAAAAGATATGATAGAAGACCTAACTAAATTACAGGCCATAGTAAACCCATTAATAGGAATAATCAGTATCAGAAAAGTGTCTATTTTCTGAACTAATCTGTAAATTAAATGAAATTTCATTGAAACCCCAGCAATATATTTTTATGGAAATTGATTGTTTTTAAAAAATTGTATGGGAGTGTAAAGTATCATGAATAGTTAAGACCATTTTAAAGACTTGTTGTACCATATATCAACAGGATACCATAATATTGACAAGACAATGTGATATTGTTCATAGATAGACAAATATATAAGTGGAATAGAATAGGAAGCCCCAAAACAGAAGGAAGTGAACAAGAAATTTGGTGTATCATAGAGAAAACTTTACAAATTAACAGAGAAAATGCTGGGCACAGTGGCCGCTGTACTCCAGCCTGGGCAATAGAGCAAGACCCTATCTCAAAAACAAACAAAAAACAAATTAATAGAGAAAAGTGTTGATGTGATTGATTTATTATATGAAAAAAATTTCCCTGATTTATACCTTAAGCAAAAATAAGTTTCATATGGATTAAAGATTTAGATGTGGAAAAACAAAACAAAAATTTTTAGAATAAAAAATGAGAATGCATTTATTATATTGGGGTAGGGAAGGATGTTTTAACTAAGCCCCCCCGCCAAAAAAAAAGAAGACTGCTTTATAATGAACTTCTAATAGGAAAAGTTTAAGTCATCATAAACATAACTGAAAGATAATTACTTTCAGTTATGTTTCAGTAATTTCAGAATTACTGAAAGGGAAAAGTAATTCACAACATAAAAAAAGAGATTTATATCAAATATATGGTGAATTATTACAGACAAAGTAGAAAAATGATTTAAAAATCAGCCACACCCCCTCCAACCCAAATAGGCAATGGACGTAAGCAGGCAAATCACAAAAATAGAAAGCATAATAATGATTAAATACATAACAGGATAGTAATGTCACTAGCAATCGGGGTAAAAAAAAAAAGAAAATGATGAAGAATCATTTTGTACCTATCAGATTAGTGAGATGTGAAAATTAATAATAATACCAAATATTAAGCAGTGATGTGAACTAATGATTACTCTTTTAGATTGTGGTGCAACCACTTTGGAAAACAATTTAATAATACACAGAAATTTGAAAACTAGCATCTGTTTTTGGAAAAAGAGAGTTTGGCAATATCCAGTGTATTTAATAGTGTACATATCCTATGACCATCAATTTCTTGTTTAGCCCTATTATCATAGAAAAGCTCTCATCAGAGACATAATGATGTCTATTTGATACATTGTTTCTTAAAGCGAAAATTAGAACCAACACAAATCTCCACTAATAGATAACTGAAAAAGTAAGATGTGGCATCTTCCTATGATGTAAAATAACACAGCATTTAAGATGGATAGGCAAGAGCCATATGAATTTACACTGATAAATGTCAGGAACACATAGGTTGAGTGTGTAAAATAGGTTTCCAAGTATTGAGTACAGTATAATTCCTTTTGAACATATTTTAGAAACCAGGCAAAACAATATTATTTTAGACATCTAGCCAGCTTACATGGCAGATAATGATCATATTTGGTTTTGGATACAAAGAAAGATAACCGGGATTGGGTGTTCAACTTGATATGCAGTGTAAACACTCATTGTTGGTATTTCATGCATGCCTCTATGTGCCTTTCTGTATAAAATATAATAAATAAATTAAGGAAAATGGTGTATAATAAACATAAGTTAAGAAATCAAATACACAGCCATAAAAAATAGAACAAAATCATTTCCTTTGCAGCAACATGAATGCAGCTGGAGGCCATTATTCTTAGCAAATTTATTCAGAAGCAGAAAATTAAATACTGCATGTTCTCACTTTCAAGTGACACCTAAACATTGGGTATACATGGACACAAATATGGAAACAATAGATACTGGACTCCAAAAGTCGGGAGGGAGCAGGGTAGGGGTTGAAAAAATACCTATTGGATACTGTGTTTCATACTGTGTGTTGATAACATTAGAATCCCAAACCTTCAAGCATTATGCAATATACCCATGAAACAAACCTACACATGTACCTCCTAAGTTAAAAAAAAAACAAAAAAACCCCAAAACCAGTAACAATGCTATCATATAGTAATATTACAAAAAAGAAATCAAATAATGTAAGGCTCCTTGATGGCATAGTTTCTTCTCACACTTTCAGCACATAGCTAAGTTATCTAGATTCCACTGGGCATTGTATTGGGTGTATGGATGGTCTACAAGATAGAGACAATTCCTGCTGAAACTCTGAAGAGAACACAGACAAGTTAAATGATAACCACAATAGCATAAGAAGAAAAACTGTCAACATATAGAAATATGCAGCATTAATGCAGTTATGTAAGAGAACCATTATATTGTGTAGAATACCTCTGGATGTAACAGAAACCAGCTTAAAAAATTATAGGAATTTATTGGTTTGAATAACTGACACATTTAAAGATATATCAGGATAAGTTTGATTCAACAGCTGAAAAAACATCATCCACTAGCATTCTTTCCCCTTCTAAATTCTTCAATCCATGGGGTCAGCTCAGTATTGAGCTACTGTTGGCTCCCCCTTGTGGTGTTGGGTGATTACCAATCACAGTTAAATATTTGTTTTTCCTGTGCATGACCAGGGAGACAGACAAGAGAGGTTGTTTTGGAAGAAATAAGGACAATTCTTTCTTTAGCAGCCTCCAGCGGATTTGTTTTTCACAAAGCCTTGATACTGCTGTATTGCCAGCACTGGGCAAAGTGAAGACTCTTAATTAAGATCTGTTCCATTGACCTGCATCTCCACCAGTAATCAACTCATAAAGCACTCAGTGGGATATCAAAAAGCCCAATGTTTGTAACAAACAAAATGCTTTTGTCTTTATAAATATTAACAAATATTTATTAATATTTAATTAACTTGTTTTTGAAATGCATTTTTCTTCTGAAAGTATTGTCTTGTTCTCAGATGTAGTTTTTTAATACAGTCAGCCTTTTGTATCTGCATGTTCCATGTCCATGAATTCACCCAACCATGAATCAAAGCTATTGGAAAAAAATACAACAGTAAAAAATTAAAGATTTTCAAACCCAAGTTAGATTAACAACTATTTACATAATATTTACATTGTCTTAGGTATTATAAGTAATCTAGAGATGATTTAATGTATACAGACAAATATATTCAGATTATTTACAAATACTATGTTATACCAGGGACTTGAGCATGCATAGATTTTGGCATCTACACTGTTTCTGGAAAACATCCTTTGTGGATCTTGGACAACAGCTTTTCTGTATTTTGAAAGTTATCATCACAAATTATATAATATACAACTATGTTACTTAGAAATATATAATTATGTGATAGAAAATAAGTGTATAAGAATGATTATTTTCATCTTGAATATAAAATCATAGTGAAGGAACAATTAATGAGTAAAAAGTGGGGCAAATATGGATAAATTCATAAGTTGGTAAAATTCTACATAGCCTTGATATAAAAACCAGAAACTCTAAAAAAAGATAAATTCAACTACCTCGAAATTAAAATAGAGTGAATAAAACTATACTCTAAAGAAGGGTGGATATAGAAACAATGAACTAAGAATTAATGTTTATAATACACATAATTTATGGGCTAATTGCTGTAAATTATAAGAAATATTACAAATCAATATAAAATAACTATAGGAAATAAAAAAGGATAAGAGTCATAAAAGGTAATTCACAGAAAAATATGAATAACTAACAAATATATGAAAAGATGCTACATCAAACTACTAATAAAAGAAATATAAATTCAAGCAGTGAGATATTTTTCTTAGATAACATTCCATTCTAATGTAAACATTATATTCTACAATGCAAGCTAGCATAAATTTATGGAAAACAGTTTGGAAATATCTATTTAAAATAACACCACATTCAAAATTAAAATATTGATGATTTTCAAGTCAAATTCTTTTTCTAAGAATTTTTTTGAGAAAAAGTTGCACAAATGTAGAAAGATTTATCTGCATAGGTATTCATTGCAACCTTGTTTTCATAGTGAAAATTAGAAACCACTTAATTGTTCATCAGTTGCAAGCCAATTAAAAAACATACATATCTATGGAAATTATACAATTATTAACATAAAAAGTGATATCTATACATGCTGACAAAGAAAGGTAACTACCGAAGTGATAAAAACTGTCAAACATACACAACCTGAGCACATTTTTGTAAAATGTATGATATAGGTGTTTGAATGTATATTTTAAAAATCCAGAAGAGTGTACATCATAGGAAAATTTGTAATTATTTCTTGGGGGTGGGATTATGAAAAAGTAATACTTTTTGTGTAAACATTCTACATTGTTTAAATATTTTACAATGGGCATGTAACACTTTTGTTACCAGAAGGATATCTAATTTTACATATTTAAATATATAATTTTTACATTAAAATATATTTTATATCACATTATAAATATAATTTTTACAACTTCTAAGTGAAGGGCTAAAGGGAATAAAAATGGAATATTGAAGTATGATGATTATTGTGAGATGGTAAATGGCAGGAGACGGTGACATTGTAGGGAGCTTATAACATCAGCGCTTAGTACAGCATATTTTGCTTTGTAGGTGCAATAATGCTTACCAATGATTCTCAAAATGTAGAAAAGATAATCACCAATCAGCTTCTGAGGTTTTCTCTGATTATTAACAGTAATCCATTTTGCTTTTATAAAGTAAAATGTTTTATCTAATGATAGTTATAGCAGAAAACCAAAATTATCTGGCTATGAAAAAAAAAAACAACTTCCTTCTCTTTGTCCTATTTTATCAGTTATTTACTTAGTATTTAGGGCTGGGGATCTGAAGATAAATAATAGGGAACATGACTTTAAGGAACCTGAATTCTAATGAGAAGTCAAACAAATAATAAAGCAACATAAGATAGGTATTAATACATAGAAATAAAGTGACAGTTAAGTCAGAGTTGAAATAGGGTTCTGTGCTTAAAAATAACGTTGGTCTCTCTGTGTTTAATGGTAGATATTATATTTTACTTTTAGATAGATTTTTACTCTGTGATAAAATACCTAAATAAAATTGTCTGTTAGTTACATAAGTTAGGGTGAATATAGTTGGGGAAATTGGTATTTGGGACTTTTCATGGAGAGCCCAGAAAGACAATATTATACAGCAACAGTCCCTAACCCCTAACCTATTTGGCATCAATGACTAGATTCATGGAAGGCAGTTTTTCCATGGACCAGGACAAGGAAATTGTTTTGAGATAATTCAAGCGCACTGTATGTATAGTATACTTTATTTATATTATTATTATATTGTAATATATAATGAAATAATTATACAACTCACCATGTTGTGGAATCAGTGAGATCCCTGAGATTGTTTTCTTGAAGCTAGATGGTCCCATCTAGGGGTGGTGGAAGATAGTGACAGATCATCAGGCATTAGATTATCATAAAGAGCATGCAACCTAGATTCTTTGCATGTGCAGTTCATAATAGGGTCTGTGCTCCTATGAGAATCTAATGCCACTGCTGATCTGACAGGTGGTGGAGCTCAGGCTTTAATGTGAGCAATGAGGAGTAGCTGTAAATACAGATGAAGTCACTCACCCACCACTCACCTCCTGCTGTGTGGCCTGGTTCCTATTAGGCTACAGAACAGTACTGGGGGATGGGGCCAGTACCATGGCCTGGGGGTTGGGGACTCCTGTGGTACACAGTACACAGTTAGGAGGACCAATTACAGGAGTAGCACAGGGAATCGCCATGAGTGGCAAGTATGCAAATCACCATGAGGTTGACTAGTACAGAACACAGCCACAGTGTGGTTGATGCTGTAAACTTCCATGGACCCAGGCATTCTGACACAGCAGTCTTTTTAAGAAAAATTATCTGAGCCTAGATATAAGCTAAAAAGTGGTAAGCTGGGGCCTTGCCATCAGTATATGTCAAATTGACAGAACAAGTCTTCAAATGACAGCATCATGAGCTAATAAGATAAAACAGCATGAGTGCATGAGATGTAGGTTAAATAAATCTCTAGAGTCTCTGGACAATGAAGGATAAGAGAGGATAATAGACATACTCTCAAATAGGTGAGGTGGCTCGTGCCTGTAATCCCAGTACTTTGGGAGGCTGAGGTGTGAAGATTGCTTAAAGCCAGGAGTTTGAGACCAGCCTGGGCGACATAGCAAGACCCTGTATCTACCAAAAAAAACTTTTAAAAAATTAGCTGAGCAGCCAGGCACAGTGGCTCATGCCCATAATCCCAGCACTTTGGGAGGTCGAGGTGGGCAGATCACCTGAGGTCAGGAGTTCAAGACTAACCTAGCCAACATGGTGAAACCTCATCTCTACTAAAAATACAAAAATTAGCCGGGTGTGGTGGCACACACCACTAATCCCAGCTACTCACGAGGCTGAGGCAGGAGAATCACTTGAACCTGTAGGCAGAGGTTGCAGTGAGCTAAGATTGTGCAACAGAGCAAGACTCTCTCTCCCCTGACCCTGCCAAAAAAAATATTAGCTGGATGTGGTGGTATGTACCTGTAGTCCCTGCTACTCAGGTGGGTGAGGCAAGAGGATTGCTTAAGCCCAGTTATTCTAGACTGCAATGGGCTGTGACCATACCACTTGATTCCAGCCTGGGTGACAGAGCAAGACCCTGTCTCTAAAAAAAAAGAAAACAAAACAAAAAGAAAAAGAAAAAAGGCAGCAAATTGATACCTGGGGAATAAACCCAAATGCTTACAGCCAACTGATCCTTGACAAAGCATACAAAAACATAAAGTGGGGGAAAGACACCCTATTCAACACTTGGTGCTGGAGTAATTGGCTAGCCACATGTAGGAGAATAAAACTGGATCCCCATTTCTCACCTAATACAAAAATCAATTCAAGATGGATCATGGACTTAAATCTAAGATCTGAAACTATAAAAATTCTATCAGATAACCTCAGAAAAACCCTTCTAGACATTGGCTTAGGAAAGGATTTCATGACCAAGAACCCAAAAGCAAACACAGTAAAAACAAAGATAAATATCTGGGGCTTCATTAAACTAAAGAGCTTTTGCATGGCAAAAGGAACAGACAACAGAGTAAACAGACAACTCACAGAGTGGGAGAAAAATCTTTATAACCTATCCATTTTACAAAGGACTAATATCCAGAATTGACAATGAACTCAACCAAATTTTTCTCCCACTCTGTGAGTTGTTCAACAAGAAAAAAACAAACAATCCCATCAGAAAGTGGGCTGAGGACATGAATAGACAATTCTCAAAAGAAGATATACAAATGGCCAAAAAACATATGAAAAAATGCTCAACATCACTAACGATCAGGGAAATGCAAATCAAAACCACAGTGTGATACCACCTTACTCCTGAAAAAATGGCCATATTAAAAAACTCAAAATATAATAGATGTTGGTGTGGATATGGTGAAAAGGGAACACTTCTACACTATGGAAAACAATGTGGAGATTCCTTAAAGAACTAAAAGTAGAACTACCATTTGATCCAGCAATCCCACTACTGGGTATCTACCCAGAGGAAAAGAAGTGTTATATGAAAAAGATACTTTTACATGCATGTTTATAGCAGCACAATTCACAATTGCAAAAATGTGAAACCAACTCAAATGCCCACAAATCAACAAATGAGTAAAGAAACTGTGGTATATACAATGGAATACTACTCAGCCATAAAAAGGAATGAATTAATGGCATTGATAGCAACCTGGATGGGATTGGAGACTATTTTTCTAAGTGAAGTAACTCAGGAATGGAAAGCGTATGTTCTCACTCATGAGTGGGTGCTAAGCTGTGAGAATTCAAAAGTGTAAGAATGACACAATGGACTTTGGGGAGTCGTGGGAAAGGGTGGGAAGCAAGGTTTATGTCACAGCAAGTGCAAAGGACTTGAAAAGGACATAGGTGTGATGAGTGTAGCAACAGCAATGGGACAAACATCACTGGAATGGAGTAAGTGAGACAGGAATTATGAAGTAAGAGAGGTGGTATGTGAAACAGTGGAGACATGGAGGATCATATTATATTAGACAGGGGCTAGTAGGATATTGGAAGGCCTCTGGCTTTTATTCTGGATTAGATGAGAAGCCAGTGCAGGATGTTGAGTGGAGGTGTGACATGCTCTCACTTAGATTTTAAAAGAATGGTGTTTGCTGTCATGTTGATAAGACAGTAGCTGTAGGTAAGGGCTGATGAGAAAGCAACCATTGCAATAACACAGCAAGAACTGGATGGTGGTTGGCTAGGATAGGTAGTAATGGGGTTGAATTCAGGATATATGTTGAAGATACAGGAACTTGGATTTGCTAGATATGGGAAGTGGAAAGAAAAAAGAGCCAAGGGTGACTCCAAAGTGGTAACTTGTGAGACTAACGGGATGAAGGGGCCATTTATTGAGACAGAGCACTTTGTGGGAAGTAGAGGAGGGAATTAGTATGTGGCCGTCAATATGAGGGGTAGAAACAAAGTGCTAACATTCAAAAGAAGGAGGGGGGAAACCTATCTCAGGGTGTCAGGAAGTGTTCTTAGAGTACATGACACTTCAAGCTATGTCTTAAAATAGCTATGTCTTAAAATAGGTTGAGTGTTTCAAGGTAAGAAAGTAAGAAAGCAGTGTCCTCCCCTTTAAGCTAAGAAGAACACAGGCAGAGGAAATGGGAAAGACCAGGCTGTGTTTGGAATGGTGATTCGTATGGTTTGGTTGCAGCATATGATACATGTAAGAAACTGCAGACAAATCAGTTTGGAAAAGAAGACTGTAGCAAGATGGTGATCCCCTTAGGTACTCAGTTAAGGGGTTTGGACTTGGTTTGTTAGACCAGTAGTATACCCTGAAGAATTTTTAGCAAAGGAGGAAAATGATAACATTGGTTTCTGCTTCAAGAAGGTAATAGTAAAATGTGGGTGAATATTTGGGGGGAGGATGTGAAGGGGGAAGGAGAGCTTGAAAGCAGGAAGGCAATTAGGCAATTGTGCTGGACATTTTCTATTTGTTTCTCCAGATTTGCTTTCTATCCTTCTCTACCCTGCCTTGTGCTTCTAATGGCTAAATTTTATGAACTATTTAAACAGGCCACCTTTACCCTGTAACTTATTATTGATTTTGGCCATAAGAAACACAGCAGGTGAAATGAGAGCAGGTAGAGAGCCAGGCCAGAGTGATTATTATTCTGAGTCCCTCCCTGCTGGGAGTGTTACCTTGAAGGCCATAAGGAACTCCTAACAGGAACCTGGGATCTGCTCTCTCTCTTGTCTCTTGGCCCAGGAGCAAACAGGCTTCCTTGCTACAGCTAAAGCAGGATGCTTCGCTGTCCCTTGTTGATTTGCCTTAACCCTGCTCACACCCTTGCAGAGTCCCTTCATTAAATTGTTCTCAGTGACTCTGTTTGAGCCTGCCATCCATTTGCCAATGTAACTCCATAGTTTACTTTTATTTCAAGTAAAACAAGTTAGAGAAGTCAGCAGTGGGACTAGCCAGTATGATGGATTCATGGTCATCTGGTGTCTAGAATTATTTCATCACATTAGTGCTGATTTCCAAGATGGCTAGTGGCACACTGACCTTACTACCATTCTATATGCAGCGGGAAGGAGGATGGAGGAAGGCAAAATGGACTCAATTCCTAGCAGATTTCAGGAAGTCTTCCAGAAAGTCTTCTGTAACATTTTTGATTCCATCTTCACTGGAGTTCATAAGAGTTAAGTTCATTGGCAAAAAACTTCATCACATGGACATGCCTAGCTACAAGAGAGGCTAGGGAATGATTTTACTAGCTGGGTACATTGCCACTCAAGATAAATTTGGGGTTCTATTATTAAGGAAGAACTGGAAAATAGTAGGTAGTCACAAGCCCCTGCCACAGGAAGCTAGTTAAAATATCCAGAAAAAAATAGTACAAGTAACAAGGGCCTGAGAATGGGGGAAGGAGGAAAAGCAGATAATAGGTATTATAAGATATGGACAAGACTTGATCATAATGACGAAATGGGCCTTCTTAGTGTTTGACAATATTTCACTTAAGCCTCTTCTTATCTAATAAAATGTTTGTTTTACTAAATATACAACTTCCTAAAAGCTACCTGTTGAGGCAAAAGAAGTGCATTTAAGCAAGTCTGAAGAGAAGTGGCCAGGAAACACAGATACTGTAAATTTTAATTTTAACAACTTTGATAATATTGAGTAATTCTGGAGCCAAAGCAAATGACAAAACTTGAGAGATTTTCATTGACCAAAATAAGCTCACCAAAATGGAATGGTCACCATTCTTACAGGTACTGAACTGATTTTAGGGATCCCTTTCAGCATAACTCGCCAGCTCCAAAAAAGGCAAACTTCAGTGATACTGATAAGCATTAACAATTCCTGATGTGTCAAAGGTCTGAACCTATGTGAAACAAGTTTTGTTGGTGAGCTGAGTATTAGGAAAATTAAAACCTTAATTTAGTGTCTTATATTTTAATTGATACATAACATTTTTCAAGATTTATGTTTGTTGATTATACATAATACAGAAATACTATGTCTTCTCCCTGTGAGATTTTATATTCTTTGAAATACAAGACTGTATCTATGAAAGCTGTTTGATAATCAATATGTACAATATGCTTATACATATTTGAAACGTATTTTCTTTTCAAAGTGGTTGAGTTAGTCATTAACAGAATATTGCTCTAGAGGTCATTATATAAGAAAAAAGATTGGAACCTTTAAACACAATGTGATCTCTACTTGTTCCTGGTTTCTAAAATAAGAAACGAATTTAGAAGTATGTGAAAAAATGTAGCCGGCTCACTTTTTCATTGCAATACATATTTTAACACTGTCATGGTGACTGGCTTTTTAAATGTAATGGCAAATGTATATTCTAATCTAGTTTACCAAGCAGTAGATTTGGTATTAGGATTATTTTCTTTCCAAAGAAAACTACTGTCTCAATTTTTTATTACATTTGATTAGTAATTTGCCAAATATAAGTTAGTAAAATTGTGCTTTTTTTTTAAAGAGAACATTCTAGTTTAGCTTCTCTTTGCTATCCATCATGCTTGTGTTGCTATTAGAAAATACACATTTATACAGTGGTAGGGTAAAGATTACTAAAAAAGAAAAAAGAAGAAAAATACACATTTCTAAGTCCTGTCATGGCTTGTATACCCAGAACTCTAATTCATTTCCTTTGCCACAGTTTACCTTGTAATATTCATTTAACCAGTATGTATCAAATTCTTACTAATGTCAGGCTCTGTGCTAGGAACTAGGTGTAACTTTGAGCTGAATGTATTAGCTAGCTCTATATATTTGTAGTTGATTATAATGTCCTTTGTTGTGTAAGGGCTTTCATGTATGGAAAGGAACAATCAAAAGTATTTGCACTTTGTTTAATTTTTAGCTTATTAAATTCATATATTAGTTTATTACTAAACTCACATATTTACATCAGTGATAAATTTGGTTAAGTAAATTTACTTTAAGAAGATAAACAGTAGTTCCACATTTAGCATAACTAAACATCTTAAATAGCAGATAAAATATACACAAATACAAGGACTATAAAACTTATTATTCTGCATACCTTTGAATTTATTCTAAAATAATAACATGAGTTTAATAGTCTCAATATTTCTTTTGTTGTTGTATAATGTTTTTACTATCCTTAATTTTGTATCTTCCTAAAGTTTTACTAATACTATGCTTAAATAATATTTCTACGGTGGCTCACGCCTGTAATCCCAGCACTTTGGGAGGCCGAGGCGGGTGGATCACGAGGTCAAGAAATCGAGACCATCCTGGTCAACATGGTGAAACCCCGTCTCTACTAAAAATACAAAACATTAGCTGGGCATGGCGGCGCGTGCCTGTAATCCCAGCTACTCAGGAGGCCGAGGCAGGAGAATTGCCTGAACCCAGGAGGCGGAGGTTGCGTGAGCCGAGATCGTGCCATTGCACTCCAGCCTGGGTAACGAGAGCGAGACTCTGTCTCAAAAAAAAAAAAAAATAATAATAATAATAATAATATTTCTAGAAGTGGTAATCTTTTGTGCTAAAAAAACAAACAGACACAAAAACAAACAGAAATGACTTTATTCAAACCAAGGTCATAGGATTGGGGTTAGCAGTCATTTGATTATGGGATGGAAACTAGAACTTAATTGTTTCTTTCAAGCAGATTGAAAATCAGAATAATGGCTATTTTTTGTGGTTAAATTTTACAACCAGTTGTCTCTCTTAAAATGATGCATTTCTAAAGCCTTCATTGGGTAGTAGTGCTATCTTTGTCTTCTTGTCATAATGATGGTATCTTCTGGCTGTGTCCTCACATGGTAAAAGGAACAAACAAGCTCATTTGGCTCTATTTTATAAGGGCACAAATCCCATTCATGAAGACTCTGCCCTCATGGCCTAATAACCTCTCAAAACACCTTAACTCCTAATACCATCAACCTGGGAGTTAGGTTTTCAATACAGGAATTTTGGGAAGACACAACTACTCAGACCATAGCACCTAGCTTGAGTCATGAGCCCATGTTTAGCCTCCCGTAACCATGGAGACAAGAGCAAACAGTTCCCATTGGACCATGTGCTACAATAGGAATGGGGATAGAAGAATTAGCAAAGATAAGGAGCATCAGAGTCTGAGGAATCACTGTGAGCCAGGCAATCACAGCAATTAATGTCTACCATATCAATTTCCCTGAGAATCTCTACAAGATTTTTTCAACTGGAAAAGCCCTCCCTGACCAGGCTAAGGTCATTCTAATACTTAAGAGGGAAAGACAGAAAACTCTTTCCTGGTTCTAAATAAGCAAAGCTGAATCTATGACTATCCTGAGATGGGTGCTCACAGGAAAAAAATCCCATCTAACTCATAGTGAAAGGGGAAGGGCAGAAAGTTGAGTCCTGAGTCACTGGAGGTCTGACTACACATTATCCTCTCTCCAATTGCCTCTTACAGAGAACTAGCCAGAGAGAGAAATATTTTCTCAGGAGAGTGATATTTAAAAATTGCTTGTTATTTATAACAACTGCTTTTTAAAGAGGGGAGTTGGGGTGAGAGTGTGGTCTGATAGCTTGGGGGCCTTTTGTTTACTTGCTATTGTGATGGTTGAGAGTGTAGAAGTTGATCACTTGGGAATTTTCCCTACAACTTTTAAGTAAAAGAAAAGGTACGTTTCTTTCATTTTTTTAGTATATGTACATGGAAAGATAGATCTTACATTACATTGTTCATTTAATTGCAATATGTACAATTTATCCTCTGAGGTAGGTGTCCAGGGATCTTAGTGTGATTTACTTAAGTACAATAGTTAAAAGGTATCATTTGCCAATTTCACTTGTTTCCATGATAAAAGGGGCTTCCGGCCAATAAAGGGGATTTCGACCAAAGGTATCTCAGAAAACCAGGAAAAATCCCAAGGTTTCACTGACTTGTCCAAATCATGTATCAACAAGAACAGTCTGTTAGTGTGCTATGTAACACTTGAGCTTAAGGTAATAGAAACTAATATTAGACTGCTCTGCAATAATGGGTTATGAATTAGTCATGTGGGTATTAGATAATGTGTTCAGTGATGATTACCAACAATTCTGAATCAGCCAACAGACGCTGAACCCACAGTTAAAGAGCTATCAAGTATACCATGAGGAACTGCAAAAACACGTTGGAAAGGGCAGAAATATAGGGAGAAATAAAAAATTGGGGTAATTAATACATTCTACCACATGGACAGTTATCACAAATATTTTGGAATTTTCTTCCTGATAGCATTCTGTTAACTGTTGCTATAGATTAGGAACTCAGAACAGATCCACCTGGAAGGTTCAGGCTCAGGGTTTCTCATTCAGTCCAGTCAGATAAGGATGGGGGTTGGAACAGAGGAGACATTGACATAGATGGGGACTGGCTGTGTATCTTGCTCTCATGGTCTTACCATGTGGCATTTCCCCATAGGTTAGTTTGGGCTTCTTCACAGCATGGCATCCTCAGGGCACAAAAATTGCTTATTTTGAGAGCCAAGGGTTTAAGGTTTTAAGAGCAAGTATTCTAGTTTATAAGGCAGACCTCAGAAGTTGTATCACTTCACTCTGTCACTGCATTCTCTTAATTACAAGCAAGTCACAGGATGTTTAGGCTTAAAGGGACAATTTAAGCCTCAACTTTTTTTTCCCCCATTTATTTTATTGCATTTTAGGTTTTGGGGTACATGTGAAGAACATGCAAAATTGTTGCATAGGAACACACGTGGCAATGTGATTTGCTGCCTTCCTCCCCATCACCTACATCTGGCATTTCTCCCCTTGCTATCTATCCCCAGCTCCCCACCCCCCACCGTCCCTCCCCTATTTCCCCCCAACTGACCCCAGTGTGTAGTGCTCCCCTCCCTGTGTCCATGTGTTCTCATTGTTCAACACCCACCTATAAGCCTCACCTTTTTTTTTTTTCTTCACTCTGTCGCTCAGGCTGGATTGCAATGGCACAATCTCAGCCCACTGCAACCTCGGCCTCCCAGGTTCAAGCAATTTCTCCCACTTCAGCCTCCTGAGTAGCTGGAACCACAGGTTCATGCCACCATGCCTGGCTAAATTTTATATGTTTAGTGAAGAAGGGGTTTCACCATCATGGCCAAGCTGGTGTTGAACTTCTGACCACAGGTGATCTGCCCACCTTGGCCTCCCAAAGTGCAGGGATTACAGGCATGAGCCACTGCACCTGGCCTACCTCTTCAAAGAGGAGTAGCACACTTCTAGAGCATATGGAATGAGAAATATTGGTGGCGGCTTCTATCTTTTGGAATATATAATCTGCTAATCTGCTACAGCAGTATGATAGAGCAAAAAAATGGACCTGTATTCTAGTCCTGGTTTACCAGTTACTAGCTATGTAACTTTGGACATATCTGATCTGCCTTGTTGGCCCCCAGCAGACATTACATAAGTATTTATCAAATGAATGAGTAAATGAATAACTTCAGGCTTCAGTTTCTTCCCCTGAATGAGACTAATAATACCTAAGAAAGGTCATGAAGAATAAATGAGATGAGAGAATTGAAGATATTTTGAACATATGAAAGGGCAAACATCTATGGGTATTTGTATTTTTTTTCCAGAGCTATGACATTCTTTTTGGAATATGCTCAATAATGACAAATTTTTGTCTTCAAAACAATTTGGTTTTTGGAAAAAGCTGAAAGTCATTTAGAGATATGAGCAGGGAAAAGATATATAATTACATTGGGTATTAACATTTTTGAGTCTAAAATGAAATGGTATTATGATATGACAGGACTGACATTTTTAAAGTGGCCGATAACCTAGTCTGGAAGACATTTCCAAGAAAAGACTACCTAAAATGTTTTAAACAAAGGCAGTGTAATTGATATAAATGTGCGATGGCTACAAATGAAGGGATAAATGCTCATTTAAATATTTGTTTTAAAATGAAATTGAAATGTTTTATCATCATTTCTCTTATCCAGTTTCTGAGGAAAGATTAAGTTTCATTTCTAGGATTGAGAAATTTAAATATTACTAGTGATCAGCTAATAGTAGAAATTTTAAAAGCAAGGAATTAGGTAAAATAATTGTAATTACAGCTAAAGACTAGCTGTAGATTTCCAAAAGTTATAAGAGAAGCATCTTAGTTTTGTCACCTCTATATTCATTTTTTTAGATTAGTTTTCTTCATATTATTTTTTACTTATACAAATACATATTTTTTAAATCTTGGAGATGATGAATGCGAAGTTATTTTAAAGTTAATTATTTTGAACTTTTACTTACAAAATATAACATATTTCTTAGTCACTGAAACAAAAAATAAGAAGCAGCAAAGTGCCTCTAACAAAGAACATGCTGGTAACTGATTAGTCCCAAGGGACTAATTAGTTAAAGGCATATGCTAGTATAGTCAAGCACCATGTAAGGACTTTTCTGTCAGTGACAGAACACATATACAATGGTGATCCCATAAGATAATATGGTACGTTTATTGTCCCTTTTTGTATATTTAGATGTGTTTAGATACACAAATATGTACCACTGTGTTACATTCGCCTATAGTAACATACTATACAGGTTTGTAGCCTAGGAACAATAGGCTATACCATATAGCCTAGGTGCATAGTAGGCTATGTTTGTGTGAGTATACTCTATGATATTCACACAATGACAAAACCATCTAATGATGCATTTATCAGAACATATCCCTGTTGTTAAGCAATGCATGATTACCTTGTTTTTTCTAGGGAAGTCCTATCTATCTGTTTGTGGATGGCACTGTGACATCATAGTCAGCCAAAAAGAGTCTGAGCAGATTGGTTAGGTAATTTTGACATTATTTACACTTAAAGTTTAGAAAAAAAATTAAAGAGAAAATGTAAAAATAAAATAATGCACAATAAATAATATTCCACATACATTATATATGATATAACAGAGTAGATATATTTTATAGGTATACATACTAGACTTAGGTCACAGCTTTATAAGTATACATGCTAGGATTATGCACTGGATTAACATTCTGATTTCATACTGTCCTAAAAGGATCACTGAAGACCATTGCATACCAGCCCATTTCTTCTAAAACTGAAAGGTAGTGACAGCTAATACAGATCCTTGAGTGGCTTGACTTTGTGAGAAAGGCCTCCATCTAATTTCAGTTACCTACTCTCCTGCGCCCTCCTTCAGATGAAGCCAAACTTAGTCCTAAGCAGTGCAGCAAGACCACAGTTATTGCTAACTGAGCTGCTGGATTCTTTGGCACATAAGGAGAATCTATTGATGGCATTCACCTCACAGGTGGTTAGGACTGGCTAATGCAAGAGCCAGAAACTTCCCTGATAAAGGAAGCTGACTTCTAAAGTATGAATAAAAGGTATTGAGAAGTGCAGATCCAATGCTCTAGGAGACCTCTCCTTGGGCAGCTTCTAACCTAAGACCAGGAATGGGGCTGAGGGAAATCATTTTTTACATAAAATTTAAACTCCCATATGGCCACTCCCATGAAAGTCCTTTAATTCAAAGAATGTTAATTAAGGCATACTTCTTTGTGTTAGAAGTATTGCTATTCATCTCATGTGCAACAGAAAAATCTCTCATCATAGAGAACACATTATTATGTGTCTCTATGAAAAAATTTTATTTTATAATAAAGTAGCTTAGAAAGTAAGTCAATAGAGACACAACAGATTGGTTTCAGAAATGTCTTCGTCAACTGCAAAATCTGTTCAAATGTGCTGCATCTCACCAGACAGCACTGAGCAGATGAGCTATATAATTTTGATATTTTAAAACAAAAGTGAAATTTTTCAATAAGAGGGAAATAACCTGTTTAAACATAGAGAAAAATATTGATTTTTCTAATGAAAAGTTTTAAAAAGATAAAACTTCATTTTTTTTAAGTACACAAACATTTCTGTTTTTCCTTAATTGGCACTCAAAGATATAAACTGCTACAGCTTTAAGGCCTCCAAATTACAGTCCCACCCATCTTCCTAATTTTATTTCCATTTTCCCTTTAATTCATTCTTTCTCAGCTTCACAATTCTTAATTTCTTTCCGCATCTCCATGTCCAGTCCTCTTTGTCCTTCTTCCTCTTAGAGTCTTCTATCTTCCTCTGTGCTAAATTTATTCTTTCTGTTCCACCCTGGGAATCTCAGCTTCTGTATCTTTCTCATCAACTCCATGATGACAAAAGAGCAGTCAGTTTCCACCATATCTGCTTATACCCCCAATGTCCTTCTTGTGTCTTGTTTAGATTATTCTAATGGCTTCCTAAACAGACCCCTAGATTCCACACTTGCACCCTTTCAATTGACTGGCCACACTCCAACCAGGGAGGGAGCCCTGGCTGAATCATGGCTCTACCTGCTTAAAACTCCTTACTGGATTACCATACCATACAGGAAATCTTCCAACATGTGGTGGTGATTCTTAAAGAGTGAGTTAAGTTGATAAAAAAAAAAAAAAAAAAAAAAGATGTTTTTCACATGGGCTATTGAAGGACTCAGCAAATACTTAGTTATATTGGAAGGCATCACTTTTGCTGGAAGATCTACAGACCATCTAAAGGTTTTTAAAAGAATTAAAATAATACATTCTTATTGTGATAAGAACAATTTTAAAAAACAAAAGTAAGATTCAGAGATGTCCTTTCAGACTTTTCTCTGCATTGATTAGCCATACTTTAGCACAGGTAAGGTCTTTTTTTTAGACAAACAAACAAACAAACAAAAAACCTTGTAACTCCTCTCCTAGAAATGGCTGAACCTCAGAGCAGGAGAAGACTAGAGTTTGAGATGTATTTACAATGAAATCCCTGTAGAATTTTCTTTGTTTGCCCTTGCCTTGGACTGTAGAGACAGTCACATGAGTCATTCTACTTCATAATTTTTTTTCTCCAGTGTGGAAATTCTCCTTTGTCACTGCAAACTCTAACACACTATCTTAGAGATGCTCCTTCACTGAGGAAGCTGCAGCACAGTGAGTGGGAGCAATGCCCAAAAACCCAAGGATGAGCAGCAGGGGTGTTAATACCCTTCATCTGCCATGAATGTTATCAGTCATTAAATGTTTACCAGTGCAATGCATAAAAAAAACAAAACTAAAATCAAAAGACTTCTCATTCTAGTTTGCATTTTCCTTATCACCAACAACGATAGAACATATTATGTATTTATAGACAATTTGTGATTTTTCTGTGAGTTCTCTAATTTTATTTTATTCAGCTTATTACTGGACTATTTTCTTTTTATTGATTTGTAAAAGCTTTTTATAATATTGACTATTGTGATGGACATGGAGATAGATATGCCATCCAGATCCTTCTTCAAGGAAGGACTTTATGTCTCAGCTGCAGGAAGTGCTATTAGCAGAGAGCCTTCAACCACCAGTCCTTTCAGGGATCACCTCAGCTGTAGTCTCCTTCCCAGAGTGGCTTATACACAATTACTGATGTCAAGGAGGAAGGGTTAAAAAGGCTCTGCCATTCGGGCCCACCAGGAGAAACGATGATTGTCCATTTTACCATTAGTGCTCCCTGGAGGATCAAAGTTTTTGTTTGGGTTTGCTCACTATTGGACTTGTTCCTCTGCTAAATTCTCATCTTTCTTCTGCTTTCCCCAGGTGTTGATTACAAGGACACTTCCTTTAAAAACAAACAAACAAACAAACAAAAAACCTGTGATTGGCTCTGCTTCTCCCTAAAGAATCCAAACTGTGACAAATTTCATATACTGTATTTTGGCTAATATTTTATCAGAAAATATTTCTCAGGTTAATATTGTCTCAAGACCTGAGTATTCTTTTCCTTATTCCACTTTTCCTTTGGCTATCTCCAACTTTTCTTTTAGCTGTCTGCTGAAATGTCATATTTTTACAGAGGTATTCCTTGACCTTCAGTTTAAATCAGATTTCTATATTATTCTCCATCATACTTTTTAATATTTTTCTTAACAGTACTATTTCAGCTTTTAATTCTATCAATAGTTTCATGTGATTGTATAATGTCTGAATCCTTTACTAGATTCCAATTACCAGAAGGGCAGGCAAGTTTCCCATTTAAAAAAAAAAAAAATCATTCTATATCAGTCACTATCATTCCTCCTGACATAGTACATATTTAGCAAACATTAGTCAAAAATACTTCTCAGCCAGGTGCAGTGGCTCAAGCCTGTAATCCTAGCATTTTGGGATTAGCTGTCTTGGTGGCACGTGTCTAGAGTCCCAGCTACTTAGGAGGCTGAGATGGGAGAATCACTTGAACCCAGCAGGCAGAGGTTGCAGTGACCTGAGATTGTACCTCTGCACCCTAGCCTGGGTGAGAGAGCGTGACCTTGTCTCAAAAAAAAAAAAAAAAAAGAAAAAAGAAAAATTTCTCAGCTGCTGAGCTCCCAACCCTTCTCATTACAAGCATGATCAACCAAAATTATGAACCATTCTACATTATCTTGGGGGTACCCTGAAATGCTTTTCTGGTGTGAGCATGGGGTCTAATATAGATAAAACTTTTTCATATTTTCTTACAATGAATTATGTAAGATTTATTTTAAGGAATTGCCCTTGGAACACAGGGTTCTTTTGAATCCAACCTGAGACCCATTATTCCATATAATTAGAATATGTATAAAAGAGAAAAACTAGAAGTTCTACAGTTAAACCACTTAAAAACAAAATTAATTCCCACTGCTCAAGGTCTAAAGGGGAAATCTAGAAAATGGGCAGAGAAAATTGGTTGTATCATTAGACTTTGTTCAGGACCTATTATTACCAATTTAGGAATAATAGCTCCTGAACAAAATAGGTCCTTGAATTGGAATAGAGTATTACCATGATTACTATATTTATAATGTTATAAGGGATTTACAGTGTATCATTTGGAGCTGAAATTTCTCATGATTATTTTAGCTTAGAAGCAGTAATACTACTTAAGTAAAACATTCTGGTTTTTTTTTTAAAGCCATTTAACAATGTATAGTTAAATCACATGTGATTCTTCTATGACAGATAAATTTTATGTCTAATTTAGTCAATATCTAGAAAGACTAAAAGCTTAAGACAAAATATATTCTTCATGTCATTTGGACTTAGTTAAAATCAACTTAATTTTACTCTTTCCTATTTTCAAGAAGTATATGGGCCTCAGGACATGAGCTTATTTTCACATAGAAAAAAATCAATCAGAAAAGAAATTCTACATACCAACCATTCTTTTGTATTTCAGACAAGGGGGAATAAAAATAACTTCTCATTTCTCAACCAATTAAGTTTCTTTTCTCTAGGTCAGTCTGTTTCCTGGACCATTTGTTTCATTGAAATTTGTATCTAAATTTATTTTAAAATAAGGAGGAAAAAAGTTTTTAGATACTAATGAAGGGTAGATCTCTTATCTGCTCTTTACTCATGACAGTCTTAAAGAGGAATCCAATGCATCAACATAGTTGCTTTTTATTTTGTTTCAATTGCATTGCCCTGCACTATTCTCCTCTTTAGCTCTGCTTAACCACTTCTGCCAAGGTATTCCAAAGGGAAAAGGAGAAAGAATGCATGCCCATTCTATTTGCTAGCTGTTTGCAATACTGAGGCAGAGTTTAAGGGTTCCATGAAGTTGGGTTTTATTTAAAAGATTACATTTTGATTTTCATTAATTTCTAACTAAAATTGAGCATTTATGGATGTAAGCAACAAACTCTGTAGTAGTGTTAACATTATAGTGACTATGATTTGTGCCTCCAACAGAAATGGCATATAATTGTTATATCACTTTCCAGATGTTGCAGATATCTCTATCACTTACAACCATCACTACTTCAAAATTATGGTAGCTATATCTGTTGCCAGATCTAGTCATTTAAGTCCCAGTGAAGAAGCAAGTATGTTACTAGATCACAAAATGATTTTCTAAAATATTTTTGTAGATATATTTTAATATAATGTTTCTTCTTTATATATTTTATTTTGTGGATTTACAAATGGTGTTTTGAGAATACAAATGGTATATTATGTTTTAATATAATGTTTCTTCTTTATATATTTTATTTTGTGGATTTACAAATGGTATTTTGAGAAGGGTTTCATAGGCCTAATAAGGCTGCCCATGGGATGCATGAAACAAAAATAGACAAGAATCCCTAAAGCAGTTATTTTAAACCTTATTAGACCTAAGTTTCTCCTTTTAAAAAAACTGGGTGAAATTCACATCATATACAATCAACTATTTTAGAGTGTATTAATTAGTGGCATTTAATGCAGTCACAATATTGTAGAACTACCACTTCCTTCTAGTTTCAAAACATTTTCATCATCCCAGAAGAATACTTCATATCCCTTAAGTAATCATTTCCTGTTCTTCCCCCTGCCATCTGCTGACATCCACTAATCTGCTTTCTATCTCTATGGATTTGCCTATTTTGGATATTTCACATAAAAGGGATCATATAATATACGGCTTTTTTGTGTCTGGTGTCTTTCACTAAGCATAATACTTTTGATGTCCATCCATGTTGTAGAATGTATCAAACCTTCATTCCCTTTTATGGCTGAATAATATTTCATTGTATATCACTGTATATCACAATTTGTTTATCACACTCAACAATAAAAAGATAGGAAACCTACAGAATGGGAGAACATTTTTGCAATTTATCCATCTGACAAAGGGCTAATATCCAGAATCTACAAAGAACTTAAACAAATTTACAAGAAAAAAACGACCCCATCAAAAAGTGGGTGAAGGATATGAACAGATGCTTCTCAAAAGAAGACATTTATGTGGCCAATAAATATGGGGGGAAAGCTCATTATCATGGGTCATTAGAGAAATGCAAATCAAAACCAGTTAGAATGGTGATTATTAAAAATTCAGGAGACAACAGATGCTGGAGAGAATGTGGAGAAACAGGAACACTTTTACACTGTTGGTAGGAGTATAAATTAGTTCAAGCATTGTGGAAGACAGTATGATTACTCAAGGATCTAGAATCAGAAGTACCATTTGACCCAGCAATTCCATTACTGGGTATATACCCAAAGGATTATAAATCATTCTACTATAAAGACATACATGCACATGTATGTTTATTGCAGCACTGTTCAATAGCAAAGACTTGGAACCAACCCAAATGCCCATCAATGATAGACTGGATAAAGAAAATGTGGCACATATACACTATGGAATACTATGCAGCCATAAAAAAGGATGAGTTCATGTCCTTCGCAGGGACATGGATGAAGCTGGAAACCATTATTCTCAGCAAACTAACACAGGAACAGAAAATCAAACACCTAATAATGTCACTCGTAAGTGGGAGTTGAACAATGAGAACACATGGACACAGGGAGAGTAACATCACATGCCGGGGCATGTTGGGGGGTGGGGCATAGGGGAGGGATAGCATTAAGAGAACTATCTAATGTAGATGATGGGTTGATGGGTGCAGCAAACTACCATGGCACATGTACACCTATGTAACAAACCTGCACGTTCTGCACACATATCCCAGATCTTAAAAAAAAAAAAGCCAATATATATTTTAAAATGAACAATGGATTTAAATAGACATTTCTTCAAAGAAAATATACAAATGGTCAACAAACACATAAACAGATATGAAATTTCATTGGTCATTAAGGAAATATAAATCAAAAGAAGTTATCAAAACAAAACAGCAACAACAACTAGTGAGATACCACTGCATGGCCACTAGGATGGCTTCAATAATTAAAAACCAATCAAAAATAAGCATGGAGAAACAGAAACTCTCGTGCATTGCTGGTGGGGATATAAAATGGTACAGCTGCTGTGGAAAATGGTTTGGTGGTTCCTGAAAAAGTTAAACATAGAATTTTCATATGACCCAGCAATTCCACTTCCATGTATAGACTACAGAGAAATGAAAACATATAACATATATCCACACAGAAACTTACATATATCAATGTTTATAGCAGCATTATTCATAATAGCCAAAAGAAGAAAACAACCTAAATGTCCCTCAACAGATGAATGGATAAACAAAACTTCCATTTTAATGGAAAATCTTTTGTAACAGCTTTTATATTCTTCCAAAATGAAAGATAATAAAAGATAGATAATAAAACCTACTGCACTCAAAATCTTCGAAAAATCAACCTAATGCCTAACTATCAGATAAAGAAGGCATGAAAGGCATTTGTAATAAAACTGTATGTATGAAATGAAACTATATGTTCAATATGCAAATGTGCAGGCACCAGTGCTCCAGACATATAAAGCAATCATGTGTTTGCATCTCAATGTAGTACCACCAGGGATTGAGAGCTATAAGTGCAGATTGATAGGGTGTAGTATTAGTGACTCAAATAGCATGCACATATGAAAACAATGCAAAAAACAACTTTGTGTTTATTTGCAAAATGACAATTTTTAGGCTGAGACACGTATTTTTAAAAAACAGGCTTTTTTTTTTTTCACCTACACAAATTTCTTATGTGACATTGACAGCAATGTGCACGCACAACTCTTTCTTGTATAGAGCTGTCTTTTGAGTATTACAGGATATGCTGCATCCCTGGTCCCTACATACTGAATAGCCATAATGCTCCTCAATCATTGTGACATCAAAAACACCTTGACAATTTCCAAAAATGTCTCTTTGGGTGCAGTACTGCCCCTTTGAGAATCTCTGACCCAATGACTACTCCCTGAATCTTAAATTTCTCTGCAGATTTACACTTATTTCTTAAAATTAAATGCAAGTTCTGCATTCACCCATACAGTCTACGAGTGATTGTTTAAATGTGCATGTAACCCCCATGTATCTGAACCACATGGAGCCCAGTCTTAGTATATTACATCTTCCTGAATACACAAGACTAACTCCAAAAGCACTGATGAGTAATATAAAAGACTCTGTAGGCTTCAAAGGGTGTTAGAAAAAAAGATACATTTTCCCGTATACAGTAAAACTTCTCTAAAATCCATTTTAAGTATTTCTGTTATTTTCTCAAAGTCTCTCTCAGTCCCCAAATATCTATCATTCAGCTCTACCAGACAAGCTGGCTTCAAATCAAAATAAAGTGCTGTGACAAGTTTTCTTGTTCCCTCCCTCCAGATGGACACAAACACTTCAAACAATTATCTTGATGTTTGTCCTCTTGTCACTTTTTTGGGGAGCGAAATGGTAGAATAAGATATTTAGTCACCTGAGTCTTCGTTTTTAAGGCTTCTAGGCTTAGGAACAGACTTACAGGAACACATCAGCTCTCCGATCTGCTTTCTCCAACCTTGTTTCTGGCCTCATTCTAGGTCCTGGCTTGTTCTGACTGCTGAATGAATTACGGAGTTGGCAGCTCACAGCATCTTCCTTTAAGCATCTAATTAAGAATTGCTTTAAAACAAATTTATTTGTTCTCAGGGACTCCCTAATAGTGGAAAGTCAGGAAAATAACTTAAAACAATGTCACTTTCAAAAAAATAAAAGAAAATTAACTGTTTTCTGTTAAGAATTTTTAAGGCTGAACCACCAAAATTGAGTTTCAGAGACCTACCATTTGCTCTCTTTCAGGTGGTTATAGTCATCAGGCCCATTGGAAATCTCTTTTTCACTATAGCAAATATATATTTTCTTCATTTAAGGTACCCAGAACTATGTTCCAATGTTTGAGCTGAGCAGTCTTTTAAAGAGCTTTTACCCAAGACATTCTGCTAAATTATCATATAGGTATAGATCTGTCAGAAATATATGAGATCTAACAAACAAGACAAAATGATTATTAATGAACCATTGCCTCATTCAGAAACTCAGCCTATTTATATTAAGTGGCCTTGAAATTGGGAGCTAAAATTAGTTGCTAATAGTTGCCTATATTGAAAAAAGAATTCTGATATTTCAAATTAGGTGTTCAGAAA
Source organism: Sapajus apella (assembly GCF_009761245.1). Classification (NCBI taxonomy): domain Eukaryota; kingdom Metazoa; phylum Chordata; class Mammalia; order Primates; family Cebidae; genus Sapajus; species Sapajus apella. The sequence continues at coordinate 6,935,003 of NW_022437027.1, forward strand.
CTTTTCAAAAAAGGGCCTCTGAGATTTTAAGCTTTTTTCATTACATTAGCAGAGGTGGGGATGAGGAGGTAGGTAAAGTCTACAAAATGAAAATTAGAAGGACTGTTGCTTAAAAATACAATTACACAAAATTTTCTCAATAATAATAAAGAATAGTATGTTAGAATTTCGGAAAGAGTAAAACCATACATAGGAGGCCCTCAGGGAGCCTAGTTCCATTCAGTATAAAATGATTAACAATTTTTCAGATGATTGCAGAAGAGGCAGGGTGTACTGACGCTCAAGCAATGGCAATTCAGGTTAAGAAGAGATACCTGTTATCAACGGGGCATGTAAAGGTACTAATGTCACTCTGACAGCCAGATAAGAAGTTAAAATAGAACAATGATTTTCATTAGATGATAAGAAAATACAGTTATGGAAAACACAGTTAATGCAAGATAAAAAAAAATGGAAGATTTTTCTATATCAAATTATTAATAGTAAATATTGCTTCAATAGTTTCTGAATGCAAGTCATTTTCTATAATAGTTTGTTTTTATTATTGTTGTTTTTAAATAGGCTTTAATTTTTAGAGCAGTTTTAGGTTCAAAGCAAAATTGAGAAGAAGATACAGAGATTTCCTTTATTCTCCCTACCCTACACACACCTCCCCACCATCCCCTACTACCAACATCCTACACCAGAGCAGTACATTTATTACAATCAAACCTACACCAACAAATCATTATTACCCAAATTCCTTAGTTTACATTAGGCTTCATTTTTGGTGTTCTGCAATCTGCAGATTTGGACAAATGTATAATGACATATATCTGCAAGTAGAGTATCATACGGAGCAGTTTCAGTGCCCTAAAAATACCCTGGGTTCCACCTATCCATCCCTTACTCTTCTCTAACTCCTGGAAACCACTGATGCTTTTACCGTCTCCACACTTTAACCTTTTCCAGAATGTCATATAGCTGGAATCATATAGTATATAGCCTTTTAGATTGGTTTCTTTCACTTAATAATATAAATATAAGGTTTATTTATGTCTTTTCATGGCTTAATAGATCACTTTTTTTTCGTGCTGAATAGTATTTCATTGTCTGGATGTACCATAGTTTATCCATTCACCTACTGAAGGACATCCTGGTTGCACCAAATTTTGGCAGTCACGAACTAAAATTGCTACAAATATCTGTGTGTGTGTGTGTGTGTGTGTGTGTGTGTGTGTGTGTGAGTGTGCGCGCGCGCGCACGTGCATGTGATGGGGATTTGGCGTACAGATTATTTTGTCACCCAGGAAATAGTGCCTGATAGGTAGTTTTTGGGCCCACTCTCCAACCCACTCTCCACCCAAGGAGGCGGTGATGTCTGTTATTCCCTTCTTTGCAACCATGTGTACTCAATGTTTAGTTCTCACTTATAAGAACATGCAGTATTTGCTTTTTTATTCCTGCATTAATTCATTTAGCATAATGGCTTCCATCTCTGTTGCTGCAAAGAACATGATTTCCTTCTTTTTTATGGCAGCATAGTATTCCATGGTGTAGATGTATTGCTACATTTTCTTTGTCCAGTCCACTGTTGATGGCTTTTTGTCCATTTTTTTAATTGGGTAGTTTTCTTTTTCTTGAGTTTTAACAGGTCTTTGTATATTTTAATAATAGTCCTTTATCAGAAACATATTTTGCACATATTTTCTTTCAGTCCATGACATGTTGTTTCATCTTGAAGCATCATTGTTTTACTAAGAAAAATAACTACAGCAATAAAAAATACACACACACACACACACACACGTGTATACATTTTAAGACCTAAAGTTAGTCAAGCTCTTGTAGCTTTGTTGCATTGTGAAAATAATTTTATCAATAGATAATTTCCAGTATTTAAATGAGAAATCATATAGAACTATGACATGTATTTATTAGGAAAAAATGTGATTGATGAATATCAGGTGAATATGAACTTTAGGTAACATTCTGAAACATTTTTAAAATCTTTTATAATTTGACAAATATTTTGAATGTTTGGTAAGGTGAAAATTACTTTTAAAGTCTCTCTTGTGGGTAAAGTCTTCCAAAGTCTAGTGATATCACAGTATGTCTCTGAACTGATTAATTAGAAAATATTCAAAATTATTTTAAAATTCTCATTATTTTTATTTCGTACTGCTCTATTTCTTGCCTCCCACAAGCTAGCTGTTGCAAGCAAAGATGAGCAATTAGAAAATTTCTTAATTTGCTAGTCATGTTGTATGTAATAATAATAATTCATTTTAGGGATATTTGCTGCTTGTATAAAAGCAAACACATAAATGAGTACTTCCCAATTCCAAAATTATTTTGTTTTCTATTAGGATAATCTAGCATTTCAAAAAACAATAACCATAACCATGATAGATTTTGTGTTTTGCTTACCGATGCTGAAAGCAGAAACAGAACTGGAATTCACTAATTATCTAATTTTTCTCTAGTTTCAACTATTATCTTTACTGCAGTTTCACAGTTGTGGTAGTCACCGTGATGTGCCACTGCTTAATGACTTTTTTTTTTTTTCTCAACTGTTGGGAGTACAGGCAGTAAATAGCATTTATCTGTCAGCTTCTTCAGGGATGACCATAGCTGCCTTGTCCAAACCATGTCCTTTCCCAGGTCAGCCTATATACATTCAATCATTGAGGTAATAAAGGCTCATCAACTTGTGCTCTCCAAAACTGTAACTGGTCTTTTAAATTCCAGAGTATTCTGTGAGGTCGGCTGAGGCTATTGGCTTGCATCACAGCTCAACTTCTCTCTCAGCTCAATCTTGCTTTTTTACCTTCATTTTAACATTGATCCCAAGTGTACAACCTAATAAACCCTGCATATACATACCAAATTCAATCTCAGAGTCTGCTTGTCAGAGAATTCCACTGGTGAAAATAGTTTCATCTCCAGCAGGAACTCTGCATTGTTTCAAACTCAATATGTCCCAAGCCATATTTATCAACTTAGTGTCAAAATTTCTCTCTCATTTTTATTAACATATATCTGAAAATAATGCCACGTATCTCGGTTATTTATTCCATATAGAACACTGAGTAATTTTTTTAAACTCTTCCATCCTTGTTTCAATACTTCCAATAAGACATCAAATTTGGTGTTTTTTTTCCAAATTCAACATTCATTTCTATTTCTGTTGCCAGATCGACTGTCTGGGTCCTTGTTACTTAGTACCTGAGATAGTGTCCATACCTGGACACCATGTCTTTTATTTCATATTCTGGTCCTCCTTACATATTAGTTATAAATTAGTTTTCCTGAACCATCAGTTTCAATTCTTCATCAAAGAATCTCTGGTGGTTTTGTATTTCATAAACTCTGGAAATATTATTTTATATGTATTTGTCTTTACTCTCCAACTTGCAAACTCCTGGGACTAAGACTTATACTTGCTACATGATGACAACAGGAGATGTCAATAATGAAAGTCCAATGTGTTAGATTCCAAACATCTAAATTTGAATAATTGCATAATTAAACATTATGTAATAAATATTACCCTCAGAATATTTTTAAAAAAATTTTAAAAGCTAACCTGATACCTATTATTATTTCCTATCATTCATATTATCCATTTTTAATTTTGATTCTCAAATAGTTCAATTAACTGTAAAGAATGAAAGATGAAAATTGAAGTGATTAAAAATAAATGTAAACATTATTTAAGTGATTTAAGAAAATGTAAGTGATTAAAAATAAATGTAAACTCAAAAAAGTCACCATTTCCTTTTTTGAATGCATAATAACCTAGTAACATTTTACAATGTAATTTATGACAAGTTAGTGAAGAGATTTCATTTTTTTTCCTGTCTTTTTTTTTTTTTTAAGACGGGGTTTCAACATCTTGGCCAGGTTGGTCTTGAACTTCTAACCTTGTGATTCACCCGCCTCAGCCTCCCAATGTGCTGGGATTACAGGCGTGAACCACCACGCCTGGCGAGATTTCATTTTAAGTAAACATTCACATTTAGAAATATTTAGTAACTTTATTTTCTTAAAATCAGGATGCATGTAATTTGTTGTCAGTTATTAATAAAATATGTTGCCAGAGTTAAGAAAAGCTATTTGCAAGAGGGACCTCAGAACTACATGCTAGATTAACTCAATAGATAACTTTGTTTTTGAGACAGTGTGGCTCTGTTGGTCAAGCTGGAGTGCAATGGCATGATTTTTGCTTCACTGAAACCTCTGCCTCCCAGGCTTAAACCATCCTCTCATCTCAGCCTTGCAAGTAGCTGGAACTACAGGCATTTGCCACCCTGCTCAGCTGACTTTTGTATTTTTTGTAGAGATGGGACTTTGCCAGGTTGCCCAGGCTGCTGGTCTCAAACTCCTGTGCTCAAGCAATTTTTCCACCTTGGTCTCCCAAGTGCTGGGATTACAGGCATGAGCCACCATGCCCAGCCTAGATAATTTAAGATCCATAGATCATTAGAAATTAGCCCACAACCTTGCCTCCATAGGAATTAGACTTATTTAAATATCTGATCTTCAAAACTTAATAGAAAAATTAAGCTTGTTTTCCAACATAAACAATAAAATTACACAACTCTGTGACATATGCACAAAAGAGATTTTCTCTCCCTTTTAATGGGAGCTTTTGCCTTATAGTATGCCTATTCAAATTGACACATTTCAAAGCTACCACTGTTGAGAAAACATTTTAGGATCTATAATCTAAGTAGAGAGCCTCTAAGTAGCCAGTCACAACATCTCCTAGGGATCCCTTCTGGAACCTAGGAGTTCCAGAACCTAGACTTTGACCAGTCTCCCAATTTTAATGATCACAATGCTGAAAGAACCTGGGTGCCCAGTAGGAAAGTGGTCTAGATGATGACAGTCTCAAAGAAGATGGACTACAAAGAAAAAAAATGACACTTGTGGCAGACTACTGGTTGTCCTACAATATCCATTTTCTCCTTCTGCAGTAGTATGGCTCCCAATTGTTATATAGGGCTATCACTACCCAGAATAAGGTTTGCTAGTTTGTAGTTTGTTGTAGCCATTAGACTAAGTGCTGTCCAATGGGATGCAAGTAGAAGTGATACAAGTGATTTGTGAGCAATGTTCTCAAGGGAAGGGGTACAACCTTCTTCTCTTTTGTCTGTCTGGCAGGTGGAATGAGGATGTAATGTTGGAGCTGTGGTACCTATCTTAAATTATGAAGGTGACCTTATCAATAGAGGTCAAGCACATAAGAGCAATAAGACAGAATTCACTTGGTTCCCTCCTACGGGATTTCTCCGCTCCAGAGCCATCTCGGTACTAGCTTTCAGATCTTTGTAAGTAAATGTTGGTTTTAAATATCTTGTCTAACTTCTTATTAACCATATTGTGTAGTTTGTAGCCATAAAACAGAGAAGTTAATTAGTTTAGTATCAAATTTGCAATTCTAACTTAATTACTATAAATTAGTTAACATAATCTATGTAAAGGATGTAAGTTTTCCCTTAAAGGGCCTGGATTTTAAGTTAGAATTATATTTTTATGAATTTATGTATTCATTGTGCTTATTAAAATCTCATTTATAATCTAATTTTTACTGCAGTATTTTAAATCAGGAGATAATTTTAATGCCTTTTAATTAAAATCATTTCACTTTGTTTTTTCAAGTCCATAAGCACACATTTCTTTGCCTCTTTCTATAAAATTGCTACTCTTTTAGCTCTCACTTTTATATACTGAGTAACTGATACATTTAATTTTTAAAAAGTTTTAGTTTGTAATTTATAAAATCTTATTTACTTCTATCTTCTGGATTCTTTCACTCCTATTTACTGTGATAATTGACTTTTCTATTTGACAACAAGGAGGTCATTTGATGACCTTGGGAAGGTGGAGGAAACCTTCTGGATTGACATGAGGGAAGAATATGAAGAAATGGAGATAGTGACTGTGGAAAACTCTTCTAACAAGTTTTTCTGGAAAGCTCCATAACCAGAAATTTATAAGCTGATGAGAAAGACTTAGCAGAGAGGGAATTTCAGAAGCCATAAAGAAACCGTAATTATATGCCAAGTATGGTGCAACATCCTGCAGGGATACTACGTTTCAAGTCTTCAGTGCCTGGTCAACTTACCATCTTGTGGGCAGGTCAAGGTGAAATAGGGAACATAATAAGTTCACAGTTATACAAGTATGGTATCAAATACCATTGAAGAAATGAAAATGTAAGAGAAAGGATAAATCACCTCTACTGGGTTAGGAAATGGCCTCATGGAGAAGATGGCATTTGAATAAGCTACTTAGGGGTTTTTGTTGTATAAGTCGGTGTCAAGGTCACGTTTTGACGTGGTGGCCTGATCATTTTGTCTTATAGTGATGTCTGCGTGTGTGCGCGCTCATCTCCGATATTGGACAGGGTATAGACCAGTTCCCGGCACAGAGTAATCACTCAATATTACATTACTCTAATAAATCATTATAGTAAATCTTGACGGGATAAATGAAGTCATGAATAAATGTATGAATTAACGAGTGACAGTGAGCGCCTCAGGAGTGGTGGGCCCTTCTCTGAGCCGCAGCCTCGCTGAAGGTACAGTGCGCACAACTGGCTGGTGGCCCAGATTCCACTGGTTAAGGACCGGGATTGCAGCCCAAGCTCGCGGGTAGTAGGGACGACTCCAGACGGTAGGGGGCGCCGGCGCGGACGGGCAGGGCCCTCAAGTACCTCCCCGCGCAGAGCCGGACCGCCATCTACGCCATGAGCGCGCTGCTGCAGCTGGTGCTGCGCACGGGCCGCGGGTGGCGCGCGGGTGCCCCCGCCGCTGCCTGCCTGCAGTTGGCGACTAGCGCAGGGACCCGGCCGCGCCGTGCTATGGCCCAGTACCACACCGAGGAGCGCGGACAGCCCTGCTCGCATAATTACCGCCTCTTCTTCAGTAAGTAGCTCGTACAGCTTCGCCGCGCAGCGCGCGGGAGAAACCTGGGTAAGGGGATGGAGTGGGGGCACTTGCAGCGCCTGCGCGGTCTCCCCTCGCTCTCTTTTTGGGGTCCTCGGCGGTCACCCCGCGCTCCAGGCCGGCGGGATCGTGCGCCGAGTCAGGAGAACTGCCAGAGAGGAGGCGGCGGATCAAGACCTCAAAGCGGAACGCAGGGGCGCAGGGCAGCCGGCGGCCCGGGGAGGGAGACAGCACCCTGCCAGCCGCCCACCCCGAGAGGTGGGCAGAGTGCGAGCGTTCACCCCGCGGCGGCTGGAGGCTGTTAGCTGGGCCCGGCGGCGGTTCTCAGTTCCCACAACTTAGTGGGGAACGGAAGGCAGAGCTCGCCCAGCCGCCGGCCTTTCTGCTGGCGTAATAAAGCCTTGAGAAAGCTCCTCCTTCCGGGAGCTTCCTGCTGTCGGAGAAGCAAGCGGAACTTTGCAGTGCCTAATCCAGCGGGTCTTCTTTTTTGGAGGGATCTGATAAAGGTTCTTTCCCAGAAGCATGACTTGATACGCACAGGTTTACACCCTGAGTGTGATCCACGATCAAAAGCCTTGCTGGCTCCGGGGCAGCCCCTTCTCTGCAAGTTGGACAAGCCCAGAGTGCTAAGCGACTTGTGGGGGTCCCTGAGCTGCCCAGTTCAGGGAAAAGACCCAGGTCTTCGTGACGCATCGTTCGGTGTACTCCAGTGTTTCACTGTGTACGTTAACTGTACCTGGAAATAGCGATCTTGGTCGCTTGCCTTCACGCCCCACTGACTGCAGAGCCGCGGAGTGGTAGTATTTAAGTGGGCCTTGCATTATCGTTTCCCGGAAAGCACTGGCTCTGGAGGCTTTCACTTCTAAGCTGGCCCTTGAGTTCTTCATCTGACCCTGAACGAGTTTAAGTTTCTAAGCCTTGTTTTTTCTCATCTGTAAAATAGGGCTGCAAGAATTACATGACATTGTATATGTAAAGTAATTAGTCACAGGGCCTAAAATAGAAATTACTATTAGTTATACCTCTACGCATTATAGACATTTGTACTGTATGAAAGATTTGGTTATCCTACAAGAGGTTAGGGTCGAGGATTATTTTCTGGGAGAGAAGACGAACTTGCCTAAAGTCTTCTGATTATAATGCAACTAGTACTAGAATTTTTATCTTCTTCAAAATTGGTTTGTTTTCACCCTATGCCACATATTTTCTTCTACCTTCGTTTGGTTAAGACTAATCAGGTGAACAGGAAGTCTCAAATTTCTGAATGGATTGTGTTCCAAAAGGTTATCGTGTGATGATTAATGGGAATAGTCATAGAAACAGTGTTACAAAATGGCAGTTCGCTTTTGTTGTTGTTGAGACAAAGTTGCTCTTGTTGCCCAGGCTGGAGTGCAAAGGCGCTATCTCGCCTTACTGCAACCCCCGCCTCCGGGGTTCAAGCGATTCGCGGTCTCAGGCTTTCGAGTAGCTGGGATTACAATCACATGCCACCACGCCTGGCTAATTTTTATATTTTTAGTAGAGACGAGATTTCATCGTATTGGTCAGGCAGGTCTTGAACTCCTGACCTCAGGTGATCCGCCTGCCTCGGCCTTCCAAAGTGCTGGGATTACAGGCCACCGCGCCCAGCTGGCAGTTCGCTTTTTAAGTAGATTTTTAAGAAGCCTGTCTACTGCAAGTGTTCTAGATTTACAAGAAGTACAGTAATTAATAGATACTCAAATAGTCAATAAATATTAACGAAGTGTGCTAGAGACTGTATAGAGGAGATTTAGTTTTGGGAACTGCCCTCAGGAGATTCACAGTATTACTATAATTAACACACTGGTTGAGGAAAAACAACCTTCAGAAGCCTGGAGCACACCAAGTACTTTACCCAGCACTGGATTTGGAATGGGGAGTCCAAGTCATAATCATGGCTCTGCCATTAACTTGCTGTGTGCTGTTGGGTGGGTGATTACTTCATTTCTTTCTCCTGGAGCCAGTTTCTTCAGCTGTAAAATGAAGCATTTGACCTTGAAGTGTTGATCCTCAAGGTCCTTCTCAGCACTGGTATTCCTTGAAGGCATTGGATGAATAACGGAGATTCCAATAATCTCTATAAGGACAGGATCTCTAATGGGGGCATTTTGAGGATTATTAACTTGCTGTGTCCTGTTGAGTGGGTGATTACTTTATTTCTTTCTCCTGGAGCCAGTTTCTTCAGCTGTAAAATGAAGCATTCGACCTTGAAGTGATGATCCTGGAGGTCCTTCTCAGCACTGGTATTCCCTGAAGGCATTGGATGAATAATGGAGATTCCAATAATCTCTAATAGGACAGGATCTCCAATGGGGACATTTTGGGGATTATTTTGGCCTCTCATTGTTTGTTGGTTTGTTTCTTTAGCTTCGAATGTACTTAGGACTCATTTTTTCTGTAACTAGAGTGCCACATATAAAATACTTTTTGCATTCAGTTGGATAAAACGAGCAGAAAAGAAGAAAGCCGGTTTTACTAAGATAAATGGGCAAAAATTGGAAGACGGGGGAGTGTGGTTTTGGAGGGTCCAGATGGTAAGATCCTGATTGGAAGGTGTGTTGGTTAAACAATTTCTGAACTAACCGCCAGATGGCATCACTGGCCAGGACTGTTTACTGTTTGCTAGAAGGGGTAGGACAAAGTAAAAGGAAGCCACCCTCGGGCGAATGAGGTAAGGGGAAAGCAATGGACAAATTGTCCTAATTTATAAAGATGGTCACAGATTGGATATTCTTTACTCAGTGTGCCTGTATGCAGCATTAGGGTGGACTAATGTCTCACTTCAAAGAAAAATAAGAGTGTAGTACTACTTGGCCTAAAATTGTTATTCAGTGTTACTAAAGTGGAATCATTTCCCACGTTTCCAAATATAGTCCAAGTTTCTGAAATACTAGTGCATTGGGAGGCAGAGCATTTTCGAGCTTCATGTCTATAAATGGTTTCTCTTTACTGTAATTCAGGAAAATCAGAATAAATGATTGAGGTAATACTTAAAAAAAAAAAGTGATGTTAAACTTTGTAGAAACAGTGAGACAGGATGATTAGGGGAAAGAGCATCCTGGTGGGAATCATCAGGTCTCCTTGGTGCCAGCCCTGGTCCTGTTAGTATGTTGCTGTTACTTCACCTCCCTGCACCTCATTTTTTCAAACCATGGAATGAGGAGATTGAACTGTCTGATCATTTTCCAAACTGCTTAGTTGAACACAAACATCCCATGGGAAATTATTAGGTTTTCTTTAAAACAGAAGGTTTCATGGTTTAATAAATGAGAACACTTTACATTTTATTGCCTTTTTTAAGAACAATGTGCATATTTCAGTTCTGGAAGATTCTGATATAACTTGTCCAAAACTTGAACCACAAGAGTACTTATTTCTCAGAACATTTGTTAACATCTTAGTGACACCAGGGTTATGATTTCTGCAACTTCCAGAAGCAACTGTGCTGTGACAGTTCTAGACTAATAGTCAAACCACTGAAGTTGTAGTCCTGATTTTACCATCTTGGACAAGTCACTCAACTGAATTAACCAGCAGATGGTGTCCCTTACCTCAGACGACATCCGGTAACTCAGATCTCTGTAAACAAAATGGGGATAGCAGTAGTTGCCCTGGCAGTTAAATGAGACTATGTGTAATTATCAGTGTCTCACACATGATAGGTATTTAATAAATGTTATTTATTTTTCCTTTTTGACTTTAAGACATTAGACTAAAATCCTTATTGTTACATTCTGTAAAGGGAGAAAACAAGGGGATGTGGATAAAATTATTTTGAAAGTGTTCCTATTAATGTATAGGTTTCAGAGAGTTTTTGTTGTTTATTCATTTTATTTTATTTTTCATTTATTTGTTTAGGGATGGGGTCTCGACGCTTTTGCCCAAGTTGGAGCACAGTGTGCTATCACAATTCACTGCATCTTTGACCTCCCCAGCCCTGAAGCGATCCTCTTACCTCCACTTACCCGTAGCTGGGATACAGGCATGCACCACAGTGCCTGTCTCCTTAGGTCTTAAAAGTTTTAATGGGTACTTGGAATCTTTTGAATTAACTGTGAAATCATAATAAAGTTAGACTCATATCAAGCCAAAGACCTAATATTGCATGCCAGTATTCCTTTGATATCTTGGGTGTTTTTGTTTGTTTTGTTTTGCTAATAATTTGAAATCTCTTAGATTCCAAACTTTTCTCAAAGGATAGGGAAAAGCTATGTTTTCCGTAATTTGGAATTTTCTTATTATGGGATAGACAACTGGTTTACTTACAGAAATAGTGCTGAGGATAATTCAAGTTGCTTTTATTTAGTCTGGAAATGAACCATGCAGTTTTTAAAAATAAATTTGCTTTGTCACTTATAGTAAGCATGTGCTTGTGTTGAAATTACTGTAGGTTTTCTTTAAGTGTGTCATTTGGGTAAGTAGGTGGAGTCTGCCTCTATCTTTGGACTTCAAAGAGAACTTCCCATGAATAATCCACAAAATATGTTTGAGTCTTAAGTATAAGTTTCTGTAACTTTTTAAAGTTGGCCTATATCATAGAACTCCAACTGATATAATAGAACACAATGGGTACTGTGTGAATATAGAAAAAGTATTTTATTTGATTTTTCAGTTCCTAAAACCTTAAACATTTTCTGTATGAGTATTGTGAAATATGAATCGTGCGATCTATGTGGAACAGAGGAAGCATTTTTATTGAAGTTTTTAAGCTTTTTTGCATTTCTTTTTTATCAGAAAGTAAAACAAAGCTAGCTTTAGCTATTGCCGAAGTTTTTAGTAAGAATCTCTATAAATGGTTTTGTAATATCGTGTAATCATATGTTGGTATATAGTATACATTTAGCTGTCTGGTATATGTACATAAAATTAGGTATAGTTTTCACATTCCATTCAGTTTTCTCACTTGCTCTGGTATAAGTAATAAACTTTCATCCTGATACAACTTGCTCTTGTGAGAGAAAGAATCACATAGTTAACTTAGAAAATGCTAGAATAAAATCTAATTTCAGACCAGTTGAAGGGAAAATTTTGACCACTGTTTAGCAATATCCTGTAGATTGATGGGTCTCATAGAGGTTAGCAATTAATGCCTAAGACACAATCTGATTTTTGACAACAGTGAAATACCAAGGCAGAAATGACATAGTGACTGCAATCATTTATCTTTTTTCCACCATAATAAATATCCTATTAAAGTGTTAGTAAATCAGGGGAAGAAAAGGTAATCCTAAAACAATAGCTAAGGAACCACCACAGCTTGAGATTTTGAAATATTTATAAAAGATTTAAAAACTGATAGAGGTATGGTTATTAATGAAGCAGTGTGAAAGAAGTCCCAGCTGAAGTTTGTGTGTTCAGGGAATATAGTTTAGGAGGAAGCCGAGCTGCTGCAGAACCTCAGAGAGGTTGTGGGTGTGTTGATATCAGATGGAATAGAAATTTCAGAAAACTTTGTCAATCCCTGCCCTACAGAGGCAGCACCGAGAAGCAGGCTGAGGATTCAGCCCTGAGCATTTCAAAGGTTACAGTTGGGAAATACGACAAAGGTTCAACGAGGGATAATGTGAAGGAGATGCATCAAAACTAACACAAAGTGCATTCCCAGAGAAATTCCTCTGGGAAAGACAAAAAAAAAAGTGTTTCAAAGAAAGTGGTCAACTGTAAAAAGTACTGTTAATAGGTCATATGAGGACTTCAAACTGACCATTAAGGTTGCAGCATGGAGGTGACAGGTAGCCCTGACAAGCAGTTGGGTAGAGTAGTAGTGATGAAAGCTTAACTTAGGTGATCCTTGGCTATTTTGGTTTATATTAAACAGACTAGAAAAAAATGACTGGGATCTCTGTGTTACACAGAGATGAATGGGTAGGAGGCTGGCTGTTATGCTGGGGTCTCCAAATGCCACCATGCAGAGTGCTGCTGGGGCACCAACACCACCAGGGGTCCTACTTCCCTCTCATCTAATAATTCAATTTGTATAGAAGGAACTAGCACACCCCTCATGCATTAGACCTGCATGGGAAACGTTTGTGTGCTATTTGTAATAAAACTTAATCCCCCTGTTAAGTTCTACATCCATCTACTACTCTACCCAACTGCTTGTCAGGGCTACCTGTCACCTCCATGCTGCAACCTTAATGGTCAGTTTGAAGTCCTCATATGACCTATTAACAGTACTTTTTACAGTTGACCACTTTCTTTGAAACACTTTTTTTTTTTTTTTTTGTCTTTCCCAGAGGAATTTCTCTGGGAATGCACTTTGTCTTAGTTTTGATGCATCTCCTTCACATTCTCCCTTGTTGAACCTTTGTCATATTTCCCAACAGTAACCTTTGAAATGCTCAGGGCTGAATCCTCAGACTGCTTCTCGGTGCTGCCTCTGTAGGGCAGGGATTGGCAAAGTTTTCTGTAAAGGGCCAGATAAATTCTGGCCCTTTGGTTTTGCAAACCATTCAGTCGCTGTCACAAATACTCAGCTCTGTCACTGTAACATACAGCCATGGACAGTAAAAGCATGGGTGTGGTTATGTTCCAATAAAACTGTACTTACAAAACTAAAACCAGGCCATGTGACAGATTTGGCCCATAAGCCAGAGTTTGCAGACCATTGCTGTTGCTCTAGGTGATCCCATCAGGTCCCATAGTGTTAGACACTATTTACAATTCCCAGATTTATAACATTAGCCCCAGTATCTTCTTGAACTCAAGATTGAAACCTCCAGCTTTCTACTGTGTGTTTGTACTTAAATGTTAAGTTGCAACTCAAAATTAACAGTATAAAACAGAACGCGTGATTCCCGCCCCCCCACCAAACTCGTTTCTTTCTCTGTCTTTAGTCACTAACTCATAACCTGGGAATCATTCATGTCACTTTTACTCTTAGCCCCACAGCTAACTCATTAGCATATTTTTTTGAAATGTACCAAAAGACAGTTCCTTCTTTCCACTTCCACCCTTGTCACTTTGTCTGTCACCATCATCTTTCCCTTGATCAGTCATAGTAACCTCCTGATTCTTCACTCTGCTTCTGCCCTTATCCCCTTGTAGTCTACTTTCCATATAGCCATCACCTTGATCCTTTCAAAATGTAAGTCAGATCATGTCCAAGCTCGGCTTTCCATTTCACACAAATTTTTTGAAATATGTACCATAATATTTAAGGTCCTACCGGATCTGATACTGAGCTTCTCTCTGACTTCACTGCTTGCTACTCTTCCTTTTGATTATTGTGCTCCTGCCATCCCTGCATGAGCAGGATAGAAGAGGGCTCCCCTGCCCTAGACAGGCAGCGATCAGGTGATGGTCAGGCAGTTGTTAACTGTTTCTCTAAAATAATAATTAGTTGCGGCCTGCGCCAGGGAAAGGGAGTCTCCAGATAAACAGAACGTGGTCAGCATCTTCACCTAAGATCTCAGGAACTGGGTGAGTGGGCTCAAGCATTTGCACTAAGAGGCAAAATGGCAGAGTTTGGATAGGAGCTCCTAGGGGCATTCTACTGGTAAGGGAAGAACACCTCAAGTGAACATGGGTACAACTCCAGTAAACATGTTGCACATCCCCCTCCCCGGTGCTAGAAGGCCACTGTGTGTTCAGACAGCCTGCCCCAAGGGAAGAATCGGGGAGATGGGATGCAAGATCCTGGAAGTATGCCAACATATAAAACCCCAAGTCGAAAGGTCAAATCGTGCATTTGTCTTTCAAGTTGGCCTCTTTGCTTTTTTCCAAGTGTACTTTCCTTCCTTTTGTTCCTGCTGTGAAGGATTGTATTTTAATAAACTCATTTTATCTCTAAAACATGCCTCGACCTTTCCTGCCTTATGCCCCTCAGTTGAATTCTTTTTCTGAGGAGGCAAGAACTGAGATTGTTGCAAAGCCATAGGGATTTGCCACTGGTAACATTTTCATTCTTTGTTCTTCACTTACCCTAAGTTGTTTTCCTTTATAGTGCTTATGATACATGATAGAATAAACACATAATCATTGCTTCTACACCCCAATTAGAATGTGATTTCCATAAGAGCTGGGAATTGGAATTTGTATCTAGTACCTAGAACCATGCTTAGTATAGTGTATATGTTCAATAAATATTTAACGAATGAATTTAAGGAAAATTTACAAATGAAATGGGAAAAACAAGAAACTTGAATTTTGGAAGGCCAAATGAGTGTTCTCTGAGATTTTTAAAGTTATTACATCTGTTATAATGGAAAGGACGAGTGGGCTGGTAAGAAATGACAATCAAAGACCCAGACCTTTAACAAATAACTTGTTAAAACAAGTAACTCAGTAGAAGGTGTAGTGGGTTGAATGATGTTCTGTTTTAAGCCACGAAGTTTGTGGTAGTTTGTTACAGCAGTGCTAGGAAATGAATATAAATGAATTAGAATGTAAGGTAAAGAAATCTACCAGAAAGTAGAACAAAATGTCAGAGATAGAATAAGGAGGCAAGAAGAAGTGACATAGAGATTGAATCTGGAAATTCCAACATTTGACTCATATGGGTTTCAGAAGGAAAGAAAATTGGAGAAGAAATTGTAAAAGAGATAATAGAAAAAAAATCTAAGAATTGAAGGACCCAAGTGTTCTGACTCCTCCGTCATATTATTATTCAGCTGTTGAGAGGATCCTACATGTCTTGCTGGGGGTGGGATTTGGGGGGGTGGTCAGATAACGGGCCTGCAACACTGAATGCCCCAAGACTGGAATAATGCCTTTGAAATTCTGAGAGAAAAGAATTTTTCTCCTAGAATTCTCTACTCAGCCAACTGTCAGTCTGGGGTGAGGACTGAGTAAAGACATTTTAGACATTTAACAACTTGAGAAATTGGCTTCACATGCAATCTTTCTTACAGAGCGCTAATTAGGGATATGCTCCTGCAAGACAAGTAAGTAAACCAAAAAACATGAGTGCACGGAATTCAGAAGATGATAGATCTAAGCTGGAGAGCAAAGAAGCAGTCTTAGGATACCCAGAAAGCATCCAGTTCGTATTGCAGCCTGAGGATAGAGGGTTCCTGAGGGACCTGTTTGAGTAAAGAGAGGATTCCATAATTTTGATGATATCCATAAGGCATTGGAATAATTTATAGATGTGATTATGACAATGTAAGATAATTAAAAGCACAAAGAAAAATACAAGTTGAACAAAAAAGGAAATTTAATTATAGCATCCTCCTCGCCAAAAATAAACACGTAGACAGTGCTTCTCATACACCTGCGTGTAAGAATTATTTGGGGTTTTTGCTAAAAATACAGATATCCATTTCTCCCTCCTTGAGATTTTGATTCACTAGATATAGGATGGTGGTTCAAGGATCTACATATTACTGAGAATTCCAGGTTCTTCTTTTCTAAGGGAAATTTTGGATCTATATAATAGGAAAAGCATAGAAAATTCAGTATGATTACAGAATATTCTGTCAGCTTTGATAGGAAAAAATAAAAGTGCAGAAGATAAAAATTAGAATGAGAAAAAAGAGGTAAAAAGGCAGGTTATTGATGTCAAGAAATACAAAAATTTTTATTAGTTCTTTTTCACACTGCTGATAAAGACATACCTCAGACTGGGCAATTTACAAAAGGAAGAGGTTTATTGGACTTAAGAGTTCCACATGTCTGGGGAGGCCTCACAGTCATGGCAGAAGGTGAAAGGCACATCTCATCTGGTGGCCGACAAGAGAATACAGCTTGTGCAGGGAAACTCCCCCTTATATAATCATCAGATCTCGTGAGACTTATTCACTATCACGAGAACAGCACAGGAAAGACTTGCCCCCATGATTCAGTTACCTCCCACTGGGTCCCTCCCACAACACGTGGGGATTCAAGATGAGATTTGGGTGGGGACATAGCCAAACCATATCAGTATACCTGGTGTAATAAAGAATTAAGGTATAAAGTATTAACATTAGCCAATTAAGAACTTACAGGGAGACTTGGGCTAAGGTGGACCCTAGAGAAACCTTGAAAACTGAGTTCTTGGTCATGACTGGAATGGGGAGGTCAAGCATGCCTGCTTACACCCTTTCACTCACTAAGTGCCATTAAGTTTTCTTGCCTACGTGCTAAATAAAAACCAGCTCTTTCAGAAGACACCACAGATGATACCAACTAAAAGCCTGACTTCTGCCCCTCCCTTTTGTGGTTTCCACAAAACAACTGACCAGCATTCCCTCCTGATAAGGGTGGTTCTGGCAAATCTATGGAGAATGTGCAGTGAGGGTTTTCGTGTTTTCTGCTTCACCTTTTGACATGAATGTGCAGTGAGGGTTTTCATGTTTTCTGCTTCACCTTTTGACATCAGAGAGCTGAAAACTCCACCCTCAGATCATGCTAACACCACCGTTTTTTGAACATGGTCCCATGGAGAAGCATGAAGTTCAAGCATGCTTGTAGGTTGCAGCCCTTTATGAGAAATAAAGCTCTGCTTCAAATTTATGAACCTCATCATTCTTCAGTTGCCACTTTTGTCAAATTTAGTAACTAGAAGTCAGGCTTTTAGCCTTTCTAGTCATTGCTCCTGTGCAAATTTATAGATATATTGCCCATTAAAGCATTATTGTTATCTGAGATCTAAGGCCATATTTGTTCTTTAGAAATAGTTATATTTTTACTCTTTTTCTTCATTGTTACATTTTTATTAATACTATTTCATGAAATAGCTTCTAGTAGGTATGGTTATATAAATCAGTAAATACGGGCCATTCACTCATTTGTAATCTTTTTACCTTCCATATGACAATTACAAAACTACGTGTGTGTGTGTGTGTGTGTGTGTGTGTGTGTGTGTGTGTGTGTGTGTG